>NC_141877.1:47040000-47387500 GCF_056163025.1 Triticum urartu | reverse complement strand
TATCGCCATATGGCACTGGGCTGCCGTGTTTCGTGCTCCTCCGTCACAGTACTACTCCAGTGGAAAACTTGAGTATACCGCACGGTTCTTTGCTCCTCGTCGATCAGGTCGTCGGCGCATTTATACGAGTAGTCAAATCACAAGGCCCCTCCTTCCAGCAGTAATGAGCCGTCAAATCACAAAGACCCTCGCCTCTCGTGAAACCAACCAAGCTAGACTGCCCCGCCCTCTAGCCTTTTAAAAAATGTATACTTTTGTACAGGAGTAGTATCGATGGATTGCGCCATGGAGCAAAACTTGAAATTAAAAAAAAGGTGGTACATATAGAGAGCGCTCGTTGCCAAATTATGCATATAGTACTATTAAAAAGGCTAGTCATAATAATGGTGTCCAGCACAACCCACCCCTCAAATAAAACTAAGAGGATTCTTGGATACGTTTTGGTCCCATGACTAAAAGTGGTGGGACTAAAAAATGCTAGCCTCACCCATGCTTGGATCCAAATACTAAAAAGGCTAAAATCAAGTTAATGAGCATTTATTATCCTCCAAACCCTCCAATCCAGAACTCGCATGTGTTAAAGGAGAGGAGTTAAATGAGTAGAGAGAGGACTAATCCACGTTTCAGTAGGGGTACCCCTCACTAAAAAATTTTAGTCTCAAGACTAGTTTTAGCCCCTCTTTAGTCAGGGGTGCTTGGAACTTTAGCCTCTTAAAGAGACTATTTTTAGTCAGAATAAAATAATTCCCTTGGATCCAAACACCCTCTAAGCATCTTGGAATTCTTTAACAAAACTAAGCACCCTGAAATTCTTTGACAACTAAACTCCTGGCTATATGATGTTGGCCATATATATTGTACGTATATAATGTGAAGAAACGAGTGGTAGTACTATACCAACTAAAAGATGAAATGTAAGAAATACTAGTATGTACGTACTGAAGAGTTAAAGTAACGAGAAGAAACATAATTGCGACTTGGTGGAGGGAGGATCGTCTACCATGGGTGAACAAACAAATTGCGACTTGACGCATTATGTTAAATTAAAAAAAGAGGCAAACCATGTGGGGCCTACCTTAGAGGCAAGGCTCTATACACTGTAGTACTTTTGATGTGTCCCGTCAACTCATAGAACAAGGAGAAGCTTGCTTAGTATGCCGTCTACCCCGCCCACGGGCGCGGTGGCTCGCAGGATGTGGTGAAGCTTGCTTACTACGCCTTACGCCCGCTCCCTCGCCCACGCGTGCGGTGGCTCGCAGCACGAGGAGAAAATTTTACTACTCCCTCCGTTTACTCCTCGTCCCTACTACGTACTTTGGTTAGTACTCACTCCATTTACTTATACAAGGCCACTATAAAAAATACATTTTGCATCTATACAAGGGCACAAATAGTAATCGAGACAAAAGTTACTACTCCCTCCTTTCCAGTTTATGGCTCAATTTCAAAATCTCTCCAACCAAGGTAGACGGTAAGTGGTCGAATTAATTTCGTAGTTTGCACAAGTAATTAGTATGCTCGTTTTTCTCAAGAAGTTATGTTTACCGAGGCATTAATTAGAACGAATGCATGAATGACCACTAAATTTCCATGAACTTGTACATGCATTGGTTAGTTTCCTCTTGACACTGCTTGGGTCGGGTGATCTAACGCACCTCGAAATCCAACATGTAATGGTACTACTACTAGTATAGTAAAATTGGGACTTATCAAACGGAAAAATGTATGTTTTTTAGATGAGCCCTATAAACCCTAGTGGGTACGTACTCCGTAAAAACAGATTTTTCCAAAACTAAGTTGCTCCCTTTCATGAATTCTGTAGTATACTCCTCCGTCGACGCTCCCTTTCATGAATTCTGTACTTCCTGTCGCCGACATGTGGGACATATAGCAACCGGGTCGACGTGTCAAGCACCAAATAACAGTGCAGAACAGCAGGGGGACGCACCCCACTCGTACCGGCCCAGTAGTAGTAATGAGCAATGAGACGTCAAAACACAATGCCGCACCTTCCCAGACGGACGAAGCAACCATTATTTCACACTTTGGTTCGCCATCATCTCAAACCACGTACTAGTATTGCTTTTGCCTCAAGAGGGACACGCGCATCGCCTTGGTACATCATGACACGTGGGACCGCATGACAGGCCATGCTCCCCCGCCGATCGCTTGGTAAACTCACCTCATTTTTACTATACTTCCTCCGTATCGGTTTACTACATGGCATGCATGTCGTTCTAGGCACCCTGGAATTCTTTGACAAAACTAAGCACCCTGAAATTCTTTGACAAGTAAACTGCTGGCTATATGATGTTGGCTATATATATTGTACGTATATAATGTAAAGAAACGAGTGGTAGTACTATAGCAACTAAAAGATGAAATGTAAGAAATACTAGTATGTACGTACTGAAGAGTTAAAGTAACAAGAAGAAACATAACATAGTTCTGCTGGGGGCTTAGCACAACACACCCCTCAAATTAAATTAAGCACACATGAAATTAAACTTTGCAACTATTCCGGTAGACACTACATTAGAACCACCATGAGCAACGACACTGCCACCTTACTCGGAGTCCTCGTCCATGTCCTCAACTTCGTCCTTGTCCCTCTTCCTCTTGGCCGATACTTCTTTCCTTCAACCGCACACTTGGATGTTGCTCTTCATCCAACCCTTGTAGATATTGAAGCAAAGGTAGCCATCCATTGCAGCGTAGTGGATGTGGTCTATATCTAGTACATTCCGCTGCCATGCATGACGATGAAACGTGTATGGAGGTTTCTCTAGTTTACCGTACGAAGGATGAACCATGGCTCCTACCACGGTCAGCATTGAAGGCTGACGAGAGGACACCAGCCGATTCTTCTGGAGGTCGAAGGTGTTGCCTACAACGAGGCCTATCCGACGCAGGACTTTTTTGTCGTTACCAAAGTCTACAGTAACGAATTTGACTAGGTTGCTCTCGAGGAAGTCCTTCAAATCCTGGCACTCAACGTCGGCATGGCATATGTGGTAGACCAAACATAAGTCATGCACGCAAACCTGGATCACGGCAGGCTTCTTCCTCTCTTCGTCCTTTAGATCCTTCTCTCGTCCCAGGACTGTGGTGTACTCAACATCTAGCCCAGCGACTCACTCATCATCTGAGTCTTCGAACATGCATCTGAAGCAAGAAAGGCATCCTTTCACCGTCGCGGAAGAACAGGTGTAGATGACGTCGAACTCATCGCCGATGATGGTTCTAACCTTGTACTCACCACCGATCGTGGAGATTTGGGACGCCATGGATTTGGGAGGAGGGTTAGGATTAGTGGAACTGCCGTAATGTGAATGGACGGGACGACTAGGAGCGAACCACCGTAGTATTGAAGGATGTGCGGGGACGAGTAGGAGCGAACTGCCAGCGTGCGAACGGCAGGGTAGTGGCTTTCCATTCTCCCATGATACGGGCTTCTGAGAGCCCTTGGATCTGAGATCGAACGCTTGCATGGCGTGATTCTAGACATATGGGTGAATATCCTATCCTGGAGGGTTATTCTGCAAATTTTCAGCAACTTAGCATGCGACCGTTTGATCTCAGATCCAAGGGCTGCTAGCAGCCCGTATCGTGGTCGCGCCTACCACGACCGTCGCGTCGCTCGTGCGGTCGCGCCCTTGGAGATTTAACACGGTGCGTTAGGCTATCTGATGTTGGCATGTCATACATAGTCATCACTTAGTCACTCATACTACAACAAGGTTTTGGCTATAAGGTTGGCTATAAGTGTATTTTTTTACTTCTCTCTATCTCTTTCTTCGTACTCCCTCCGTCCCATAATATAAGAATGTTTTTGACACAAGTGTAGTGCCAAAAACGTTCTTATATTATGGGACACAGGGAGTACTAGTATTTATTGCATTTGCCAAGGAGTGACCTCTTCCAATGAAATGGTGTTGCTAAGTTTGCTTCACTTAATTAGCTATAGACTCAAAATTGTCTTTTCACCTAGGTACACGCGCTTAGCACCGTTTCTTCCTTGGGTCACCAAACTAGTCTCTCTCTTCTTGATTAACTTGCCACATCAGACTTTATGCCTATGTGGCAAGCTTAAGCACCTGTAGGAGCAAGTAAAAGTAAGTACAATAGTGCGCTTTACATGGCATTTTTGCATATGTGGAGGAAAGAGAGGCAAGGAAAAAGTGGAGAAGTGGGCTCTCATGCAAGAGCCAGCCTCTACTACATGGCGGAGCATTGGGAGAGGCACCTGTATGGAGGTGGTCAGGAATCGGGAGACTCACGCCGGTCGTAGCGCCGCAGTTAAAATGATAATGGCAAGTCAAATCACGGGGGCCCACCTGTCCAGTAGTAACTCGCTGTCAAATCACACAGCCCTACGTTTGCAGCAGCCTACTCCCTCATCTTCTCGCGTCTCTGTCGAACCAACTAGGCGGAACTGCCCCGCCGCCTACCACACAGGAAAAGCCCCGCCCTTGACTTTTAAATAGTATACAATATACTAATTTTGTATCCATGGATTGCGCCCGCGCCATGGAGCAAAGCGTCTAGAAAACGGCGGTACACATGTACGGAGTATACAGCACGCCCGTCGCCTTCGCGTCGCACCCCAGACGGTCGGTCGGTCTGGCACGCTGCTCACTGAATGGAACGCGCGTCGTATTGCGTTTGCACACACATGTGGGACGGCAATTGAGAACCGACCATAGGCACACTCCCCGGCCCCGCAAGTCGAGTGACTTAATAGAAGAGGGAGACGAGCGATAGTACTAGAGAAGTGTTGTACTACGTTGGTGCCTAGACGATCCCTGCAAGACACGGAAGATCAGTTCGTCCATGCATGGGACCAGACTCTAGCAGACACGCCTGGATTGGCTCCGGTAGACAAAAGAAAACTAGTACTACTCCACTATATAGGCAGGAGCCTCCGTGCTTGCTTGCTAGTGTTGCTCTCTTCACACTGTCTCGGCCTCTCCAGATCTAAACACGACAGCGGTGCCACACTCTCTCTCTCTCTCTGCTCACCGCTGGTCACAGATCCAGCCGGATCCTATCCGCCGGGGAAGGTGAGAAGGTGCAATGTTCACGCGGTCGTCCTCGGCGACGGCTCTTACCCACTGCTGGGCGCGTCCCGATCAGCCTGTCTTGCTGTTCTCTTTGAAGCACCGCTGGCGAGGGAGGGCCTCCGACCTCTTCTTCCTCGCTGTCGTAGTGTGGGCAGATCCGGCCTCCCTCCGCCCACCTAGCGACATCCCGGCGACCATCAGGTATAACTTCCTTCGAAACCGGCCTTGCTCTACGTCCCGAGCTCCTGACGTCGCTGCATTTGTATCTTTTACTATTTCTCAGGCCCCCTCGTAGATAGGATCGATCGGCTGTTCGAAAACCACCTAATTTTTCTATGTTTAAGAGGTAAAACTAGTTCATGCACTCGAATCTAGTACTACTTGGTTCAAACAAGGAAGAAAGGGGGTGGGGTGGGAGGATTTGTTACCTGAATCTAGGACTTGGTCGAAAGAGGAACTAATGGGGGCAAAAAGTAGTAGAGACTGGCTATCCAACTGGTCTCTAGGTCTAATAGGGAAATAGAGGGAAACACAGTACGAACTCAATATAAACCCGATCTATTGGTTGAAAAAGGAAAGAAAGTGGGGACTGGGGGACAAGTCAACAGAGTAAGTCCAGCACTAGATTTGCTAGCCTCACACAGTATAAGGTGGCTATACCGAACAAAAATGGGACCAACCCAGATATCATGTTCTAATGTTTGTTGCCCCGAGCCACTCTTATGTAATGCCACTGGTAAAATGTAGCAGTCGCACTGTTAAAAGTAAGGACACGCTAAACTAATGTTGTTTTCAATGTAATGCCTCCAGTAATATGAATCAATGGCACTTCTTTACATGTCCTGTTAAAATTTCCCATTAAGATAAGTTGGTTCTTTTCGTTAGAAATGCAACTGTCCTGGTCCGCCTACTCTCCCGTGCCCAAAGTAATGTCGTATTTAACGGTTGTCATAGTTTATCCTAATGCCCACACTAATATCTAGCAATGCCAGTGCTTTAGAAATTGCTACTGTCCTTGTAGGATTGCCATTCAGATAAGGAACATGCTTCTTTTCATTTGATGCATGTTTCATCACTTTTTAGTCACCCTCCTTTCCATCTTTTTTGTGCAAACAGAGAGATACATTTCATGCTCGATCTTAGTTGAACTGCACAAATGATACCCAAATTATAGTTGAGCATTCCAGGAGCTTCACAACCAACCTTCATGTTGCTCAATTTTATTGCAACTAATGAAGAAGAAGCTCTGTGGGTTTCGTTTTCTGATGGAAATGGAACCGGGGCTGGAGCCCTTTTCTTAAAAAAATTTGAAGAATAAGCTACTAGCTCACGGGACATTGCTTCATTTTAGGTGAACTGCACCAAAAGGTCCCATGAATTGAATCATCCATGTTGGTGACTGGAAGAGCCAGCTTCAGCATCGCAGTCTAAGCACCCACGGCCTCCATCCTTGCGACGCATGGTACACCTCGTTTGCCACCTGCTCGACCCTAGTGTCGCTGATAAAATGAAGTAATAATACAGTTAAAATAGAGCGAGTGTCATTTCTATCATTTCATTTCCAATGTAGATAAAGAAAGTGCTTCTCTTTGTTAATGTATGTTTCATCAAATAGTCCCATTGTTAATGTTTAAGCGTTTCTGCAAACTGGGGTGCTTAATTTTAGTTGATATGTACAAAAATAGAGATTTGAATGTCTCAAGGCGCCTCCTTGTACTACCGCTGTACACTAATGTTCATCACTAGCAGAAGGTGTATCTGGGAGACTTGGGACGATGTCCAGTATGAGGCGTACCGTATGAGGCGTCGCAGGGCCCATCTCGCCCTCGCAGCATGGCATACTATGATACTATCGCAATATTTTCTTCTATTTTTTTGTGTGTTTCATCAACTAGTGCCACTATAATGTAATCACGCTTTTTCATTATATGTGTAAACAGGGTTATTCAGCTGCATTTTGGTGGAACTGCACAAATGTACGTATGGAACCGACATATATGCAGAGTGCGAGGTGTGCCAAGTAAAAATTACCGACACCAACCATGCTGCATGCACGCATTGGCATCCACCACCACCAGTGGGATGTGTGGCGCTCTCTATGGACGGATCTTTCTCGGCAGCAAATCATCTAACCAAATACTAGTAGCTTATATTGGCAGTTTTCTAGGGAGTACTCTTTTCTGAAAGAAGCACCAATCTATTTTTCTTTATTTGTACACTGTGTCACAACTTTGACCCAAAGGTCTAGAGCTATTTTAAGGTGATTGGCATAGTACTCGGAGACTGATTGTAAGAATGATTTTCATTAGCTATCACACTGATTGTAAGCCTGAGCAGGTGGAAGATTAGGTTAGTGGGAAGCTTACCTTAAACCCTACCGCCACTGTTGAAACGAGGCGAGCGTCGAGGGAACCGTGGAGAACGGCGGGGAAGCGACGTCACGCCATCCGGCCTCCTCTTGCGGTGGGAGAATGAATAATCATGTGGCTCCGGCTGGCTCTGCACCCTCACGAACGGTACACCATACTCGATCGAGTCGTTATCCTATGGGTGCTCGACCTTCGACCTGTACGCCCACCACCTCCGCCTGACTGTCGCCTCGGGCGAATCTGTCTTCTCCATCGCCCAGAGGACATACTCGATGAACTCGGAGGACTATGACGTGACTGCCGTCGAGGAGTACATGTACATCCCCGCCCTCATCGCCGCCATCTCGCTCTTTCGCATACATTGCCACATGGCCCGCACCGTCCTCGAAATCTCCCACTCATTCTCAAACCAACTAAGGATCTCCTTCAACCTGGCTAACTTTGCCTGGTCCCCGCCGGTGATCTGCCTAATTCGCTGCTGCATCCTCTCCATAGATGTCCTTCTGAGTGGTCCGGTGCTAGCTTTGGAAGATGGGAGGAGAGACGATGGTCTTGCAATAGAGAAGAGGGAGAGGCGAGACGGTGGTTTTGGAATCGAGATGATGGAGAGGAGAGGAGGTGGTTTTGCAATGGAGAAGATCAGAAGAGGGAGAGGCGAGACAGTGGTTTTGGAATGGAGATGATGGAGAGGATAGGAGGTGGTTTTGCAATGGAGAAGATCAGAAGAGGGAGAGGCGAGACGGTGGTTTTGGAATGGAGATGATGGAGAGGAGAGGAGGTGGTTTTGCAATGGAGAAGAGGAGGGAGAGGAGCGTGCGGCAACGATTTAGGATTGGACGAGAGGGCCGGCGCGCTGTGACTGGATCAAAATCAAAATCAATTTACCCTTCAATTAAGAAAGCGACCCCACATTAACTAGTCTCCCTTTTATTCTGGGTCATAATTGACCATGATTTTCGCACATAAAACATATGTTATACATTGCAAAAATAATATAATTTCAAAGTACATTCAGATACGAACCAAACGATACAATTTTTGGTGACATGCATTCACATTTTGCTTGTCAAATACAGTACGTGGTCAAACTTTGACCCAAAATACGCAAAACAACAAAAAAATACTTCCAAGATCAGCGCCGCTCTTCCGCTCTTCTCCTCTTAAACCACCGCCGCTCCTCTCCTGTTCCAATCTAAATGCAGCACCGCTCCTCTCCTCTTCCATTTCAAAACCACCGCCCCTCCTCTCCTGTTCCAGTCCAAAACCAGCGTCGCTCCTCTCCCGTTCTAATCCAAAACCAGCGCTGCTCCTCTCCTGTTCCATTCAAAAACCACCGCCGGCGAGTGAAGGTGCTGTGGAGAAGTAGATCGATGGAGGAGTACAACCGATACGTGAGGATCGTAGACGGCGACCCTGTGAAGCTAGCTAGGATGTTGGAGATACAGTCTTGGTTTGACAACAAGGACCAATAGCAGCGACGGCGACATCCATGGCCAAATATCTGCAACAGAGCGAAAAGGCGGCGATACTCCCGGAGGGAGTCGTGCCGGAGTACATAGAGCTGCTCCTCCGGGCCATGGAGCAAACAGATTCACCGAATCCGATCGTGAGGGAGCGGTGGTGGGAGTATCGATCCTAGATGGAGCATCCACCAGAGATTAAAGGATCGAGCATCTACAAGGTGCCATTTGTGAGGGTGCCCTGCCAGAGCGAGCCGATGGAGTCTTCGTCGACCGAACCCAACAGCAAGAGGAGAAAAGCAGTTGGACCGACGCTGCTTCCCCGCCATCGTCTCCCTCGCCGTTCACATCATCTCACGGGGCGGCTGTCTGTCGCCGAGGAATAGGAGGGGGCTGCCCCCCCATCCCAATAGTCAGGCAGGTTGTGAATTGTCAGGAGGAGCTTAGAGTTGTCAGTATTTGCAGGTTGTGAATTGTGTTTTGTGTTGTGTATTTTGAGAGTACTTTCAGATATGAATGTCTTTTGAATTTCAGATTTGCAGTATTGAGCATATGAAGTATTTTATGAATTCTAGAGATCTATTTTTAGCACTTAAAAAAATGTAGTTTCATAGGAGTATAAAAGTGCAGACAATGTGATTCTCAGAGAAGAAACTGCAAGTTTCAGTTTTAGATAAGAAACTGCAAGTTCAGTTTCAGATAAGAAACTGCAACTTTCAGAGGCAGAGCATTTATATTTACACGGCATTTTCGAACAGGGTTAACATCATGTTGGAAGTTTTATTCATGGTCAAAAATTGAAATACCAGCCAGTTAACATCATGCTGATCAACATTCATGCATAGCACATCTTCATATGATGCACAGTCAAAATGCCCACACAATGTCGAGTGTGCGAAACAAACAGAAAACGAGGGACGAAGTTTTGGCAAGTGTTGGACGTGGTTTTGGGCTGCCCCGTCTAGGCTTTCATTTTTAACATGCGCAGCCCACCACCTCGGATGGGAGGTCCATAGGCCTGTTTGTATTTTCTTAGGGCCGTCATGTATCAACCGGCCTATGGACCTCCCATCTGAGGTTTTATTTTTGGCAGCCCAATTTATGTATTTTTTTGAAGAAAATGCAGAGGTCTGTTCTATTTTTCTATATAAGAATAGGAACGCCAGGTCCAACTTATGTTTCCCTTCTAACTATATTATATATATTTAAATTATTTTATATGTTGACTGTTTAGTTCACATAATTGGCAAATAGATGACTGCTCTCGCGATCCCCTTCGCCCCGCCACCACCTCCACCCTCGCCGCCGCCCCCGCCACTACCTCCACCCTCGCCGCCGCCATAGATCTCGCCGCCACCCCCCGCCTCCTGACTTCGGGTGTGCCTGCTCCCCTTAGCAAGTCCACTCGCGTGCCCCATGGAGTCGCCGGCCATATCCACGGGGGGATGGCTGGAAGACAGGAAGATGTACAAGATGCATCTCCCACATGTCTACAAAGCCTTCCCGCGATTGCTCCAGCCGCTCGACTCCGTCACGCCGGCGGTGCTGCGGGAGACTCAAGGGAGGAGATGGAGGGAGCAGGCGATGCGGATCCGCGATGACACTCTCTCCTGGACCCAGTGCACGCGCGAATGGAGGGAAGGAGAGGAGGAAGCTGCGAGGGAAGAAGCCGAGGAGGGACCGAATCCGTTCTCTCACTCGCGCAGGTATGCTCGGATGTGCAAGGATCATGTGGATTGGGAGCTGCTGAATCTAGCCCTGCGGATCTACTTCGAAGGAGATTTCTCGGAGAAGCACATGATGCCCCACCCCAGTGAGCCGCCAATTGCGTTCGTTCGATGGGTGAAAGGAGAAGTGAATTCAGGAGATCCACGCCGTGCTGTGAGATGGGAATGCTTGACTGGACTCCTGCCCACCAGCACGCCACCGGAGCCAGAGCAGGTGGATCCCCTACCTTACCTCTCCCCCAAACCTATAGAATATTGAAATTAGGCTTGCAATATGCTTCAATTGAGTTGTCTGGTGGTTATTTCTGCTTCCTGAGAGACAACATCTGGCTGGAGGATGAGAAGGAACCAGGAACTCCGATGAATTTCCCCTATCACAATGGGGGAAGCGCCGGTTGGGTAGTGGTACGGCCCACCTCCGCCCCAAATGGGGGCACAATCTGGGCAGGCTCATGTAATTTCCCAAGATCAATCTGCTGGTGGTTCTGACTCTCAGATCAGTGCGAAATCTCAAGGCAAGAATCAGCAAAAGAAGAGATAGGACATCCAGAAAACTGCTCCTGCCCCTGCTTCGGGCCTTATGGCATACTCTGAGGTGATCTGCTACAATTGTTGGAAACCAGGGCATCATTTGGATAAATGTGTCAAGCCCAAGTTGTTTTATCTACAAAATGGTTACCCATAAAGTTGAGAATTTCCCTGTCAGAAGGAAAACCCACAGTTCTGCTAGATATGTTGGAAGTGCTGTTCCAGGATTATGTCCACCATTGGCAAAATTTTCTGTGACATAGAATTAGATAGTTTCTTTCCCCTTTCTAGTTGTAGAGCTCTACCCAGATGTGGTAGTGACCACACTCCTTTGCTCTGGGACTCTGGTCTTAACCAAACTCGAAAGAGCAATAGTTTTAAATTTGAAAAGTGGTGGTTCCTTGGAGAAGATTTTATTAAGCTAGTCAGGAAAATCTGGAATGAGCCTACTGGGAGCAGCCCCCCCTAGAAAATTGGCAGTTCAAAATCAGGAGATTTAGAAGAACTACCAAAGGGTGGAACTTCAATGAGGAAGCTAATCTTAGAAGATACAAAAAGCTTCTCCTCCTTGAGTTTGATTCTCTAGATATTAAGGCAGAAACCACTGACCTCTCTGAGGCCGAGACTAGTAGATTAAACTTTGTCCATAAAGAGCTCAAGAAAATTTGGCTTCAAGAAGAAATCAAAGCCAAACAAAGGTCTAGAGATAGGAACATTAAGGAGGGTGATAGAAATATTGCTTACTTCCATGCAGTAGCTAACCAGAGGAGGAGGAAAACCCTCATTCACTCCCTTGATGGCCCTAATGTCCCTGTTACTGAGGTAGATGAGATGTTGAAAGTGGCTAGTGACTTCTACAAAGACCTGTTTAAGAAAGAAAACCCTTCTGGGTTCTCTCCACAAAACAATTTTTGTCTGCTTCTGAAAAAGTCTCTCCTGCTGAAAATGAGCTGCTAGAAGCCCCTTTTTCAGAGACAGAGGTGAAGGAAGCCATTTTTAGCTCTTATCCCGATGGGGCTCCTGGTCCTGATGGGATTCCCTTCTTGTTTTACCAGCATTTTTGGGACTTGGTGAAAAATGATCGCTTAGATCTTTTCCGAGCCTTTCATAGAGGAGAGTTGGATCCAGCAACTTAATCATGGGGGGTCTATTGGTGTCAAGTTAAATAACTGTGAAAGTGATTTTTTCCTTGTTGGTAAAGGCCTTAGGCAAGGTGACCCCATCTCCCCGCTTTTGTTTAATTTAGTAGTGGACGTTCTTACTAAAATGCTGAGCAAAGCTGCTGATCATAGTCTGATTGCAGGGCTCTGTCCTGAGGTCTGCCCTGGTGGCATCATCTGCCTTCAATATGCAGATGATACCATCCTTTTCTTAGACCATGAATCCACACATGCTAGCAATCTGAAAACTGTTCTAACCTATTTTGAACAAGTCTCAGGCATGAGAATCAACTACTCTAAAAGTGAACTCATCCCTATCAACATGGATGATCAGGAGTTAGCTGACTTCCTCTCTATTCTAGTCTGTAATAAAGGTAACTTCCCCATTAAGTACCTAGGTATCCCTCTCCACTATGATAAACTGAGGAGAGAGGATATCCAACCCCTTCTGGATAAAATCATTAAAAGGATTGCTGGGTGGAGGGGCAAACTTCTCTCTTACAGAGGTAGATTGATCCTCATACAAGCTTGGTTGGCTAGCATTCCAGTGTATCTCCTCTCCTTCTTCAAGTTCCCTAAATGTAGAGTGAACCTCATCAATTCTTAGATGTCTCATTGCTTCTGGAATGATTTTGAGGGACGGTCAATGCCTAAAACTCTCTTTTAGAAGGAACTTTAGTGATAGTCTCATGGAACAATCGTTCCAGTTGGAGGAAATTGCCAAAAGCATTACCTTTACTGCCAAGCCGGATGCCCTGATTTGGCAACTGGACAATAAGGGGAAGTATTCCTCCAGCTCCCTCTATCATGTTATCAACTTTAGAGGGGTTCAACCCATGTTTATCCATGCTGTCTGGAAATTGAGAGTTCCCCCTAAAATTCATGTATTTCTCTGGCTTCTCTCCAAAAAAAATTGATGACTAGGGATAACCTTAGGAAGAGACACATCATCAAACCCCTTGATTGTGTTTACTGCTTGGAACAAGAGTCTTGTTCTCACCTATTTTTTGAATGTATAGTTGCTAAACATCTCTGGGCCCACATTGAGGAATATTTCTCTAGTCAGATTGGCTCATCCTTCGAATCTGTCGCCAGATTCTTGATTGCTACCAAAAAGTGCTCAATTTTAAACACTGTTAGCTCAGCTGTCCTTTGGTGCCTCTGGAAATATAGAAATGCTATGATTTTCAGTAACACCTCCTGGATTTCCATTCCGCAGGTCTTGAGGTTGATCAGGAATATGGTGAGGAACTAGGCGATTCTCTCCTCCGGATCGGACAAGGACAAGTTGATGAGCTTCATGGAAACCCTAACAAGATCCCTCCAGAAACCGTTGGCAATCACTTGTGGCTGAACAAGGCTTGACCTGCTTTGGGGCTGGACCCGTGGGCTCGTCTCAAGATCTCTGATGAAGATGATGGGCACCTAGCGCTGAAAAAGAGGGACATCCACCATGATACGCCTTCCAGCCCAGCTAATGGCTGTAATTAAAAAAAAAGATCAAATTGACTGTAAATTCTACCGCGCAAAAAAAAAGAGTGTAAATTCTGAAAAAATGGGTTGAATACGTGCCACATTTTTGAAGGTTGAAATGTGGGCCAATAGGTCGAAGCCAACGCAAGTCGTTGTCAATTTAGTCAACAAATGATTCTGACATGTTAGCCGTTGGATTTACATCCAACGACCGACATCCATCTTCAATCTCTCGTCTTCTTCCTCCAGTGCCGCCCGGACCACCTCCCGCCTCCTACTGCTAGCAGATCTGCTTAGCACGCTTCGCTATGAAGCGCTACTCCACCGTTGGCCAGGCCATCCCGCCACCCCTCCACACCTCATGTTCTTCTCCACCGACTACCGAACCACACCGCACTAGAACTAGTTAACCCTCGTACACCTCTCCCTCTCCGTCTACGACTCTACTCCCGCATCTTCCCATCTCCGGCTCGTTGTTGTCCGGGGCCTCGCCGTCGTCCACCACCTTGGATGCGCTTGGCGTGGCGTGGTCAACGTGGTCAACGAATGACACCATCGGAAGTAGACTGTGCGTGGAGAGGCGGACAGCTGGGTCCATGGACGCACACAAGGAAATGCCTCCTTATTACGCGCAAAATAATGATTCCTCCACCTGACATCTGGGACCCACCGGAAGGGCCTCTGTATTTCATGAAAATAACATGCCCCCCCCCTGACATGTCGGACCCACCAGCTATCTTCGCACGCAAGGAAGTGCCTCCTTATGACGCACAAAAAAATGAATATTCCCCCTGCCAGCTGGAACCCAGCATAGAGGGAGGATGACTTGTGGGCCTACCAAGTTGACGGGGACGGAGCGCTTTGTCTTAGTCAATATGAACGATTCTAGCTCCTGTTACCATACGATGTTCATCCAACGGCCGTAGTGCTTCTTCAACCTCTGGTCTAATTGCTCCAGCCGCCCAAACCAGCGCCGGTCGTGCCGTGTGCTCCTGCCTCCCGTGGCCGGCTGTGATGCCGCGGAGGCCTCACCGCCCCCTACTACTCCCACCGTTGGCCAGGCCATCCCTCTACTCACCCACACCCCCTGTTATTCTGCGGCGACAGTAGCCTCACACCGCAGCCGAACCAGTGAACCCTCATACTCCTCTTCGCGTGGGCATCCACTGCTGCGTCTTCCCCGGCTCCGAGTCGTCCCCTTCCTAGTCCTTGCCGTCGTCCACCGCTGTGGTGCTCTCGGCGCGGCGTGGTCAACGTGGTCAAGGAACGACTTCCATCGGACGTGGACTGTACGTGGAGAGGCTGACAGCTGGGTCCATGGCCGCAGCAAGGAAGTGCCTCCTTATTACGCGCAAAATAATGATTCCTCCACCTGACAGCGGGGACCCACCGGACGGGCCACCGTATTTCACGAAAAAACATTTCCCCCTGACTGCTGGGACCCACAAGCTACATCTTCGCACGCAAGGAAGTGCGTCCGAAAAAAAACGGTTCACCCCCCTGACTGCTGGGACCCACCAGCTACATCTTCGCGCGCAAGGAAGTACGTCCGAAAAAAAGATTCGCCCCCTGACTGCTGGGACCCACCAGCTACATCTTCGCACGCAAGGAAGTGCGTCGAGGCAAAAAAAACGATTCCCCCCTGACTGCTAGGACCCAGCAACTACATCTTCGCATGCAAGGAAGTGCGTCCGGGCAAAAAAATGATTCGCCCCCCTGACTGCTGGGACCCACCAGCTACATCTTCGCAGGCAAGGAAGTGCCTGACAGTCGAGACCCATCTGGTCGAAGCGTACGTAGCGTTGTCATTCTGGCCGCGAACGTGTACGTACATATATACTGGTCGATGTAGAGGCGCGCACGTGTCGTAGTAGAGGCACGCACGTAGCATGTACACATACGTACAGCGGCCAGGGTGCAAGAAAGAAAATACGGCCACGTACGTACATACGGGCAGGGTCTCGAACGCGTACTCGCACATACGTACGGCCAGGGCTCGTGTACATGGCTGGGTCGGAACGGAGAAACAACGTCGTCGTCGTGTTCATGGGGAGGCAACGGAATGCGTCGTGTTCATGGGGAGGCAACGGAATGCGTCGTGTTCATCCGGAGGCAACGGAACACGTGGGAGCCAACCGGCTGGGTCGGAACGGAATGCGTGGTCGTGTTCATCGGGAGGGCTTGGATGGAACAGGCGATGGAAAGGAGGCCTGGCGTACCGCACAACGGAGGAATCGGACCTCCTACGTTCGGAACGGGGTCCTGTTGATCGGGAGGGGTGTGGCGTACCGCAAAATGGAGGAAACAGACCTCCTACGGTCGAAACGGGGGTCCTGTTGATTGGGAGGGGTGTGGCATACCGCAAAACGGGACTCCACGGGATATTGTTCATCTCCACCGTCGACCTCCTCCAGCCTCCACGGGCTCTTGTTCATCTAGCCTCCACCGCGCGCTACTCCACCGGCTACTGTTCAACCACCCCTCCACCGTCTACTGTTCTTCCAGCCATCCACACCACGGGGTCCTGTTCAACCACCCCTCCACGGGCACCCCTCCATCGTCTACTGTTCATCCAGCCCTCCACACCACGGGGTATTGTTCATCCACCCCTTCACGGGCACCCCTCCATCGTCTACTGTTCATCCAGCCCTCCACCACACCACGGGGTCTCGTTCATCCAGAGGCAACGCCACCGCTCACTGTTCATCCAACCCCCCTGCAACGCTCACTGTTCATCCCAGAGGCAGCATCGATCGGCTTCAGTTAGCAGCAGTAGTGAAGGAATCGCTCGATCGGGTTCAGTTAACAGCCATCGATCGATCGCTCGGGTTCAGTAATGCGTAGCCTGCAGTGCAATCGCTCGGGTTTAGTTAGAGCCCAACGCCTCGCTCAGGTTCAGTTAGAGCCAACGCCTCGCACACACACGCGTACATGTACGAGAGAAACGCGCATCGCTCGGCCCCCGACCTCCCACCGTAATCGGGAACTCCCTGAAATTTTCCTCCCCCTCGCTTCTACCACGGTTTTTTCCGTCATGGACGGCCCAAAGAATGTCATGCAGCTACATCTCCGGCCCGCCCAGGACGAGAAGCCCATTTTCTGTCATGATTTTTTGTCATAGAAGTAGGAGCCCACCACATCTATGATGATACCGGGTTTTGTCACAATTATCGTCATAGAAGTGTCATATGTATGACAAAAAAAAATTTCATTCGGCCCAAAATGTCACGGATGTGTCTTTTTTTTGTAGTGTTCGATGGCCCGTCAATCATCTATAGCAATGTTGTTTAGGGAGAGGCCTTCCTCCCCGGACAGATCTTCGTATTCGGCGGCTTCGCACTGTGGGACAACTCGCTTGGCCATCTAGAGCAGATCGATAGCTACGCCCCTGGCCATCAGGTCAGATTTGGAAGCTTGAACTACGTCGCTGATATCCACAGAGACTTGATCGTCGATGGATTAGCGCCCACGGCAGTCACTCCCTGCCACTGCGATGAACATGACTTAAATATGTCATCGGACCACGTTCAGGGGATAGCGCCTGTAACCGCGTTGGCCCTAGATCTGGAGCAGATCGCACCATCCGAGGACCAGAAGCTCAACCCCGCCATGGAGGCTGCAGACTCAGCGGCGTTGGAGCCGCACACAGACCCAACCTCAAACAGGGTCAGTGTCACTAGAACCTCGGATTCATCTCTGGCCATAGGTTTCGAACCATGTGCATCGATCCGCGGCCATTGAGCCTGATCAGGCGCCGATGTTGAATTCAATGCCATGGACATGTTTTGGCACTCGCCTTTAGGTGATGTGCTAAACTCATTAAAAACCCTCTCCTTAGCAGGGGACGCACAGCCGAATTATGTCCGGTTCGAACTGGAGGCTGATGATGGAGAATTTTGCTTCCCACCCACCCCCACCTAATAGCCACTGTCGAAGACTTAACCAACATGCTCGATTACAACTCCAAAGACATCGACGGTATGGATGACGATGCTGGAGAGGAGCAGGCCGAAAACGTGCCGTTCACCGGACGTTGGATGGCCACCTCCTCATACGACGTATACATGGTGGATGCACCAAAAGAGAATAGCGGCGATGACAAGGAAGATCCAGTTGAGGATGAACCTCCTGAGATACAACCAAAGCGCCAGCGTCGGTGGTGCCGCTCTAAATCACGCTGCAGAAATGACAGCAATACCGGCACAGGAGACGATAACACTCCGGACGGTGACGAAGACAGAGAAGACCCCGACGAGGAAACTACCGAACAGGACGATCGGGAAGATGGGAAAGTTAGCCCTGATGAACAGGCCATACACGAAGACTCGGAGGATAGTAATTATCTTCCGCTCTCCGAGGATGAGGTGAGCCTCGGCAACGAGGATTTTATCATGCCTGAGGAACCTCTCGAGCAGGAGCACTTTAAGCGCCGGCTAATAGACACTGCAAGGAGCCTGAAAAAGAAGCAGCAGCAGCTTCAAGATGATCAAGATCTGCTCAATGATAGATGGACTGATGTCCTGGCAGCCAAGGAATACGGCCTCAAGCGCCCAGCCGAAAGTTACCCGAAGTGAAAATTGCTACCTCAGTTCGATGATGAGGCGCTGGAGCCCGTACCATCATCACGCAATGCGGCTGACCGACCACCACGTGGTCGGGACAAAGCGGCAACTCAAGCCGAACACCAGCCCGCCCCACCTCACCGTAAAGACAGAGATAAAACAGCTCGGGGACATACATATGACCTACGGCAGGACTTGGACAGTAGAGCAGGTCAGAACAGATCGATCTATGGATCACGGGGACGTGCCCCGACACGCGACAACGACTACCTAGCCGGACGCGGCAATCATACTCATGCCCGGGCCGAGAACCATAGACGGACCCCATCCGAGCTACATCGTGACGTGGCCCGATATAGAGGCGCCGCACACCCCCTTTGCTTCACTGACGAGGTAATGGAGCACAAATCCCCGGAAGGGTTTAAACTCGTAAACATTGAATCATATGATGGGACAACAGACCCCGTGGTATGGATCGAGGATTTCCTTCTTCACATTCATATGGCCCGCGGTGATGATCTCCATGCCATCAAACACCTCCCACTAAAACTCAAAGGACCAGCCCAGCACTGGTTAAACACTCTGCCTGAAAACTCCATCGGTAGCTGGGAGGACTTGGAAGAGGCCTTCCTTGACAACTTACAAGGTACATATGTTCGACCACCGGATGCTGATGACTTAAGTCACTTAATTCAACAGCCTGGAGAGTTATCCAGGAAACTCTGGACTAGGTTCTTACCTAAAAAGAACCAGATCATTGACTGTCCAGATGCCGAAGCCCTGGCGGCCTTTAAACACAGCATCCGGGATGAATGGTTCGCCCGACACCTCGGCCAAGAGAAGCCGAAGTCCATGGCAGCCCTTACGACACTTATGACCCGCTTTTGCGCAGGCGAAGATGGCTTGCTAGCCCGTAGCAATAATAATACAAGCGAACCTGGCACTGTGGAGGCCAGAAAGAGCAACGGCAAGCCCCGACGCAACAGACACAAGCGTCGAAACAACGGTGATAATACCGATGACACGGCGGTCAACGCCAGATTCAGTGGCTCCAAGTCCGGCCAGCGGAAGAAGCCGTTCAAAAGGAACAATTCGAGCTCATCCAACTTGGACCGCATACTCGATCGTCCATGCCAGATTCATGGCACCCCAGACAAACCAGCCAATCATACCAACAGAGACTGTTGGGTTTTTAACAGGCCGGCAAGTTAAATGCCGAGAACAAGGAGAAGGGGTCGTAAAGCAAGGACGATGACGAGGAGCCCCGGCCACCGAACACAGGGGGACAAAAGAAGTTTCCCCGCCAAGTTAAAATGGTGAACATGATATACGCTACCCACATCCCCAAGAGGGAGCGCAAGCGCGCGCTCGGGGACGTCTACACGATGTAGCCAGTCGCCCCAAAGTTCAACCCATGGTCTTCCTGTTCGATCACTTTTGATCACAGGGACCATCCGACCAGTATCCGTCATGGCGGTTCAGCCACACTGGTCCTTGACCCAATCATTGATGTATTCCACCTCACGTGAGTCCTCATGGACGGCGGTAGCAGCCTGAACTTGCTCTATCAGGATACAACACGCAAAATGGGCATTAATCCCTCAAGAATTAAGCCCACGAAGACTACCTTTAAAGGAGTCATACCAGGTGTAGAGGCCCGCTGTACGGGCTCAATCACACTAGAGGTTGTCTTCGGATCCTCGGACAACTTCCGAAGCGAAGAGCTGATCTTCGATATCGTCCCCTTTCACAGTGGCTATCACGCACTGCTCGGACGAATGGCATTTTCTCGATTCAACGCGGTGCCACACTATGCTTATCTCAAGCTCAAGATGACCACGCGGCGTCATCACAGTCAATGGAAACACGGAACGCTCCCTCCGTACCAAGGAGCACACCGCTGCTTTAGCAGCAGAAGTACAGACCGACCTTCTCAAGTAGAACCTTAATTCGGCAGCCGAGCTCCTGGACACTGTAAAATGAGTTCGGACTACTTCCAAAAAACACAGCACAGCTCATCAAGAGATCGACTAGCAATTCGTCCTCCGTCCCAGTCCCGACCAAGTGGCGGCGTTCGTACCACGTGTACATAATTACGCACTCAAAATACCATGGGCATAGACGGAGGCATAACTAGATTGTAATCCATAATACGGCTCGACTCCTCCCTGGACACACATACTTTCACTTTTTCCCTTTTCCCCTTTTTCAGATTTCTTTTCCACAGGCCTTTCCTGATAGCCTGCTCACCGGTCCTTTTGAAAGGATAGGTACGCCAAGACAGCAAGAAGCACTCACGTATAAGGGAATTCCTGGGTGGTCTCTTTAACGATCACTCTACCTGTTTTCAGGACCCGACGTAGCTCTCCCTTGGTTGGGGCATGTTAAATTGCCCTGTTGCTTATTGCACTACTTGTATAAAAACCCTTTGACGTATTAATCAAACTATAATGGAAACGGTTTGTGGCCCAACTTCTGCGGCACCAGCTTACTACCCCCTTTCCCCCTTTTTGATATTCTTATCAAATTGCACCCGTACATTTTGGTACGCTTTAATCTGCTAGGGGCTTCATTGCGCCCCATAATACGGCAACAAAGTCCGAACACTTTTTATAGTATAGTTCGGCACCCCGAATTTAGCATTATATGCATTGGCTCCGAATCATGTCTTTGGAAATAGTTGGGTTGCCCGGCTCCTGTGCTTACTACCTTACGTTCCGCTATATCGGCTAGGGTAGTAAAGGGAGCACTACTACGATTGTGTACTGGTTCATCCAGATGAGCACCTCAGTAAGCCGAAAACTGACTGTCATGATGCGGCGTGAGCCGGTTAGCTCTTCGGAGCTTTCAAATCTTTAGCGATTTTTTCCGCATTATGCGATGAATCGGTTCTTATCAGATCAGGTGTTTACAACACCCTAGTCCGGAGTAAATGCTAACTAGGGGTTGCGCCTATATTTTAACTATCAAACTCCTATGGCTAAGTGAGGATGATAAAGCCATATAATCCGATTGCCTAGTTCGTTGTGCTAATCACCTCCTTCAAGGACCAAACACTTGGATCAAGAGTGTTTGGATTCCATCCCGAACACCCCCGTACTACCTATGTGGGGGCTGAAGCTGACGAGTGGCCAATTCTCAGATTTCATAAAAACGGTCGCACATGAGGTAAAATTATAATAAGAACTATATTACATAATTGACTTTGTTCCACAATACAGGGCGAGACAATATGAATGTATTCATTCAAATATTACATCTTTTGTACATTGCTCCGCCACAATGCGGGTGTTGGTGTCAAAACCGGCGGATCTCGGGTAGGGGGTCCCAAACTGTGCGTCTAGGATCGATGGTAATAGGAGACGGGGACACGATGTTTACCCAGGTTCGGGCCCTCCCTATGGAGGTAATACCCTACTTCCTGCTTGATTGATCTTGATGAATATGAGTGTTACAAGAGTTGATCTACCACGAGATCGTAATGGATAAACCCTAGAAGTCTAGCCTGTATGACTATGGTAATGAGTATATCCAATCCGGACTACGCCCTCTGGTTTATATAGACACTGGAGGGACCTAGGGTTACATAGAGTCGGTTACATAAGAAGGAATCTTCATAGTTGATCGCCAAGCTTGCCTTCCACACCAAGGAGAGTCCTATCCGGACACGGGTACAGTCTTCGGTCTTCATGTCTTCATAGCCCATTAGTCCAGCCCATGGATAACAGGCCGGACGCCCAAGGACCCCTTAGTCCAGGACTCCCTCAGTAGCACCCGAACCAATCTTCAATAACGGAGTGTTTGGCACACAAATTGTCTTCGGCATTGCAAGGCGGGTTCCTCCTCCGATGACCTCCAAGTATTGTATTCGGCCATTGATCAATGTCGCTCCCCTTGGCTTCTGCGCGTCAAATAACTTCGTCTTCCACGCGTCGAGCGAATGCAGAAGGTCAGGGTATTTTTGCAAATAGCACCCCATCCAGGCAAGGAAGAGCGCCTATTTAAAGAGATCGGATCTTAGATCCATTCAACTGTTGGAAATATGCCCTAGAGGCAATAATAAAAGATTAGTATATTTCCTTGTTCATGATAATTGTCTATTGTTCATGCTATAATTGTATTGTCCGGAAATCGTAATACATGTGTGAATACATAGACCACAATGTGTCCCTAGTGAGCCTCTAGTTGACTAGCTCGTTAATCAACAGATAGTCATGGTTTCCTGGCTATGGACATGGGGATGTCATTGATAACGGGGTCACATCATTAGGAGAATGATGTGATGGACAAGACCCAAACCTAAGCATAGCATAAGGATCGTGTAGTTCGTTTGCTAGAGCTTTTGCAATGTCAAGTATCATTTCCTTAGACCATGAGGTTGTGCAACTCCCGGATACCGTATGAGTGCTTTGGGTGTGCCAAACGTCACAACATAACTGGGTGGCTATAAAGGTACACTACGGGTATCTCCGAAAGTGTCTGTTGGGTTGGCACGAACCGAGACTGGGATTTGTCACTCCGTATGACGGAGAGGTATCTCTTGGGCCCACTCGGTAATGCATCATCATAATGAGCTCAATGTGACCAAGGGGTTGGTCACAGGATCATGCATTACGGTACGAGTAAAGTGACTTGCCGGCAACAAGATTGAACAAGGTATTGGGATACCGACGATCGAGTCTCGGGCAAGTAATGTACCGATTGACAAAGGGAATTGAATACAGGATTGATTAAGTCCACGACATCATGGTTCATACGATGAGATCATCGAGGAGCATGTGGGAGCCAACATGGGTATCCAGATCCTGCTGTTGGTTATTGACCGGAGAGGCGTCTCGGTCATGTCTACATGTCTCCCGAACCCATAGGGTCTACACACATAAGGTTCGGTGACACTAGGGTTGTAAAGATATGTATATGCAGTAATCCGAAAGTTGTTCGGAGTCCCGGATGAGATCCCGGACGTCACAAGGAGTTCCGGAATGGCCCGGAGGTAAAGAATTATATATAGGAAGTGCAGTTTCGGCCATCGGGAGAGATTCGGCGGTCACCGGTATTGTACCGGGACCACGGGATGGGTCCCGGGGTCCACTGGGTGGGGCCACCTATCCCGGAGGGCCCCATGGGCTGAAGTGGGAAGGGGAACCAGCCCATAGTGGGCTGGTGCGCCCCCCTTGGCCCACCCCCTTGCGCCTAGGGTTGAAACCCTAGGGTGGGGGGCGCCCACTTGCCTTGGGGGGCACTCCACCCCCCTTGGCCGCCGCCCCCCTTGAGAGATCCAATCTCCAAGGGCCGGCGCCCCCCAGGAGCCTATATAAATTGGGGGGAGGGGGAAGCCGCACCCTTGCATCTTGGCGCCTCCCTCTCCCCTGCTACACCTCTCCCTCTCGCGCAGACGCTTGGCGAAGCCCTGCTGCGGTGACAACTGCATCCACCACCACACCGTCGTGCTGCTGGATCTTCATCAACCTCTCCTTCCCCCTTGCTGGATCAAGAAGGAGGAGACGTCATCCGCTCCATATGTTTTTTGAACGCGAAGGTGCCGTCCGTTCGGCGCTTGGTCATCGGTGATTTGGATCACGGCGAGTACGACTCCATCATCCACGTTCTAGTGAACGCTTCCGCTCGCGATCTACAAAGGTATGTAGATGCATCCGATCACTCGTTGCTAGATGAACTCATAGATGGATCTTTGTGAAACCGTAGGAAAATTTTTATTTTCTGCAACGTTCCCCAACAGTGGCATCATGAGCTAGGTCTATGCGTAGTTTTCTTTGCACGAGTAGAACACAATTTTTGTGGGCGTAGATGTTGTCAACTTTCTTGCCGCTACTAGTCTTATTTTGCTTCAGCGGTATTGTGGGATGAAGCGGCCCGGACCAACCTTACACGTACGCTTACGTGAGACCGGTTCCACTGACTAACATGCACTAGTTGCATAAGGTGGCTGGCGGGTGTCTGTCTCTCCCACTTTAGTTGGAGCAGATTCGACGAAAAGGGTCCTTATGAAGGGTAAATAGAAGTTGACAAATCACGTTGTGGCTTTTACGTAGGTAAGAAAACGTTCTTGCTAGAACCCTATTGCAGCCACGTAAAACTTGCAACAACAATTAGAGGACGTCTAACTTGTTTTTGCAGCAAGTGCTTTGTGATATGATATGGCCAAAGTTGTGATGAATGATGAATGAAATATATGTGATGTATGAGATCATGTTCATGTAATAGGAATCACGACTTGCATGTCGATGAGTATGACAACCGGCAGGAGCCATAGGAGTTGTCATAATTTTTATATGACCTGCGTGTCATTGGAAACGCCATGTAAATTACTTTACTTTATTGCTAAACGTGTTAGCCATAGTAGTAGAAGTAATAGTTGGCGAGCAACTTCATGGAGACACGATGATGGAGATCATGGTGTCATGCCGGTGACAAGATGATCATGGAGCCCAAAGATGGAGATCAAAGGAGCTATATGATATTGGCCATATCATGTCACTATTATTATTTGATTGCATGTGATGTTTATCATGTTTTGCATCTTGTTTACTTAGAACGACAGTAGTAAATAAGATGATCCCTCATAATAATTTCAAGGAAGTGTTCCCCCTAACTATGCACCATTGCGACAGTTCGTTGTTTCGAAGCACCACGTGATGATCAGGTGTGATAGATTCAAACGTTCACATAAAACGGGTGTAAGACAGATTTACACATGCAAACACTTAGGTTATCTTGACGAGCCTAGCATGTACAGACATGGCCTCGGAACACGGAGGACCGAAAGGTCGAGCATGAGTCGTATAGAATATACGATCAACATGGAGATGTTCACCGATGTTGACTAGTCCGTCTCACGTGATGATCGGACACGACCTAGTTGCCTCAGATCATGTTTCACTTACATGACTAGAGGGATGTCTGTCTGAGTGGGAGTTCATTAATAATTTGATTAGATGAACTTAATTATCATGAACTTAGTCTAAAATCTTTACAATGTGTCTTGTAGATCAAATGGCTCACGCTAATGTTGCCCTCAACTTCAATCTAGAGAAAACCAAGCTGAAAGATGATGGCAGCAACTATACGGACTGGGTCCGGAACCTGAGGATCATCCTCATAGCTGCCAAGAAAGATTATGTCCTAGAAGCACCGCTAGGTGAAGCACTATTCCCAGCAAACCAAGACGTTATGAACGCCTATCAGTCACGTGCTAATGATTACTCCCTCGTTCAGTGCGGCATGCTTTACAGCTTAGAACCAGGGCTCCAAAAGCGTTTTGAGCAACACGGAGCATATGAGATGTTCGAGGAGCTGAAAATGGTTTTCCAAGCTCATGCCCGGGTCGAGAGATATGAAGTCTCCGACAAGTTCTTTAGTTGTAAGATGGAGGAAAATAGCTCTGTCAGTGAACACATACTCAAGATGTCTGGGTTGCACAACCGCTTGACTCAGCTGGGAGTTAATCTCCCGGATGACGTGGTCATTGACAGAATCCTTCAGTCGCTCCCACCAAGCTACAAGAGCTTTGTGATGAACTTCAATATGCAGGGGATGGAAAAGACCATTCCCGAGGTATATTCAATGCTGAAATCAGCGGAGGTGGAGATCAAAAAGGAACATCAAGTGTTGATGGTCAATAAAACCACCAAGTTCAAGAAAGGCAAGGGCAAGAAGAACTCCAAGAAAGACGACAAGGATGTTGCCGCGCCCAGTAAGCAAGTTGCCGGAAGAAGTCAAAGTATGGACCCAAGCCTGAGACTGAGTGCTTTTATTGCAAAGGGAAGGGTCACTAGAAGCGGAACTGCCCTAAATACTTAGCAGACAAGAAGGCCGGCAACACTAAAGGTATATGTGATATACATGTAATTGATGTGTACCTTACCAATGCTCGTAGTAGCTCCTGGGTATTTGATACCGGTGCTGTTGCTCATATTTGTAACTCAAAGCAGGAGCTGCGGAATAAGCGGAGACTGGCGAAGGACGAGGTGACGATGCGCGTCGGGAATGGTTCCAAGGTCGATGTGATCGCCGTCGGCACGCTACCTCTACATTTACCTACGGGATTAGTTTTGAACCTCAATAATTGTTATTTAGTGCCAAGTTTGAGCATGAACATTGTATCAGGATCTCGTTTAATTCGAGATGGCTACTCATTTAAATCCGAGAATATTGGTTGTTCTATTTATATGAGTGATATGTTTTATGGTCATGCTCCGATGGTCAATGGTTTATTCTTAATGAATCTCGAACGTGATGTTACACATATTAATAGTGTGAATACCAAAAGAATTAAAGTTGATAACGATAGTCCCACATACTTGTGGCACTGCCGCCTTGGTCACATTGGTGTCAAGCGCATGAAGAAGCTCCATGCTGATGGACTTTTAGAGTCTCTCGATTATGAATCATTTGACACATGCGAACCATGCCTCATGGGCAAAATGATCAAGACTCCGTTCTCCGGAACAATGGAGTGAGCAACCAACTTATTGGAAATCATACATACTGATGTGTGTGGTCCAATGAGTGTTGAGGCTCGCGGAGGATATCGTTATGTTCTCACTCTCACCGATGACTTGAGTAGATATGGGTATGTCTACTTGATGAAACACAAGTATGAGACCTTTGAAAAGTTCAAGGAATTTCAGAATGAGGTAGAGAATCAACGTGACTGAAAAATAAAGTTCTTACGATCAGATCGTGGAGGAGAATATTTAAGTCACGAATTTGGCACACACTTAAGGAAATGTGGAATCGTTTCACAACTCACGCCGCCTGGAACACCTCAACGTAACGGTGTGTCCGAACGTCGTAATCGAACTCTATTGGATATGGTGTGATCTATGATGCCTCTTACTAATTTACCACTATCATTTTGGGGATACGCTCTAGAGACAGCCGCATTCACTTTAAATAGGGCACCGTCTAAATCCGTTGAGACGACACCGTATGAATTATGGTTTGGGAAGAAACCTAAGCTGTTGTTTCTAAAAGTTTGGGGATGCGATGCTTATGTCAAGAAACTTCAACCTGAAAAGCTCGAACCCAAGTCGGAAAAATGCGTCTTCATAGGATACCCTAAGGAAACCATTGGGTATACCTTCTACCTCAGATCCGAAGGCAAGATCTTTGTTGCCAGGAATGGATCCTTTCTAGAGAAAGAGTTTCTCTCGAAAGAAGTAAGTGGGAGGAAAGTGGAACTTGATGAAGTATTACCTCTTGAACCGGAGAGTAGCGCAGCTCAAGAAAATGTTTCTGTGGTGCCTCCACCGGTTAGAGAGGAGGTTAATGATGATGATCATGAAACTTTAGATCAAGCTACTACTGAACTTCGTAGGTCCACAAGGACACGTTCCGCACCAGAGTGGTACGGCAACCCTGTCCTGGAAATCATGTTGTTAGACAACGGTGAACCTTCGAACTATGTAGAAGCGATGGAGGGCCCAGATTCCAACAAATGGCTGGAAGCCATGAAATCCGAGATATGATCCATGTATAAAAAAAAAGTATGGACTTTGACTGACTTGCCCGATGATCGGCGAGCGATAGAAAATAAATGGATCTTTAAGAGGAAGACGGACGTGGATGGTAATGCTACCATCTATAAAGCTCGACTTGTCGCTCAGGGTTATCGGCAAGTTCAAGGGGTTGACTACGATGAGACTTTCTCTCCCGTAGTGAAGCTGAAGTCCATCCGAATCATGTTAGCAATTGCCGCATACTATGATTATGAGATATGGCAAATGGACGTCAAAACGGCATTCCTTAACGGCTATCTTAAGGAAGAACTATATATGATGCAGCCGGAAGGTTTTGTCGACCCTAAGAATGCTAACAAGGTATGCAAGCTCCAGCGATCCATATATGGGCTGGTGCAAGCATCTCGGAGTTGGAACATTCGCTTTGATGAGATGATCAAGGCGTTTGGGTTTATGCAGACTTATGGAGAAGCCTGCGTTTACAAGAAAGTGAGTGGGAGCTCTGTAGCATTTCTCATATTATATGTAGATGACATACTTTTGATGGGAAATGATATAGAACTTTTGGACAACATTAAGGCCTACTTGAATAAGAGTTTTTCAATGAAGGGCCTTGGAAAAGCTGCTCATATATTAGGCATCAAGATCTATAGAGATAGATCAAGATGCCTCATCAGTCTTTCACAAAGTACGTACCTTGACAAGATATTGAAGAAGTTTAATATGGATCAGTCCAAGAAGGGGTTCTTGCCTGTGTTGCAAGGTGTGCGATTGAGCGCGGCTCAATGCCCGACCACGGCAGAAGATATAGAAGAGATGAGTGTCATCCCCTATGCCTCAGCCATAGGGTCTATTATGTATGCCATGCTGTGTACCAGACCTGATGTAAACCTTGCCGTAAGTTTGGTAGGTAGGTACCAAAGTAATCCCGGCAAGGAACACTGGACAGCGGTCAAAAACATCCTGAAGTTCCTGAAGAGGACCAAGGATATGTTTCTCCTTTATGGAGGTGCCAAAGAGCTCGTCGTAAAGGGTTACATCGACGCTAGCTTCGACACAGATCTGGATGACTCTAAGTCACAAACCGGATACGTGTATATTTTGAATGGTATGGCAGTAAGCTGGTGCAGTTGCAAGAAAAGCGTCGTGGCGGGATCTACATGTGAAGCAGAGTATATGGCAGCCTCGGAGGCAGCACAAGAAGCAGTCTGGATGAAGGAGTTCATTACCGACCTAGGAGTCATACGCAATGCGTCGGACCCGATGACTCTCTTCTGTGACAACACTGGAGCTATTGCCCTTGCGAAGGAGCCCAGGTTTCACAGGAAGACCAAGCATATCAAGCATCTCTTCAACTCCATTCGTGAAAGTGTTCAAAATGGAGACATAGAGATTTGTAAAGTACATACGGACCTGAATGTGGCAGATCCGTTGACTAAACCTCTCCCTAGAGCAAAACATGATCAACACCAAAATTCCATGGGTGTTCGATTCCTCACAATGTAACTAGACTATTGTCTCTAGTGCAAGTGGGAGACTGTTGGAAATATGCCCTAGAGGCAATAATAAAAGATTATTATATTTCCTTGTTCATGATAATTGTCTATTATTCATGCTATAATTGTATTGTCCGGAAATCGTAATACATGTGTGAATACATAGACCACAATGTGTCCCTAGTGAGCCTCTAGTTGACTAGCTCGTTAATCAACAGATAGTCATGGTTTCCTGGCTATGGACATGGGGATGTCATTGATAACGGGGTCACATCATTAGGAGAATGATGTGATGGACAAGACCCAAACCTAAGCATAGCATAAGGATCGTGTAGTTCGTTTGCTAGAGCTTTTGCAATGTCAAGTATCATTTCCTTAGACCATGAGGTTGTGCAACTCCCGGATACCGTATGAGTGCTTTGGGTGTGCCAAACGTCACAACGTAACTGGGTGGCTATAAAGGTACACTACGGGTATCTCCGAAAGTGTCTGTTGGGTTGGCACGAACCGAGACTGGGATTTGTCACTCCGTATGACGGAGAGGTATCTCTTGGGCCCACTCGGTAATGCATCATCATAATGAGCTCAATGTGACCAAGGGGTTGGTCACGGGATCATGTATTACGGTACGAGTAAAGTGACTTGCTGGCAACGAGATTGAACAAGGTATTGGGATACCGACGATCGAGTCTCGGGCAAGTAATGTACCGATTGACAAAGGGAATTGAATACAGGATTGATTAAGTCCACGACATCGTGGTTCATACTATGAGATCATCGAGGAGCATGTGGGAGCCAACATGGGTATCCAGATCCTGCTGTTGGTTATTGACCGGAGAGGCGTCTCGGTCATGTCTGCATGTCTCCCGAACCCGTAGGGTCTACACACTTAAGGTTCGGTGACGCTAGGGTTGTAAAGATATGTATATGCAGTAATCCGAAAGTTGTTCGGAGTCCCGGATGAGATCCCGGACGTCACGAGGAGTTCCGGAATGGTCCGGAGGTAAAGAATTATATATAGGAAGTGCAGTTTCGGCCATCGGGAGAGATTCGGGGGTCACCGGTATTGTACCGGGACCACCGGATGGGTCCCGGGGGTCCACTGGGTGGGGCCACCTATCCCGGAGGGCCCCATGGGCTGAAGTGGGAAGGGGAACCAGCACATAGTGGGCTAGTGCGCCCCCCTCGGCCCACCCCCTTGCGCCTAGGGTTGAAACCCTAGGGTGGGGGGCGCCCACTTGCCTTGGGAGGCACTCCACCCCCCCTTGGCCGCCGCCCCCCTTGAGAGATCCAATCTCCAAGGGCCACCCCCCCAGGGGCCTATATAAAGGGGGGAGTGAGGGGGCAGCCGCACCCTTGCATCTTGGCGCCTCCCTCTCCCCTGCTACACCTCTCCCTCTCGTGCAGACGCTCGGCGAAGCCCTGCTGCGGTGACAACTGCATCCACCACCACACCGTCGTGCTGCTGGATCTTCATCAACCTCTCCTTCCCCCTTGCTGGATCAAGAAGGAGGAGACGGCATCCGCTCCGTACGTGTGTTGAACGCGGAGATGCCGTCCGTTCGGTGCTTGGTCATCGGTGATTTGGATCATGGCGAGTACGACTCCATCATCCACTTTCTAGCGAACGCTTCCGCTTGCGATCTACAAAGGTATGTAGATGCATCTGATCACTCGTTGCTAGATGAACTCATAGATGGATCTTGGTGAAACCGTAGGAAAATTTTTATTTTCTGCAACGTTCCCCAACATCAACATCCCGTGGAGAAAAATCCCCAAAGACCACTAGGAGAAACCATTCGAACATGGCTAGCATTCCCAGTTCCTCCTTCGACTCAGAGAGAGGCAAGTGGGAGAGGTGCTCAGTGGCCCATATTGGGCTTTATTATCTACTGTTTTTGATTGCTCCATGCTATATTATCTACTGTTTTGGACTATATTGGGCTTTATTTTACACTTTTATATTATTTTTGGGACTAACATATTAACCGGAGGCCCAGCCCAGAATTGCCGTTTTTTGCCTATTTCAGTGTTTCGAACAAACGGAATATCAAACGGAGTCCAAACGGAATGAAACCTTCGGGAACATGATTTTCTCACCGAACGTGATCCAGGAGACTTGGACCCTACTCCAAGGGAGCCCAGAGGCGGTCACGAGGGTGGGGGCGCCCCCCTAGGGCGCGCCCCCTGCCTCATGGGCCCCTCGGTGCTCCACCGACGTACTCCTTCCTCCTATATATACCTACGTACCCCCAAACGATCAGATACGGAGCCAAAAACCTAATTCCACCGCCGCAACTTTCTGTATCCACGAGATCCTATCTTGGGGCCTGTTCCGGAGCTCCGCCGGAGAGGGCCGTCATCACGGAGGGTTTCTACATCATCATAGCCCCTCCGATGAAGTGTGAGTAGTTTACCTCAGACCTTCGGGTTCATAGTTAGTAGCTAGATGGCTTCTTCTCTCTTTTTGGATCTCAATACAATGTTCTCCCCCTCTCTTGTGGAGATCTATTCGATGTAATCTTCTTTTTGTGGTGTGTTTGTTGAGACCGATGAATTGTGGGTTTATAATCAAGTCTATCTATGAATAATATTTGAATCTTCTCTGTATTATTTTATGTATGATTGGTTATCTTTGCAAGTCTCTTCGAATTATCAGTTTGGTTTGGCCTACTAGATTGGTTTTTCTTGCCATGGGAGAAGTGCTTAGCTTTGGGTTCGATCTTGCAGTGTCCTTTCCCAGTGACAGAAGGGGCAGCAAGGCACATATTGTATCGTTGCCATCAAGGATAACAAGATGGGGTTTATTTCATATTGCATGAATTTATCTCTCTACATCATGTCATCTTGCTTAAGGCGTTACTCTGTTTTTAACTTAATACTCTAGGTGCATGCTGGATAGCGGTCGATGAGTGGAGTAATAGTAGTAGATGCAGGCAGGAGTCGGTCTACTTGTCTCGGACGTGATGCCTATATACATGATCATACCTAGATATTCTCATAACTATACTCAATTCTGTCAATTGCTCAACAGTAATTTGTTCACCCACCGTAGAATACTTATGCTCTTGAGAGAAGCCACTAGTGAAACCTATGGCCCCCGGGTCTATTCTCATCATATCAATCTCCATCACTTTATTATTGCTTTGCTTTTTACTTTGCCTTTTACTTTTCACTTTGCATCTCTATATCAAAAATACCAAAAATATTATCTATCATCTCTATCAGATCTCACTCTCGTAAGTGACCGTGAAGGGATTGACAACCCCTAATCGCGTTGGTTGCGAGGAGCTATTGTTTTTGTGTAGGTACGAGGGACTTGCGTGTAGCCACCTACTGGATTGATACCTTGGTTCTCAAAAACTGAGGGAAATACTTACGCTACTTTGCTGCATCATCCTCTCCTCTTCGGGGAAATCCAACGCAGTGCTCAAGAGGTAGCAAGAAGAATTTATGGCGCCGTTGCCGGGGAGTCTGCACAAAAGTCAACATACCAAGTACCCACCACAATGCCTATCTCCCGCATTACATTAGTTGCCATTTGCCTCTCATTTTCCTCTCCCCCACTTCACCCTTGCCGTTTTATTCGCCCTCTCTTTCCCAATCGCCTTCTCTTTCTCCGTTTGCCTTTTTTCTCGCTTGCCTTTTGTTTGCTCGTGTGTTGGATTGCTTGTTTGTCGCGGTGGCTCAAGATACTACCAAATTGTGTGACTTCACCAATACCAATAATAATGATCTCCGATTGCTCCTCTTGCTAATACTGAATCTTGTGAAATCAATACTGCTTTGTTGAATCTTGTTATGAAAGATCAATTCGCCGGCCTTCCTAGTGAAGATGCCGCTACTCATCTAAATATCTTCGTTGATTTATGTGATATGCAAAAAAAGAAAGATGTCGATAATGACGTTGTTAAATTGAAGCTATTTCCTTTTTCGCTTAGAGATCGTGCTAAAGCTTGGTTTTCGTCTTTACCTAAAAATAGTATTGATTCTTGGAACAAGTGCAAAGATGCTTTTATCTCTAAGTATTTTCCTCCCGCTAAGATCATCTCTCTTAGAAATGACATTATGAATTTTAAGCAACTTGATCATGAACATGTTGCACAAGCTTGGGAGAGAATGAAATTAATGATACGTAATTGCCCTACTCATGGTTTGAACTTGTGGATGATTATACAAAAAATTTATGCCGTATTGAATTTTGCTTCTAGAAATCTTTTAGATTCGGCCGCGGGAGGCACTTTTATGGAAATAACTTTAGGAGATGCTACAAAACTCCTAGACAATATTATGGTTAATTATTCTCAATGGCATACTGAAAGATCTACTAATAAAAAAGTGCATGCGATAGAAGAAATCAATGTTTTGAGTGGAAAGATGGATGAACTTATGAAATTATTTGCTAATAAGAGTGTTTCTTCTAATCCTAATGATATGCCTTTGTCTACTTTGATTGAGAATAGTAATGAATCTATGGATGTGAATTATGTTGGTAGGAATAATTTTGGTAACAACGCGTATAGAGGGAATTTTAATCCTAGGCCTTATCCTAGTAATCCTTCTAATAATTATGGAAATTCCTACAAGAACTCTTATGGAAATTTTAATAAGATGCCCTCTGAATTTGAGAGTAGTGTTAAAGAGTTTATGAATTCACAAAAGAATTTTAATGCTTTGCTTGAAGAGAAATTGCTTAAAGTTGATGATTTGGCAAGGAACGTTCATAGGATTTCACTTGAGGTTGATTCTTTAAAGCTTAGATCTATTCCTCCTCAGCATGATATCAATGAGTCTCTCAAAGCCATGAGAATTTCCATTGATGAGTGCAAGGAAAGAACCGCTAGGATGCATGCTACAAAAGATGCCTTTATTAAAGCGTGTTCTTCCAATTCCTATGAAAATCAATATGAAGATCTAAAAGTTATTGATGTGTCTCCTATCAAATCTTTGTTTTGCAATATGAATCTTGATGAAACTGAATATGATCTTCCTTTACCTATAAGGCGTTCCAAAAATTCAGAGTATTTAGATATTTATGATGAAATTGATGAAAGTGGGATTGAAAGAAATAAAACACTAGATTTTGCTAAACCCACTATATTGAATTTCAAGGAATTTGATTATGAAAGTTGCTCTTTAATTGATTGTATTTCCTTGTTGCAATCCGTGCTAAATTCTCCTCATGCTTATAGTCAAAAGAAAGCCTTTACCGAACATATTGTTGATGCCTTGATGCAATCTTATGAAGAAAAACTTGAGTTGAAAGTTTCTATCCCTAGAAAACTCTATGATGAGTGGGAACCAACTATTAAAATTAAAATTAAAGATCATGAGTTTTATGCTTCGTGTGATTTGGGTGCTAGTGTCTCCACTATCCCCAAGACTATGTGTGATTTGCTAGATTTCCGTGATTTTGAGGATTGCTCTCTAAACTTGCATCTTGCGGATTCCACTATTAAGAAACCTATGGGAAGAATTAATGATGTTCTTATTGTTGCAAATAGGAATTATGTGCCCGTAGATTTTATCGTTCTTGATTTAGATTGCAATCCTTCTTGCCCTATTATTCTTGGTAGACCTTTCCTTTGAACGGTTGGTGCGATTATTGATATGAAGGAAGGGAATATTAGGTTTCAATTTCCACTAAAAAATGGCATGGAACACTTTCCTAGACAGAAAATAAAATTGCCATATGAAACTATCATGAGAGCCACTTATGGATTGCCTACCAAAGATGGCAATACCTAGATCTATCCTTGCTTCTATGCCTAGCTAGGGGCGTTAAACGATAGCGCTTGTTGGGAGGCAACCCAATTTTATTTTTAGTTTTTAGTTTTTTATTTCTTTTTAGGAATAAATAATCCATCTATCTTCTGTTTGGATGTAGTTTTGTGTTTTAATTAGTGTTTGTGCCAAGTTAAACCTATAGGATCTTTTTGGATGATAGTTATTTGATCTTGCTGTAATTTCCAGAAACTTTTTGCTGAGTGCCCAATTATTAATCACCAGAACGTGATAAAATACTGATTCCAATTGCTGCTGATCAATAAACAAATTTCCTAGGTCTTCCTATTTTGGCTGAATTTTTGGAGTTCCAGAAGTTTGCGTTAGTTACAGATTACTACAGACTGTTATGTTTTTGACAGATTCTGTTTTTCGTGTGTTGTTTGCTTATTTTGATGAATCTATGGGTAGTAAAATAGTTTATAATCCATAGAGAAGTTGGAATACAGTAGGTTTAACACCAATATAAATAAATAATGAGTTCATTACAGTACCTTGAAGTGGTCTTTTGTTTTCTTTCTCTAACAGAGCTCATGAGATTTCTGTTGAGTTTTGTGTTGTGAAGTTTTCAAGTTTTGGGTGAAATCTTTTGATGGATTATGGAACAAGGAGTGGCAAGAGCCTAAGCTTGGGGATGCCCATGGCACCCCCAAGATAATCCAAGGACACCAAAAAGTCAAAGCTTGGGGATGCCCCGGAAGGCATCCCCTCTTTCGTCTACTTCCATCGGTAATTTTACTTGGAGCTATATTTTTATTCACCACATGATATGTGTTTTGCTTGGAGCGTCTTGTATTATTTGTGTCTTTGTTTGTTAGTGTGCCACAATCATCCTTGCTGTACACACCTTTTGAGAGACCCATACATGAATTGGAATTTGATAGAATACTCTATGTGCTTCATTTATATCTTTTGAGCGTTATAATTTTGCTCTGTGTGCTTCACTTAGATCTTTTAGAGCACGGTGGTGGATTTGTTTTAAAGAAACTATTGATCTCTCATGCTTCACTTCGATTATTTTAGAGTCTTAATAGCATGGTAATTTTCTTAATAATAATATGCTTGGTGCTCAAGATTTGTGAAACTTTCTTTTGAGTGCGTTGAATACTAAGAAAAGATTGATGCTTGATAATTGTTTTGAGATATGAAGATGGTGATATTAGAGTCATGCTAGTTGAGTAGTTGTGAATTTGAGAAATACTTGTGTTAAAGTTTGTGATTCCCGTAGCATGCACGTATGGTGAACCATTATGTGATGAAGTCGAAGCATGATTTATTTATTGATTGTCTTCCTTATGAGTGGCGGTCAGGGACAAGCGATGGTCTTTTCCTACCAGTCTATCCCCCTAGGAGCATACACGTAATACTTTGCTTTGATAACTTCTAGATTTTTGCAATAAGTATATGAGTTCTTTATGACTAATGTTGAGTCCATGGATTATACGCACTTTTTCCCATCCTTCCACCATTGCTAGCCTCTCTAATACCGCGCACCTTTTGCCGGTATCATACACCCACCATATACCTTCCTCAAAACAGCCACCATACCTACCTATCATGGCATTTCCATAGCCATTCCGAGATATATTGCCATGCAACTTTCCACCGTTCCGTTTATTATGACATGCTCCATCATTGTCATATTGCTAGCATGATCATGTAGTTGACATCGTATTTGTGGCAAAGCCACCGTTCATAATTCTTTCATACATGTCACTCTTGATTCATTGCATATCCCGGTACACCGCCGGAGGCATTCATATAGAGTCATATTTGTTCTAAGTGTTGAGTTGTAATTGTTGAGTTGTAAGAAAAATAGAAGTGTGATGATCATCCTTTTTAGAGCATTGTCCCAAGTGAGGAAAGGATGATGGAGACTATGATTCCCCCATAAGTCGGGATGAGACTCCGGACGAAAAATAATAGTAAAAAAAGAGGCCATAAAAAACAGAAAAGGCCCAAATACAAAAATGAGAGAAAAAGAGAGAAGGGACAATGTTACAATCCTTTTACCACACTTGTGCTTCAAAATAGCACCATAATCTTCATGATAGAGAGTCTCTCATTTTGTCACTTTCATATACTCACTACTAGGGAAAACCTTATACACAGAATCTTAGCAGCAGCGCGGCATAAAAAGAGGCGCTGCTGCTAATTAGTAGCAGCGCGGTTACGGAAAGCGCGCTACTGGTGCAAATTTAGCAGTAGCGCGTGATGATTAAACCGCGCTGCTACAAAAATCCACCGACAGTACACAACGACCTAAGATTACCAGTAGCGCGGTGTCAGGAAGCGCGCTGCTGCTAATTCCATAGTAGTAGCGCGCTTTTTTGTCACGTCGCTGCTGCTAATTTTGAAATTGTGCACATGGTTGGCCCGTTTAGCAGTAGCGCGGGAGCAAAAGCGCGCTGCTACTACGCTCTTAGCAGCAGCGCGCTTTTGCTCCCGCGCTACTGCTAAGACGCAGCACCCACCACCTTTTTCCACCTCCCCCTCCCCATGTCCTCTCCTCCCTTTCCCCTACCTCCCACATCCTCCCTCTCTCACTCTTCTTCTTCCTCAATACTTCTCCCCCCATTACTCTCCCTCTTCTACCTACCTTTCTCTCTCTTCATTACTCCTAGCTATAACTACACCACCTCCATTAATGCATCTCCTTTCTCTTTTTCCTTCCCCCTCCACTAGTTGAAGTTGTCTCCTCCCAAATTAGCTAGCTAGGTAGATGTAGCATTTAGTTAAGTGACGTATTTGCCCCCTAACTAGATCTTTCTTTGTCAAGAAGAGCTTTGTGCACTTTTGACCTCCCTACATCATCATCTCCACCGTGTGCTCGATCTCGAGATAGAGGTGATTAAAATTTCATGCTTTTGCAAAATGGAAATATGTTTATGTGTGTGTGATATGTTTATGGAAATTGTGTGTGTGGCATGAGTTGATGCCAAATTGTGTTTTTGAGTTGCCTATGTTTTGCCAAAATGTCGATTTATTTCCATTTCGGCGAATTCCGGGCAAACTCTAGATCTATATATGTCCTATTTTTAAGGAAGGTCATGCCGAATTTTTGTATGACTTTGATGAATGCATGCATTTTTACAATCAATTTGTTTATTATTACTGTGCAGAGTTGACGATGGTCAGGGGAACGATGGTGGACAGGTGGTTGCGGTCGGCGGTGCAGGACATGAAGGAAAATAACCGGACATAGGTTTTATGTCTGTGTCGAAAATGCAAAGGAATAGTTTGGCTTGACCCCCATGACGATGGTCGTGTCGAAGCGCACCTACTCATGACTTGTTTCATGGATGGCTATACTCGGTGGATAATTGAAGATGAGGATGACGATGTTGAGGATGCCGACGGGGCAGGCAATGATGACACGGGGCAAGACGAAGAGATGATCGATAATGGCGGCGGGGAAGAGGCCGGACATGGCGGCGGAGAAGGGGCCGGACATGGCGGCGGAGAAGGGGCCGTACATGGCGCCGGAGAGAACGACATGGACTCCACGCAGCAGAGTTCATCGGTACTAAGTTCAATCATGCGGGACCCTCATGTTCAAGCATTGCTTCGCAAGGAGACGAGTACTGAGAGAGCTGCTTCTAGAGAGGAGGCTAAGCTGGAGCAACTGGTGGTAGACTCGAACACTCCATTGTATGATGGTTGCAATCCTGAGGTGACCTGCTTGAGTTTCACGCTCCAACTCCTGAAGACGAAGGCTAAAAACAAATGGACCGACACTAGCCTCGATGAGCATCTCAAGTACCTAAAGGATGTTCTTCCCGCGGGTAATCTATGTCCTAGTACTGTTGATGAGGCCAAGAAGATCGTGTGCCCTCTTGATCTGCCACACGTTAGATACCATGCATGCATCAACGATTGCATAATTTATCGGAAGGAGAACACGGAAAAAAAACAAGTTGTCCGGTGTGCAATGCTTCTCGATACAAGAAGGCTGGGAAGAAATGTCCCCAGAAAGTGGTACGGTACTTACCGATCACTCCCCGTCTCCAGAGGTATTTTGTAGATCCCAAGGAAGCAAAGCTAATGCGCTGGCACGCGGAGAGGAAGAAGCCCGACGATGGAGATGATCCGAAGCTGAGACACGTCAAGGATGAAAGCCAGTGGAGAGCGTTGAACAGCTTCTACCGGTATTTTGGATGTGATGCAAGGAACATGGTGCTCGGCGCGTGTACCGATGGCATGAATCCATTTGGCAATTAGAACACCAACCATAGCACATGGCCCGTGTTTGTATGGATGTACAACCTCCCCCCCTATTTGTGCATGAAATCGAAGTACATTCACATGAGCATGCTTATTCAAGGGCCGAAACAACCAGGAAATAATATTGATTTGTATCTGAGGCTACTTCAAGAGGAGTTAGACACGTTATGGAAAACACCGGCCAAGACATGGGACGCCAGCAAAGGCGAGTATTTCAACATGAGAGCCGCGCTGATCACGACAGTGCAGGACTATCTCGGTTACGGATATGTGGCAGGCCAGGTGTGCCATGGATATTGCGGATACACATGGTGCATGGATAATACAACGTCTCAGCAGCTAACGTCAAGGAAAGATGGTGGGTCTGGGAAAATCGTGTACATGGGGCATCGAAGATGGCTCGAACAGGACGACCCGTGGAGAAACCGTGGAGATCTATTCAATGGTCACGCTGAGCATCGAGGACCTCCACGTAAGCGGAGCGGTGCCGAAATTGATGAGTTGTTGAAAACTGGAAGGAGTGCCCCGCGTCGGGAAAGACGATGAGAATGGCGCCGGAGCTGCTGCTGAAGGTATGGAAGACGAGGTCTGTGTTCTGGGACTTGGAGTACTGGCACAAACTCGATACACCTCATTGCCTTGATCAAATGCATATATGTAAGAATGTCCCTGAGAGCTTGCTCGCAACACTGATGAACATGCCGGATAAGACCAAGGATGGGCCGAAGGCAAGAAAAGACTTGCAAGATTTGAAAATTAGGGAAGATCTGCACATGCCGCCCCGTAAAATCTCAGACGAGACAGAGACGGAGACAGAGGCACGGGAGAATAAGGGCAAGAAAATAAAGAAAGAGGATTATTGCCCCCCTTCTTGCTTCACCTTAAGTCAGGCTGAGATCCATCAATCCTTTAAGTGCCTTACCGGAGTCAAAGTTAGTTCCGGTTACTGTGGCAAGATAAGCAGATATCTAGACATGGACAAGAAAAGGTTCAGCGGGATGAAGTCCCATGACTGTCATGTGATGATGATGCAGATACTACCTGTTGCCATTAGAGGGATAATGGACAAGCACGTACGTGACACGCTTATTGGTCTCTGCAACTTTTTCGACGTCATCTCTCGAAAGTCGATCAGTGTGAAGCAGCTCCGAAGGCTACAGGAAGAGATCGTTGTGATACTGAATGAGCTTGAGATGTACTTCCCGCCCGCGTTCTTTGACGTCATGGTGCATCTGTGTGTCCATATTGTGGATGACATAATAGACCTGGGGCCGTCATTCCTGCACAACATGATGCCGTTTGAGAGGATGAATGGGATCATCAAAGGATTCGTTCGTAACATGTCCAAACCGGATGGAAGCATCGTCCAAGGCTATTTGACACAAGAGTGCATCTCTTTCTGTGAGAATTTTCTATATGGCGCAGACCAGCCGCCTGGTGTTAGTGTTGGTTTGCCCATTAACAAGCATGATGGGAGGCTCGAAGGAGAAGGTCACTGCAACGGTCGCAGGGAATTGCACATGGCATACTCAGATCGACGCAGCGACTTTGATAGAGCAATCTTGGTAGTGCTACAACATCTAGACGAGGTAGATCCTTTCGTGGCACTGCACAAAGAAATTATCGCAAAGAAGTATCGTGACCGGGGGGTATGCAAGACAGACGCCGAAGTTACTAGAGAGCACAACTCCACTTTCCTGCATTGGTTCAAAGAGCACATTATTGCTAATCCCCCGGAGGAGGGCTCTAAGGACGGATTGCTCATATACGCCTTAGCACATGGCCCCTCGCCCAACCTCGTAACCTATCAGGAATATGATATCAACGGATACACGTTCTACACGGAGGCCAAAGATATGGACAGTGATGATCAGAACTCAGGGGTGATGATGGAATGCATGACTGGCAGCGACAACGGCGCAACTGAACGAATTTATGGAAGGGTCGAGGAGATCTGGGAGCTTGACTACTCTGGACTGCACAACACGACGATGTTCCATGTCAGATGGGCTAAGAATGTCGAAAGAGAAAACCGGATTTTCACTACCATGACTATACCCGACGCCAAGAGCGCTACCGTGAACGCTATCACAAAAAACGAGCCATGGGTACACGCTAAGCACGTGACACGATGCTTCTTCATAACCGACCCATGCAATCCCAGTCGTGTTGTCGTGAGGAGAGGCAAAAGGAACATCATTGGAATGGATGGAGTCGCCAACGAGGAAGACTATGATCAGTACGGCAACCCAATGAGGGAAGATGACGATGATGATGAAGTATACGTCAAAAGAAGAATCAATACTACATTACCAAAGAAAATCGTACTCCATGGAAAAGGCAAAGTCACAATGAGGGGCTCAATTATTCTTCGACGAACAAGAAGGGAAAGAAGCTGACTTAAAAACGAAAACGTCAGCGCTGAGGAATCGGTCAAATGATGTAATATATATGTTCCTATTTTGTATACACAATTAGCCATTATTATGCATGGGTCCAATGATGTAATATATATGTTCCTATTTTGCATACATATTTAACCGTCAAATGATGCAATATATATCGCCTTCCCTTCGTTCACTTCTCTCGGAAATAAAAAAAAGTGAGAAAAATAAAGGAAAAGAAAAAGGGAAACTGGTTATAGCAGTAGCGCTTTACTGAAAAAGAGCTACAGCTAGTCAAGGTAGCAGTAGCGGTTTCTGTAAAAAAAACCGCTATAGCTGCCCGTAATAGTAGTAGCGCGCTTCGTGTAAACGCGCTACTGCTACGTCCACTTAACAAAAAATTCTCACTCTCCCTGCTTCATCCCGCCTCTTTCCCCCAAATCCCCACTCTCTTCCCCGGCCCCGTCGCACCGCCACGCCCGACCCCGGCGCGCTCGCCCCCGACCCCGCCGCGCCCGACCCAGGCGCGCTCGCCCCGACCCCGGCGCGCTCGCCCCCGACCCGTCGACCCTCGCCTCCCTCCTCTGCTTCCTCCCCTCCCTACCTCGGCCGTTGTCGGGCCTGCCTCCTCGCCCCTGCACCCTCTGTAAACCACCCCCCTCTCTCTCTGCTAGCTAGGGTTCTTCGGTTAATTTACTTAGGTTTTAGTTATGTTAATTAAGTTATCTATTTAGTTATGAATTTAGATAGGTTTCAAAATTAGTTGAATTTATATGCAAATTTGAACTGGACATGTGATATGTGGACATGTCATGTTTTGGACATGACATGTTTTGGACATGTCATGTTTTGATAAATGATCCGAGTGACCTATGTTATGCCAGAATGTTGATTCATTTCCATTCCGGTGAATTTCAGGCGCTCGATATGTCCATTTTTTAGCAAAGGTCATGCCGAAATTTCCCGTGAATAAAGGCATGATTTGTGCTACATAGTTGGCATATCGAGTGCTGGCACATAGATTTCTTTTTTATGTCATTTCTCATTTATTCATACTTTTAGAATAAATGAGGACACTTAATCATAGGAAGCATGTCGAACAACGAAGAAACTGGGCCTTCTGACCAAGATGCATACGAGATGGATTATCAGGGTGAACAAGACCACCTCGACTTTTTGAATGCTAAGCAAGGTTTGTAGGTCCGCCTCGATGATGGTACTGACGCCGACATCGACACCGATAGCGCCGGCACCGATGGCGGCGCCGAGACCGGTGGGGAAGGTACTGGCGGGGAAGGTACCGGCGCCGATGCCGCTACCGAAAAGAGGAAGCATAAGAAGCAGAGGATACGAAAACCTAACAAACTAGGGATTGGACGACTTGTGATCACAAAGATGGCACCTGGCAAGTTTGAGCCGTTAGAGCCGGAAGAACCTCGCAAGTGCTATGGGAACCAAGTAGGATGCATCCTACGGCAATGCGCGAGCATCAACGACGATTGTAAGTGCATCTAGTGCCACCCCTAGTTGGTTTTGGAGTATTGACGACAAACCTAGCTGAGGGACTAATGTGTTTGTGAGAATTGCAGGAAAACACAGGTAGAAGTCCCTCATTGATTCGGTTTTACTACCAGAGATGACCCCTAAAAATGTACGAAGACATTGAAGACAATGGTGGTTTATGAAGATATTCATATTGAAGACAATGACATGAGAAGACTCCCTATGAAGCTTTTGGAACTCGAAGACCTAGATCCTTCGTAGTTTTATTTCATTCATGTTGTGTCATAGGAACCACCGTACTGTTAAGTGGGGTCGAAGAGAACCAGTCAGAATGACTGAAGTGATGCCAAATTCAAATCCTATGTCTTCGAGCGAAGACTTTGAGAGAAAATCTTGTCCAGAGTCAGACAAGTTAGCTTTACTTGTAGCCCAAGTAAAGTTGCCGTGTGAGTTCAAAATTCGACCGTTGGTACACGTGTCAGTTCCTTAGTGACCCAGGGTCATTTCGGACAGATCAGGTCGGGTTGCCAAGTGGCTATAAATAGTCCACCCCCCACAACCATAAATGGTTGGCTGCTCAGATTTCAGTGCACGACTTTTGTCGTTTGAGAGCAACCCACCTTGAAGCCTTTGAAAGAAAAATTCCCAGTGAGGAGAAAAGCCCTAACCACCCAGAGCTAGAGTAAATTGGGCATCACTTAAGTCTTCGTGTCTGTGTGATTTGAAGACTTATTACACTTGAGGACTGTGCATCCTCCAGACGGTTAGGCGTCGCGTTCTGAGCATCCAAGAGAAATTGTGGATTGTCAGTGAATGAAGTTTGTGAAGGTTTGGGAGTCTACCTTGAAGACTTACCTGAGTGATTGGGCGAGGTCTGTGTGACCTTAGCTCAAGGAGAAAACGGTGAGGACTGGGTGTCTTGGACTAAGTGTCCTTGACTGGGTGTCCGGGACTGTGTGTCCTTTGGTTTAAATACCTAGCCGCTCCAACCAGACGTACAGTTGTCACAGCAACTGGAACTGGTCCAACAAATCATTGTCTTCAACGTGTCACTGGTTTCATCTTCACTTCCTTTTACTTACAGTTTTTCATTGTGAAGCCATTACATGCCTGCTTTACCGTTTGTCTTCACAACATGAATGTATGATCTGTTTGGCTTCATAACTTCTTCCTACCTGATCCTTATTACACTGAAGCTGTTTGTCACTGCGCTTTCACTCTATTGAATACATGACCATGGCTGGCCTAGTGTAATCTAACTTCCGCTGCATAGTAATAGGCATAATCTTCACTGTTTGTCTTCATAACTCTCACGTTTTGAAGACTTTCATAAAAATTGCCTATTCACCCCCCCTCTAGTCGATATAACGCACTTTCAATTGGTATCAGAGCGAGGTGCTCCCTTGTTTTGTGTGATTCGGTTTAACCACCTGGAGTTTTAGTTATGTCGACTGCAGGGATAATCAAAGTCTCCGCTGCTTGCCCCGTCTTTGATGGAATTGAATATCCCTACTGGAAGAATAAGATGCGCATGCATCTTGAAGCCATTGACATCGACCTATGGTATGTCGTCGAGAACGGCGTTCCCAAGGCTGGAGAAGGTGTCACTTCTGCTGATGTCAAGAAGTTCACTCAACTGGACTCCACTGCCAAGAATATCATATGTGGTCATCTGACCAAAGGACAGTATGGCCGTGTGAGTGCTTTGAAGACATCCAAGATAGTCTGGGACTAGCTCTCAAAGGTCAATCAAGGCATCTCAACCCAGAGAGATCAAAGAATCAGTGTTCTTCGCAACCTCTTCAACCACTTCAAGTGAAATGACAATGAGAATGTCCAGCACACATTTGACCGGCTCACTGACATCACAAATGAGATTCAAGCCCTCGGCGCCACTGAGATCACCAAACATGAAATCGTCAAGACGCTGCTTAGATCACTTGATAGTTCGTTTGACATCCTGGCCCTGATGATTCAAGAACGTCCTGATTTCAAGACACTCGATCCGTCTGACATACTTGAGAGGCTCAACACACATGAGTTTAAACTTTCTGAGAAAAGAGATATCTACGGCCCAAACTATGGGCGAACTCGTGCCTTGAAGGCAAAAGCTGTCTCCTCATCTGAAGAAGAATCTGACTGCAGTTCTGATGATCCTGAAGACATTGGAAGAGAACTTGCAATGCTAGTGAAGAAGTTCCAAAAATTCACTAAGAAGAAAGGCTTCAGGAAATCTTCACGATCAAGCTCAAGGAATGATGAAGCTTCTGCTCATGACTACAAGAAGAAAACATGTCACAAGTGCAAGAAAACTGGACACTTCATCTCTGAGTGTCCATAGTGGGACAATGAGAACAGAAGGAAGAAGAAGAGCAAGGAATATGATTCTGACGACAAGAAGAAGAAGAAGAAATACTCAAAGTCTTCTTCCAAAACTTCATCAAGGTCTTCATCACACAAGAAGAGCTCATCTGGCAAGGCACGTGCGTTTGTTAGAAAGGAGATGGATTCAGAGGAGGAGTCCGCATCTGAGGAGGCAGAGGTGGAGTCTGAGGAGGAGTCTGATTCTGGCATTACGAGTCTAGCTACAGCATACGTCACCAAGTCCATCTTCAATACTTGTGACACCCCAAATTTTGGCCTTGTTTTAATGAATTAAAAAAAAATTGCCAGGAATTAAAACTTTGAATTTCTGAGCTCCATTTTGATTCTTAAATCATTTCCTTCCCTGTTATGATGAGTTTTTCCCAAAGAGAAAACCTTTCAAATATATTATTGGACTTGTTTAACCTCTCAAGAAAAACTTTTCTTTTATCAGTATAACTAATTACCTAATTCAATTGCTTGATCTTTATTTTCCTGAAAAATGATTTTTCAAGGTTATATGGCCATATTTGCACTACAACCCTTTTAAATAATTCTTTCTAACCTCCACCAAAATTATGGGATATTGGTAGTAGCATATGATTTAACTTTATGCAAAAACCCAGTGGTGTTATTTGCAAAATTTGAGTGAATCAACCTCATTTTCATTCTGGACCAACTTGATGGTTTGTGGTGCAACCATATTTTTGTTTGCTCTTTAACCCTTGATTCTTTCTCCTACTTGTAGTCCTACATGTCAAACCCTTAAGTCCAGGAGCATGCATCTTTTGGATCATTTTTGGTTCATGAAATAATGCCATTTATTTCCTGTCCAGAATTGAAATTTTGTAAAACTTGCACTAACAAGTTTCTGCTTTTGGCCAACTAACCTCACCACTCTCTCTTGCATCTAAGGAGACCTTGATCTGGAAATTTTGGCCACCCCAAGACTTGCCTAAGTTCCCTTGACATTTTATCAAACACCCTGTAGGCATGACCAGTTTTGACATGAGCTTTGGCATTGCACTGTGAGCTTGCACCTTGGATCAATCTAACCTGTCCACTAGATTCCCAGTTGCTCCTAACCTCGATCTGGTAAACCCCAACCTCACCTGCGACCTGTAGCATGCCGCGGCATTGTGTCGAACATCTCCCGTGCGTGCACTGGACGCGCCCAGAGCGCGCGTATTGCACGATGCCGCGCCCGAGCCGACATGCTGGCCCCCCTGGCTTTGGCCCACACGGCAGCACCTCGCCACGCACTCCCCGCCTCGCAGCAATGCGCCAAGCCACCCTGGCACGCTACAGCGCCGCCGCCAGGGCATTTTGGCGGCACACCGGCGTCCGCAGCGGCTCCTGCCACGGGCAGCGCCGCCCAAGCCCCTCCCGCTCGCCACCTGGCCCCTGGAGCAGCGCGAGCTCATCCGCAGCCTTGTCCGCTAGCGCTCGTCGCCGCCACGATGCTCTGCAGCTAAAGAAAGACGGTCGCCGACGAGCTCATCCACGGCCGCCGCGGAACCGACCTCGACGAGCTATAAAAAGAGGTCCCCGAACCCATTCAAGCACACAGGCAATCTTAGAATGCTCCCCTAGTTCTCACGTGGCAGCCAATCGACCCGGGGAGGCCTCCTCCCTCGTCTCCGGCAACTCCTGCCGCCGCCACCGCCCTGGCCAATTCGGCACCACCAGGGCCTCCCCCTCTCCGTTCTCTCCACCAAGAGCTTCCTCATCCTCCCGTGGACCCGCCCCCCTACTCAATGTTGATCAGGAACCATCGTAGCTCCAATCACGCCCTGCTCCCGAAGCTCCACTCCGCCGCGAAGCTCACCGCCGACGACCCCGTCCACCCCCAAGACCATAACACCCACCGACGGGACCGCCTCGATCCCCTGAGCCCGTGGATGGCTTCGGTTTCTCGAACGGAGCCGCCAAATGCCGGCGGCGATCGCCAGAGCTCCACCTCCGCTCGGGACAGAGAAAGAGGAGGGAGGAGACTGGTCAAACCTGACCAGTGGGGCCCCTGGACCCACTGTCAGCGACCCCGCGCCGTCCACGCTGGAGTAAGTGGAGGCGTCATAACCGTAATACGTCTTCTCTGCGCGAAAGCGTAACCTCTTCGAAACGTTTTCTTTTCTGTTTTAATTTAAATAACAGATTTTGACCACAACTTTGACTGGCTATAACTTTTTAAATATAACTCCAAATGAACTGATTCTTTTTCCTACATCTCTTAAATATTGTCTAGTTTATTTTAAGATTTATTTGAAAATTTTCCGAACAACTTTTTTGTACTGTTTTTGAAATGTGTATTAATTCAAATATATTTTAAAAATAGGATTTTGGAGAGAGAGAAGAAACTTTCAAAAGTTTTGGAGAGCACCTCACCCCTCCACAACTTAAAGGCAAGCATTCTGAACCCTGGCATAATTTTTTTGGTGTGCTAATCGACACGTTTATAACGCCACCTTGCTTCAAAGAACTCGTTATTTCATGTGATATGGTCAGTTGCATAAGAGCATATCAGTGATTTCTTTGCTGTTGGAAATAAATATTATTGTGATGGTAATCATCCTCATGTGCCTTGCATGCATGCCGGAAAGGAATCCGGGAAAGCCTCGGCCTTGGGTAGGCGTGAGCTTGTCGCCGGTCCCCGTCGGGACGGTTATGTCCGGTATGGCATGGTAAGATATATTGAGTGGTGATTTTCTTGATTGAAATATAATTGTTTACATGTCATGCAGGGAACTTATAAACCTCCTGAGTCGATCGCAGACCGAGTCTTGTTTCCAGTAACCCCCATACTTGCTATGTACTACCACTTGTCCCTGCCACAGGTAGGGTATGGTTCAGTAAGTCGTCAAGCCCTTTCAAGCACACACCGTACAGAGAGGCCATGGTGGAAGATATCGGTTGTAGCCGGTAGGCATGCCACCTGGTCCGGGGGCATGGGTGTTTCCGGTTGGGACCGAGAGGGGAGGCCACCCCTTAGAGCGCACGATATAAACTTGATCCCATGCTACGCGAGGTTGTAGCCTCCCCACTTAGAGTTTTGCTTAACAAGTGTCGTGGGTGATTCCAGACACCGGTGAGTTAAGCTGGTCTGTGCAAGTTAGGCGTGTTTTCAACTAAAAAGCCGTAAACGGAATTAGTCCCGATGGACTAAAGGAAATCCGTTACTCGTGGGTAAAGAGTACACCCTCTGCAGAGATTAAAACCTATTCGAATAGCCGTGTCCATGGTTAAGGATTACAGTCTGGGATGGGTCAAGTGTTGGTCTTAGTGTCAGTCTTCGGAGGAGATATTGTTAAACCAAACTTGGATATCGACTGATTACTTGTGAGAACCATGATTATTATTTTATGATGGACTAACCCGTTGCATTATTGCATTGTTGAGTATCCCTGGGACGGTTCTACCTCCTGGATATTCATTGTGATTATTTATCCTTTAAAGCCCATTATGTGGTGTCGCTCAGACGCCCGACTGTGGCATTTCTTTTAAAGCCCTTTATGTGGTGTCGCTCAGGCGCCCGACTGTGGCATTTCTTTTAAAGCCCTTTATGTGGTGTCGCTCAGACGCCCGACTATGGCATTTCTTTTAAAGCCCTTTATGTGGTGTCGCTCAGATGCCCGACTGTGGCATTTCTTTTAAAGCCCTTTATGTGGTGTCGCTCAGACGCCCGACTATGGCATTTCTTTTAAAGCCCTTTATGTGGTGTCGCTCAGACGCCCGACTGTGGCATTTCTTTTAAAGCCCTTTATGTGGTGTCGCTCAGACGCCCGACTGTGGCATTTCTTTTTAAGCCCTTTATGTGGTGTCGCTCAGACGCCCGACTGTGGCATTTCTTTTAAAGCCCTTTATGTGGTGTCGCTCAGACGCCCGACTGTGGCATTTCTTTTAAAGCCCTTTATGTGGTGTCGCTCAGACGCCCGACTGTGGCATTTCTTTTAAAGCCCTTTATGTGGTGTCGCTCAGACGCCCGACTGTGGCATTTTTATTCCGACTCTATTACCGCTTATTCACGTTGCATGATAATAACCTGCTTGCATGCATAAAAGATATTTTATTTATGACTGACGATGTGATCATAAATTTTTCTTTCGTGCATGATTATCAATTATATTATACCTGTGTTCTTAATGTTTGCGAGTACATTCAAAGTACTCACTGGCTTGTCCCTAGCTATTGTCTTGGCCAGATTTCTGCATGGAGAGGAGCGTTGCGGTGACAGCCCCGGAAACTAAGCAACGGTGATAGCAGCCTCGCGAAGATAGGAGTTAACCTGGTCAGCTGTTCCCGTGGGAAATGGAGTCCCATAGACACTGATGTCTCACAAACCGCTTCCGCCATCAACCACTAGAAAACCATTTGATGTACTCATAGGCCACAATGGTCTTGTACTACACATTTTGTACTTTTGCTTGGAATTTCTGTAACAAGTTGGTGCCTCATCAGCTAACAGTAATCCTGGGGCTGGTGAGCACAACGGCCATTTTCTGGAAATTTATGTCCGGAAAACCCGGTCGTGACAGACTTGGTATCAGAGCCAGGCTGACCATTGGCTAATCCTATCTTAGCCGGGCCTATAAACTTAGGCAGACCAACCCATCAAGCCATAACCGAACCAAGCTTCTCATATAAGATAGCCACACAGTGACCCAACACATTTTTGGCAGTCGGTGCCCAACCTATCAACCGAACCTGTCACTCATGCACTAGTGACCGGCCCCTAAATAGGCCTTTCTCACAAGCGTGCGAAGGAAGACTCCGTCCCTTTTTTTCCTATAAAAAGGGACATTGCTAACCCCAACCCAGCACAGCAGCCGCTACCCCAAAACCGAGCCACAATGCCTGGACCCATCATGCACAATGAGACCACAGCAACCAACCTTGGAGGTTTTGTGACCATACTCGCAAACCTCACCCGTCGTGCCTATGCGTTAGAAGAGCCCCCAGAATATGTTGTGTACCAAGGACCCATGAGCGGTGAGAGCCGTCAATTCTGGGCCACTGTGCACATTTATGGTAGGGGACTAGAGCCCGAGCGCCCCTACAGGTTCACCGGAAGGACAACTTTCTTTGAGCTTCAAGCCATCCAGCTAGCTGCTCGAGAGGTTATAGTTCATCTCCGGCACTTGTCGCCCAGAGTTAACTGTCGCTCGTTCCACTACTACCCCAGACGTGAAGGGTATGGTAGACCACCCCAAGTTGTCAACGGAGATCACGAGACGGATCCTGCATTGTTGCACCTAGTGCGCTATGTAAGTGCACTAGAGGAACTGTGCGATCAAATCACTATTGATCTAATCGCAGCTCGTGGAGAGCTGGTTCGTCGAGCCCCGGCGAGAGAAGAAAACGAGCCCAACGCCGACAACCCAGACGTGCTGTTTGGACACCCGATCGAGTCTCTGAGGACTCCCCCAGCCATCAGCCAAGGTGCTGCGATAACCCCAGAAGTGCTTCGTCGCATATTGGGAGCACACTCCAACGGGGTTGTGAGCAACAATCCCCGAGATGGTCATCATCGCTACCCCGAGCCTGCAGCCCCTCAGACCACTCCAGTTAATTCAGACGACGAGACCCATGGAGGAGCCTCAAGGCACGCCCGCTTGGATGTAAACGAGGTAGACTAGGTCACCCGAGTTGTATCGAGTCCCAGTGTACCCTCGCTTTGTAATCGTGTGGCCTCGTATTTAAATGCCGCCTGTTGTCGTGCCTCTATTTTAATAGTAGCCTTGCCTGGATACGCCAGTATGCAGTATAAGATTTCTATCCCGGACACAGTTACCAAAAATCACCCCGTCAACCCCACAGTAACACATCACTATAGTGAAATGTGTGAATCTGTGGCTTGACCCCAACCCTTGGAACAGAGCTGAAAATTTTCTTTACCATTCACCACGGTGAAAATGACCCAGCTCCAGTGCTATAAAGGCCACCGCGTGACCTTGCCAAGCACCTCTCACCTTGTGCACCACCCTCACAACCATTTCCTAGCCATGCCGAGCCCTAGCATTTATCTGAGAACCCCAGATGCAACCCCAGGTAGTTTTGTCAAGATATTGCGGGATTTTACCTGCAGTACCATGGGCGCTACCCAGCCACCCCAGTACGAGCTGTTCAAATCAAGAATTACCCCTTCCACCTTGAGATATTGGGCAGCAGTACACATCCCTCCCGTAAACTCAAACCAAGACCCAACAGAGGTCTCCTTCGTGGGGATATCTATGCCAACCTCACAGATGGCCATAGAAGCTGTTGCATACGAAGCACTTGCTCGCCTTCGATTCGCAGTGCCCTATGCCAGCGAACGAGGATACTATTACTTTCCGAGCCGTGCAGAACCCGGAGGAGTGACATCTTTTCCTGGTGGACGAATTGAGAGAGACCCAGTCCTGGCCAACCTTGTCCAGTACGTCATCGCTCAAGAGCATTTAACCCAACGTGTGATGGGTTATCTTCAGAGTCTCGCAAATTTAAATCCTCAGATCGCCATCGGCAGAGCACTAAGGCCCGACCAGGAGAGACACGTGCATCGACTGGTCAATCCACTTTCCCCGATAGAAGAGGAGTGTATCCCAGTACCAGAGACGTTTTCTAGGGACCCCGTCCAGTTACCGTTTCCATTTTAGAACGTCGCTGCGGTGTTCATTATTGCGACATTTATTTATGTGTGTGACTTATGCATGATACCCTGAGTTTGTATGACGAGTCAATTAATTGGTTTCTACTAATGTGTGTAGTTTTTGTTGTGGTTTATGCTCCTTTAAATTAACTATTTTTTTCCCTCGCAAAATCCCGGAGTGAGATTTCTTTTCCCTGAGTTGCTACATCTACTCTTTCTCACGACATGGATTATTTAATTTCACACAGCACCACAGCAGCAGACTCACAACCATTATCATTCGGACACATACACTGTTTGCAAAACTTTGCAACAGTGTTGCATCCAGCTAATCACCCCCTAACAACGGTTAGCACCCGGCACACCTCACCTACTCCTCGTGATCACCACCACCGCGGAGAGCCAACACCCGAGCAACAGCGTCACGACGATCGTCGAGGATCATCGCGCACAGGAGCACGGAGAGCCCCAGCAGTATCGCCAGCCCTACGCATATCAGGATCACAAACCAGTCCGGCATCGCCTCCGCCATTAGAGCCTCACCCGAGCTTCTGTAAGCAGTAATGGAGAAGAAGGAGGAGGAGAAGTGAGGCCAGGTGTGAGGAAGAAGAGAGAGGCACCCCGGCCGTTTTATAGCTCGAACTCGGTGTACGGTGGGCGAAGTCCACCAACGCTGCTCGTCGCCGATCGCCGGTGTTTGGAGACGAATCCGCAAGCAGTGCCGACAGCACGCTGGCCCGCGAGGTGAGTGCACGCTGCACCGGCAGCTAGCACGCCGCGCACTACCGCGGTACGGCCTAGATACCCTACGCGCTAAACGTCGCCGGTGGAGAAAGCGCGGGGAAGTGCGCGAGAGAGAGGAAGAAGAGAGAACCAGAGGGAGAAGAAGAGACTGGCAGTGGACCCCGGGTCCACCCGTCAGCCAGAGAGAGCACTGTGCTCTCGGGTACGACCAGCGTATATTTAAATTTAGAAATTATTCTAAATTTATATCTAGCGTAGAATCTCACGATTTTGTCCTGGACCGTAGACTTTTCCACGCAGCACCAGTTTTCACAATGTGGTTTTTCACCACTCATTGCCCTCTCACTGTAGCCACATTTTTACTGCTTATTGTTCTTCTTAAAAAAACTTTTAACAAATCTCGAGGACGAGATTTTTCGTAAGGGGGGTAGTGTTGTGACACCCCAAATTTTGGCCTTGTTTTAATGAATTAAAAAAAATTGCCAGGAATTAAAACTTTGAATTTCTGAGCTCCATTTTGATTCTTAAATCATTTCCTTCCCTGTTATGATGAGTTTTTCCCAAAGAGAAAACCTTTCAAATATATTATTGGACTTGTTTAACCTCTCAAGAAAAACTTTTCTTTTATCAGTATAACTAATTACCTAATTCAATTGCTTGATCTTTATTTTCCTGAAAAATGATTTTTCAAGGTTATATGGCCATATTTGCACTACAACCCTTTTAAATAATTCTTTCTAACCTCCACCAAAATTATGGGATATTGGTAGTAGCATATGATTTAACTTTATGCAAAAACCCAGTGGTGTTATTTGCAAAATTTGAGTGAATCAACCTCATTTTCATTCTGGACCAACTTGATGGTTTGTGGTGCAACCATATTTTTGTTTGCTCTTTAACCCTTGATTCTTTCTCCTACTTGTAGTCCTACATGTCAAACCCTTAAGTCCAGGAGCATGCATCTTTTGGATCATTTTTGGTTCATGAAATAATGCCATTTATTTCCTGTCCAGAATTGAAATTTTGTAAAACTTGCACTAACAAGTTTCTGCTTTTGGCCAACTAACCTCACCACTCTCTCTTGCATCTAAGGAGACCTTGATCTGGAAATTTTGGCCACCCCAAGACTTGCCTAAGTTCCCTTGACATTTTATCAAACACCCTGTAGGCATGACCAGTTTTGACATGAGCTTTGGCATTGCACTGTGAGCTTGCACCTTGGATCAATCTAACCTGTCCACTAGATTCCCAGTTGCTCCTAACCTCGATCTGGTAAACCCCAACCTCACCTGCGACCTGTAGCATGCCGCGGCATTGTGTCGAACATCTCCCGTGCGTGCACTGGACGCGCCCAGAGCGCGCGTATTGCACGATGCCGCGCCCGAGCCGACATGCTGGCCCCCTGGCTTTGGCCCACACGGCAGCACCTCGCCACGCACTCCCCGCCTCGCAGCAATGCGCCAAGCCACCCTGGCACGCTACAGCGCCGCCGCCAGGGCATTTTGGCGGCACACCGGCGTCCGCAGCGGCTCCTGCCACGGGCAGCGCCGCCCAAGCCCCTCCCGCTCGCCACCTGGCCCCTGGAGCAGCGCGAGCTCATCCGCAGCCTTGTCCGCTAGCGCTCGTCGCCGCCACGATGCTCTGCAGCTAAAGAAAGACGGTCGCCGACGAGCTCATCCACGGCCGCCGCGGAACCGACCTCGACGAGCTATAAAAAGAGGTCCCCGAACCCATTCAAGCACACAGGCAATCTTAGAATGCTCCCCTAGTTCTCCCGTGGCAGCCAATCGACCCGGGGAGGCCTCCTCCCTTGTCTCCGGCAACTCCTGCCGCCGCCACCGCCCTGGCCAATTCGGCACCACCAGGGCCTCCCCCTCTCCGTTCTCTCCACCAAGAGCTTCCTCATCCTCCCATGGACCCGCCCCCCTACACAATGTTGATCAGGAACCACCGTAGCTCCAATCACGCCCTGCTCCCGAAGCTCCACTCCGCCGCGAAGCTCACCGCCGACGACCCCGTCCACCCCCGAGACCGTAACACCCACCGACGGGACCGCCTCGATCCCCTGAGCCCGTGGATGGCTTCGGTTTCTCGAACGGAGCCGCCAAACGCCGGTGGCGATCGCCGGAGCTCCACCTCCGCTCGGGACAGAGAAAGAGGAGGGAGGAGACTGGTCAAACCTGACCAGTGGGGCCCCTGGACCCACTGTCAGCGACCCCGCGCCGTCCACGCTGGAGTAAGTGGAGGCGTCATAACCGTAATACGTCTTCTCTGCGCGAAAGCGTAACCTCTTCGAAACGTTTTCTTTTCTGTTTTAATTTAAATAACAGATTTTGACCACAACTTTGACTGGCTATAACTTTTTAAATATAACTCCAAATGAACTGATTCTTTTTCCTACATCTCTTAAATATTGTCTAGTTTATTTTAAGATTTATTTGAAAATTTTCCAAACAACTTTTTTGTACTGTTTTTGAAATGTGTATTAATTCAAATATATTTTAAAAATAGGATTTTGGAGAGAGAGAAGAAACTTTCAAAAGTTTTGGAGAGCACCTCACCCCTCCACAACTTAAAGGCAAGCATTCTGAACCCTGGCATAATATTTTTGGTGTGCTAATCGACACGTTTATAACACCACCTTGCTTCAAAGAACTCGTTATTTCATGTGATATGGTCAGTTGCATAAGAGCATATCAGTGATTTCTTTGCTGTTGGAAATAAATATTATTGTGATGGTAATCATCCTCATGTGCCTTGCATGCATGCCGGAAAGGAATCCGGGAAAGCCTCGGCCTTGGGTAGGCGTGAGCTTGTCGCCGGTCCCCGTCGGGACGGTTATGTCCGGTATGGCATGGTAAGATATATTGAGTGGTGATTTTCTTGATTGAAATATAATTGTTTACATGTCATGCAGGGAACTTATAAACCTCCTGAGTCGACCGCAGACCGAGTCTTGTTTCCAGTAACCCCCATACTTGCTATGTACTACCACTTGTCCTTGCCATAGGTAGGGTATGGTTCAGTAAGTCGTCAACCCCTTTCAAGCACACACCGTACAGAGAGGCCATGGTGGAAGATATCGGTTGTAGCCGGTAGGCATGCCACCTGGTCCGGGGGCATGGGTGTTTCCGGTTGGGACCGAGAGGGGAGGCCACCCCTTAGAGCACGCGATATAAACTTGATCCCATGCTACGCGAGGTTGTAGCCTCCCCACTTAGAGTTTTGCTTAACAAGTGTCGTGGGTGATTCCAGACACCGGTGAGTTAAGCTGGTGTGTGCAAGTTAGGCGTGTTTTCAACTAAAAAACCGTAAACAGAATTAGTCCCGATGGACTAAAGGAAATCCGTTACTCGTGGGTAAAGAGTACACCCTCTGCAGAGATTAAAACCTATTCGAATAGCCGTGTCCATGGTTAAGGATTACAGTCTGGGATGGGTCAAGTGTTGGTCTTAGTGTCGGTCTTCGGAGGAGATATTGTTAAACCAAACTTGGATATCGACTGATTACTTGTGAGAACCATGATTATTATTTTATGATGGACTAACCCGTTGCATTATTGCATTGTTGAGTATCCCTGGGACGGTTCTACCTCCTGGATATTCATTGTGATTATTTATCCTTTAAAGCCCTTTATGTGGTGTCGCTCAGACGCCCGACTGTGGCATTTCTTTTAAAGCCCTTTATGTGGTGTCGCTCAGACGCCCGACTGTGGCATTTCTTTTAAAGCCCTTTATGTGGTGTCGCTCAGACGCCCGACTATGGCATTTCTTTTAAAGCCCTTTATGTGGTGTCGCTCAGACGCCCGACTGTGGCATTTCTTTTAAAGCCCTTTATGTGGTGTCGCTCAGACGCCCGACTATGGCATTTCTTTTAAAGCCCTTTATGTGGTGTCGCTCAGACGCCCGACTATGGCATTTCTTTTAAAGCCCTTTATGTGGTGTCGGTCAGACGCCCGACTGTGGCATTTCTTTTTAAGCCCTTTATGTGGTGTCGCTCAGACGCCCGACTGTGGCATTTCTTTTAAAGCCCTTTATGTGGTGTCGCTCAGACGCCCGACTGTGGCATTTCTTTTAAAGCCCTTTATGTGGTGTCGCTCAGACGCCCGACTGTGGCATTTCTTTTAAAGCCCTTTATGTGGTGTCGCTCAGACGCCCGACTGTGGCATTTTTATTCCCACTCTATTACCGCTTATTCACGTTGCATGATAATAACCTGCTTGCATGCATAAAAGATATTTTATTTATGACTGACGATGTGATCATAAATTTTTCTTTCGCGCATGATTATCAATTATATTATACCTGTGTTCTTAATGTTTGCGAGTACATTCAAAGTACTCACTGGCTTGTCCCTGGCTATTGTCTTGGCCAGATTTCTGCATGGAGAGGAGCGTTGCGGTGACAGCCCCGGAAACTAAGCAACGGTGATAGCAGCCTTGCGAAGATAGGAGTTAACCTGGTCGGCTGTTCCCGTGGGAAATGGAGTCCCATAGACACTGATGTCTCACAAACCGCTTCCGCCATCAACCACTAGAAAACCATTTGATGTACTCATAGGCCACAATGGTCTTGTACTACACATTTTGTACTTTTGCTTGGAATTTCTGTAACAAGTTGGTGCCTCATCAGCTAACAGTAATCCTGGGGCTGGTGAGCACAGCGGCCATTTTCTGGAAATTTATGTCCGGAAAACCCGGTCGTGACAATACTGAAGACAATGACTGCATCACCGACACCGACGCAAATGACAAGAACGACTCCACTCCTACCTACTGCTTCATGGCACGCGGTGCCAAGGTAAACACATGCACAACTCGCTATGAAACATCTAGTGACGATGACTCTGAATGTGATTCAAAACCTAGCTACAAAACACTTGCTAAAATTGCAACTGAACAACAGAAAGCTATGGAACATATTCAAAAATTGTTAGACAGAAGCGATGATCTGTTGGGTGCTGAAATGACTCGATCTGAATCCTTAATTGAAGACATAAAAAACCTTCACGTTAAGTATCAGGAACTTGAAGATCGTCATGATACTCTCTCAACAACTCATGAAAAGCTTTCCTATGATTATCTTCAAAGGAAGCAAGAACTTGAGAAATTGAGGGTGGCACATGAAGATCTTCAAAAGGAAAACGAGTCACTTCGCGCTGAACAGATCAGTCCCGCTCAGGAAGGATTTGAACCACCATGTCTTAAATGCATTGAGCGTGATAATGCTGCTTCTGTTGCTGAATGTTCCACTGCTACTACTGTTTCAATATCTTCAACTGTTGATGTGGTAACTAACCCCTCTGCTGAGGATACCACTGCTATTGCTGATGAGAATGCTAGGTTGAAGACATTGCTTGAAACAGGGATGTACAAAAGTCTGAAAGGGCATCAGACATTATGTGATGTCCTTACGAAGCAGATTCTGAACCGAAACCCTAGGAAAGAGGGTGTTGGGTTTGTGAGGAAAATTAATGCAGATGGGTCTTACTGGAAACCTGAGCAGTACCCCAAAACCACATGGGTTGCTGCAAAGGAATCCTCAGCAGATCCATCCAATCTGTCAGGCTTCACTTGTGCTAACCCAATTATCATTGATGAATCCTTTGATGCAAACTATAAACTGTTTAAGAATCAGAATGATGAAGTGTTTGCCAGGTACATTGGTACTAACTGCAGGAATGGACCGCCTATGAAGAAGATCTGGGTTCCGAAAACATGTCTGGAAAATCTTCCTGTGAATGTCTTCATGACACCTCACTTGAAGAAGACAAACCTCAGACCAAAGGCTTCATATGGTCCAAATGCTTCATACAAACAGGGGACTCACCTGAGTCGCACTAACGCAAATGTTTTGCAGGGGAACCATACTCAGGCATATGAATATGAGAGTGGTTCATCGAACCGTCATGTTCATATGACCAAAAATTATTCTGCTTATTCCTATGAGTATTATTGTCCACCTACTAGACTGTTTGCTAAGGTTTCAAAGCCAAAGTTCTCAGATGCTGCACTTAGACTTATAGCTTCTAAGCCACCCTTGAAGATGTGGGTGGTTAAGAAAACTTAACTCTCCTTTGCAGGGAAAGGTCTCCAGCACAAAAACAAAACCTTCTGATGCTATTGCTGGGGACCATAAAAATCTTGTGGGGCGCAAGATAAAATGCCCAAATGGCATCATTATGTACTTCGTTCCTGAATCGCATGCTACTCTCCCCATTAGTCCTAATCTGGATCTAAGTTTTCATAACCCACTGGTTCGTCAAATGTTTATGCTTCACAACACTCTTCGTGAAGCCTATCCCCCTAACTGCACTGTAGGGTACGATACCAGCGACTTCAAAGTCTTCAGAATGGATTATTGACAGTGGGTGTACAAATCACATGACTGGCAGAAGAAGCCTTCTTATGGACTCAACTTTACGTCCATCCGACAAGAGCCACATTACATTCGCTGACACTTGTAAAAGTAAGGTATTGGGTCTAGGTAGAGTTGCAATCTCAAAGGATCAACACATGGATAAAGTCATGCTTGTTGAATCCCTTGGCTTCAACTTAATGTCTGTCTCAATGCTTTGCGATTTGAATATGATTGTAATGTTCGGCAAATATCGCTGCCTAGTGCTAATGGAATCTGACAAATCTCTAGTGTTTGAAGGGTATAGGAAAGGTGATTTGTATGTGGTAGATTTCTCAGCAGGACCACAACTTGCAGTATGTCTTCTTGCAAAAGCTTCAGAATGCTGACTTTGGCATCGAAGGCTTGGGCATGCTGGCATGAGGAACCTCCACACCCTTGCGAAGAAAAAGCACGTCATAGGCATCGAAGGCGTCAAGTTCAAGAAAGATCACTTATGCGGTGCCTGTGAAGCAGGGAAGATGACAAGGGCAAAACATCCTTCGAAGACAATCATGACCACTACTCAACCCTTCGAACTGCTTCACATGGATCTTTTCGGTCCCACTCACTACTCAACTTTTACTACTTCTGCATGCCTCTATGGCTTCGTAATTGTTGATGATTATTCTAGATATACTTAGGTGCACATAATCCTTTACAAGACTGAAGTGCAGGATGTCTTCAGACGCTTCGCAAATCGAGCTATGAACAATTTTGGCGCCAAGATAAAGCACATCAGAAGTGACAATGGCACTGAATTCAAGAACACTGGCCTTGATACATATCTGGATACCTTGGGCATCACACATGAATTCTCAGCTCCATACACGCCACAGCAGAATGGCGTCGTCGAACGCAAGAACAGAACACTCATTGAGATGGCCAGAACAATGCTAGATGAATACAAGACTCCAAGAATATTCTGGACTGAAGCCATTGATACTGCATGCCATACAATCAATCGTGTTTATCTTCACAAGCTTCTGAACAAGACATCCTATGAACTCCTAACTGGCAAGAAGCCAAATGTCAGTTATTTCAGAGTATTTGGCGCAAAATGCTGGATCAAGGACCCACACCACACCTCAAAGTTTGCACCAAAAGCACATGAAGGCTTCATGCTTGGATATGGAAAGGATTCGCACTCCTACAGAGTCTTCAATCTCTTCCACTACAAAGTGGTTGAAACAGTGGATGTGCGATTTGATGAAACCAATGGATCACAAAGAGAGCAATTGCCAAATGTGCTAGATGAAGTTCCAGCAAATGAATCAATCAAGCTTATGGGAACTGGAGAAATTGTACCTTCTGAAGCTCAACCTGAAGAAGAACTTATCATCTCAGCACCTGATCCACATGAAGACAATGCTCAGCCTGAAGATATACCTTCAAATGACCACATAGATCAGCAAGAGCAAAGTCTTCGCCCCACACACCCTCGTGTTGCAAATGAAGTACAAATTGACAAAATACTGGACAGCATCAATGCACCTGGTCCACTCACTCGTTCAAGGGCAACTCAGCTAACAAAATTCTGTGGGCATTTCGCATTCGTCTCAATATCAGAACCCAAGAAAGTTGAAGAAGCCTTCATGGAACCTGAATGGATTCAAGCTATGCAAGAAGAGCTTCAACAGTTTGAGCTGAATAATGTATGGGAACTGGTTAAGCGTCCTGATCCACGGAAGCACAACATAATAGGCACCAAATGGATATACCGCAACAAGCAAGATGAGCATGGTCAAGTTGTCAGAAACAAAGCTTGTCTAGTTGCTCAAGGATATACTCAAGTGGAGGGCATTGACTTCGATGAAACATTTGCTCCTGTGGCTAGGCTTGAAGCCATACGCATACTGCTGGCCTATGCAAATCATCATAACATACTTCTATATCAAATGGATGTGAAAAGTGCCTTTCTCAATGGCAAGATTGAAGAAGAAGTGTATGTTGCACAACCACCTGGCTTTGAAAATCCAAAACATCCTGATATGGTATACAAGCTCAACAAGGCACTGTATGGCCTCAAACAAGCCCCCAGGGCCTGGTATGATACACTCAAGTACTTTCTGAAGAGCAAAGGCTTCATACCTGGTTCCCTGGATCCCACTCTTTTCACGAAGACATATGATGGTGAACTGTTTGTGTGCCAAATATATGTGGATGACATTATCTTCGGCTGCACCAATCAGAAGTATAGTGAAGAGTTTGGATACATGATGCAAGAGCAATATCAGATGTCCATGATGGGGGAGCTGAAGTTCTTTCTCGGTCTTCAAATACGGCAACAACGCAACGGCATCTTCATATCTCAAGAGAAATATCTTAAAGAGTGCCTGAAGAAGTTCGGTATGCAAGACTGCAAAGGCTTCACAACACCAATGCCAGCCAAGCATCATCTGGGTCCCGACGACAATGGTAAAGAGTTCGATCAAAAGGTATACCGCTCCATGATTGGGTCTTTGCTTTATTTATGTGCATCTAGGACAGATATCATGCTTAGTGTTTGCATGTGTGCTCGATTTCAAGCGACACCAAAGGAGTCGCATCACTTAGCTGTGAAGCGAATTCTTCGATATTTGGCTCACACCCCAACTCTAGGATTATGGTATCCAAAGGGCTCAGAGTTTGATCTGGTTGGATTTCCGGATGCTGATTATGCTGGTGAAAAAGTTGATCGCAAATCTACATCAGGCACATGTCATTTTCTGGGACGATCACTTGTATGTTGGTCTTCAAAGAAGCAGAACTATGTATCTCTCTCCACTGCTGAATCTGAATACATTGCTGCTGGATCTTGCTGCGCTCAGCTTCTGTGGATGAAGCAAACACTCAAGGATTATGGCATTCATCTGAAGCAAGTGCCACTTTACTGCGACAACGAAAGCGCCATCAAGATTGCCAACAACCCAGTTCAGCACTCGAAGACAAAGCACATTGAAATTCGTCATCACTTTCTCAGAGATCATGTTGTGAAGGAAGACATTGATATCATACACGTCAACACTGAAGAGCAATTGGCAGATATCTTCACAAAGCCCTTGGATGAGAAGAGATTTTGCAAGTTACGGTGTGAGCTAAATATCTTGGAATCCTCAAATGTCCTGTGATCAGGCACACATCCTAACACTTAAGCATATTGATGACTTAGATGTGCAACACACGAAGTAGCGTATATCTTCAAACAATGAAGACATACATTCTAAGTGTGAATACATTAATGTGGAATTTGACTTCAGAGCGCCACGATAATTGTGCGCCGTGTCTGGGTCTAATACTTCCTATACGGTGGGTAACGCCACCACCAAACGTTCCATTTTGAAGTGTTTCTCTCATGGCGTTACCTCTCAATGTCTTCACAATTGGTTTGGTTTCATTCTCAATATGTCTTCATGATTATCTTCACTGCGTTGATTATATGGATATATATGTACTGATGTTCTGTCCTCTACAGCATTCACTTATAGCTATGTCTTCTTGGTTGAATCTTTTGAACTAAGTGAATGTGATCGGACCCTAACCTCTCTATGCTTTCTATCTCAAACTCTATCTGTCCAAGTCATATGCATTCTGTTGAAACTGTCAAATGTCTTCACTGTGTCCTTGTCAGCTGAAGACATAGTGACAACCATAAAAGTCCGTTTTTAATGCTCATTCCTCCGCATAAGATCCGGAGAAGAAGGAACGACCGCCCGACAATTTAGGCGTGCGTGGGACATGGAACAAATCCCAATCTTCCTCTAACTGGCCACGCGTGCCTCAAATGCGAACCGCCAGGGGTACCTGCGTAATAGTGCAGTGCCGCCTCTATCCCTATAAATACACAATTCACTGCGGTCATTATCTCCTTCTTCCACCCTCGCACGAACCCTAGCACCACCGCTAGCACTCAACGACGCCGGTGACGAAGCGCTTCACTGCCGCAACCTCTCCGACGCCGTTTTCACGCCGACAGCGGACATCGCTCTCTCCGCCGTCGCCATAGGTGTCTTCCGTTGCCAAGTTAGGGCACGGAGGATCGAACTGCTCGACCTCAACTCTCACTTCGTCTAGCAGTTCCAAGTGTGGTAAATAAAACCTCTTTTTACAGCCTCTTTTGATCCTACAATTCAGTCACTTTCTGCCATAAGAAGTTTCTCTTCACACCAGTTAAATCTCTCGCTGCATCTCATAACATGCCTAGTATATTCACTTGTGCTTCATAAAGTAGTTAGATTCCTCACTTGTACTGATCTATGGGTTCGTACAAATCTGGAACCAACTTCTTATCTATAAGTGAATGTCTTCACATAATGAGATCAATGTCTTCTAAACCGATTTATCTTCAAAATCTTCTGAGAATGCATATGACCTCTTCCCCTTCCCTCGCACCTTAATGCTGTCATAGGTACATGTCCGTGGGAGAATCCTTTGGTTCTCATAGTCTGCATTCATTTGCAGAGTACTTGCAGCATCACATCAACTCGCCTGAAGCCAGTTCTTGCAAAAGGAAGCCTTTGAAGCCTTTGAACATCTTGAAGCCTTCCAAGTTATTCATGGCTTCAGAAACAGCAGCAAGGAAGGGAGGCAGACAGCGACGTGGTGAAACATCCAAAGATCTGCCTGATGAATTGGCAGAGATGTACAAAACTGATCCTGAAGAAAGCTATGGTCAGCGCAAGACACGAATCCAATGGATTCGAAGATATTGGGCAGAGCAATGGTTTCACTACCGCTTCGTCACTCAGGAATATGCGGAGAAGTGCGCCATCAAGAGACCGTGGGGAGATGTATTATACAAAAATCTTGTACCCAGGTCCAGAGACAAAGCCATTGCTCAAGGCTTCTATCCATGCATGGTGAGAGGACCACAGCCAGCTGAGGCACATCCGTCATCACTTCTCTGGTGCCGCGATGATAATCTCTTCAAGCGCAACTTTCAGTTTTCACAACAGTCAGCGAAGATAAACAAGAAGAAATTTGGGCTTGACTTCAACCCTGGTCCCTCCTCACCAAGGGCAGATGGCACACGCAACGCCGATCCCAATATCATCGGGCCGTATGCCAATCTTGCAGGCCTCATCACTCGCATCCTAGTCCAAGGGACTGCTGTGAATGACCCTCTAGCAGATACTGAGTCAGATGACGCCCCTGCTGCTCCTAAGCCAAAGCAGAAGAAGCCAAAAGCTCCAAAAGCTTCAAAGCCAGCCGCTTCTCCCAAGATCGCAAGAGTGAAGCCTTTAGCAACTGCACCTCCTGAAGCCAGTGTGCAGTCAGAAGGCTTATCACGAGTGTCCAAGCCCCAAGAAGCCAAGAAGCCTCAATCACACACAGGCAAAGAGCTCACAGCTGCTGACATTCTGCGCTGCGAAGCCATTGATCTCTCAAGCATTGACCCCAGGATGGCCGCGAAGAAGAAAAAGAAGGCGGCTGTGCCCGAACCTGAAGCACCAAGGTCAGAACCTGATGCTCCGATTGTCTTCCCCGCTGCAACGACTGGCTCGAAGCCAAAGAGTCGATCAACCGCCTCATAGCACAAGAAGACACGGACTGCAGAGGCTAAAGCTAAGAAGAGAAAACATTCTGAAGCCTCTCCTTCTGAACCCATCATCAAGAAGCGCAAGACCAAGAAATCTCGGGCTGCTCCCACAGAGCCCCTGATAGTTGAACCCCTCTGCGTCCGCTATCCTGACACAGACCGTCAGTTGACTGTGCATGAACCCAACACTGAAGACATTCCAGTAGACGAACCCTACGCTGCTGAAGACATTGGTCTCCAAGACAATGTGCAAGGTGATGCAGCCCTTCCTCAGCTTGAGACAAGTGAACAGATCAGTATTGGTCGTCCATTGACGCCAATCACACAAAATGCGTCGTGGGCAGATCGCCCACAGGAGGAAGATGAGCCCCAACCCACTGCAACTCCATCAGCGCCTACACTCCATAGGCTTCGCAAAGGGCCAAGGGCTCAGGCTGCTGAAGACATTCCGGCTGCATCAGCCGAAGAGCAAGCAGAAATACCACAAGCTCCAACTCTCCCGCACCAACAAGAAGCAGTTCTCAAGGAGAACGTGCCTGAAGCTGAAAATGTTGAGGCTGCCACAAACAACGCCGAAGCAAGTGTGGAGCCCTCCCCAACAACAGCTTCAGAAGACACCGAAGCTACTGCTCCTGAACATTCTGTGCCTGAGTCTGCTGCCGGACCACAATTCAACTATCATATTGCGCACAGGCCCCAGGTCCAGAAGCCGATCCCACGACTACCAAGGTTCCCAGGTCCTGCATCAGCTCCTGGTTCCTTCAACATCAACGGCTTCAGGGCAGATAACACGTTTTTCGACCGCTCCAAGAACCCTTATTCAAGGGAACGGATTGTATCAGATAGGTTCTGGAGCCATCAACAGCGCAGCTATTATTCATGCATCCTCTACAACCAAGGCCGCATCTTTCCTCACAAGCGCCTTGAGGTTGAAGCTGTTGCAGGTCTGCCTGGTCTGGAAGAAGCACTGGATTGATTCAAGCAAGTGGGTTTGCTGCCATTTATCACTGACGAAGAGCACTGGAACGAAGAGCTTCTGCTCCAGTTCTATGCCACTTTGCATATCAAAGGCTATAACAGAGATCCGAAGACATGGATCCTGGAGTGGATGACAGGCAATATCCATCATGAAGCAAATGCTTTCGACCTAATTGAGCTTACTGGCCTTCCCACTCCTGGCGAATTCTTTGAAGAAGGGTGCCAACTCCATGCTGAAGCAATTGAGAGCATATTTCAGCGTCCTGAGCTAGATATGAGTCAGATGCTCTCAATGATGAAGCCATTTCCTCCAAATGCACCCTATCCAACTAGGTTCTTCATTGAAGACTTAGAGTACCTGCCCAGAACAATATATCACATCATAAGGCGGACTCTCTGGCCAGTCAAGGGTCACTCTCGATATGCAACGATTGATGGTGCAATGAAGACTCTCATCTTCTGCATTCTTCATGGCAAATGCTTCAATACACAGGATCTCTTCATCCGTCAATTTGCAGCGTCTGCTTTAGAACTGTTTGGATTAAAGTTTTATGCTCCTTGGGTTATGAGGCTGATCAAGCTTCACTCTGCAATCTCCTATCAACCCTCAGCCCGCAATCATAGGATATTTTTGCCAGATGTGGACACATCTGCTGAAGCAATATATCCAGAGCCGGCCAAGCAACCACTAAGTCTTCAGAATGCAGAACACCAGAGCTTCACTCAAAATATTGAAGGTGTTGAAGCTCTCTCCCGAGTGTATCCAATGGCTGGCACCACACGTGCCCCTGCATCAACTGAAGCCACCAACAGCACAGCTGCAAAGAGACCCAAGAAACGCGCTCGTGCACTCAATGACAGAGAGCTTCTTGTGGCTCTTCACCAAAAGCAAGATAGGCATCACGACTGGCTCAAGAGGCAGATGAGAAGCATCATGCAAGACGTCAATCGCATCAGAAATATGGCAACCAAGAATGCATTTGTCACACACGAGACCTGTCGCCGCACTTGGAAGGGCCTCACCATGATGTGCCCTGAAGCTGAACTGCATGAGGATGGCTTCACAGAGCACTTCAAATTTGACTCCACGCCTCCAAGAAGAGCGGTGATGCGCAGCACACCATCACTTGAAGAGTCAGAGTTCTCTTCTTCTGCTGCCACCGTGTCTGCCCAGATTATTGAAGAAGAAGACGACGCGACATCATCTCCACCTGCTTCAACGCGCGTCGAATCTGCACCAAGCTCGTCTGCACCGCCGCCAAACAACTCCACCGACCCTTCTGCGCCTGGGAACGCGTAGAAACCTCTATGTCTTCAAACCTTTTTGGTCATCACTGACAAAAGGGGGAGAAGCATATGATGGTTATAGTCTTCAAGCGGGTCACTATGGGCGGGTGCCTTCATATTTTGCTACATTTTGCTTCGTGCTTACAACTCCCGTTTTTTTGCTACATTTGCTTCATTGAGTTGTAACACTTAGCCTTGATGGTCGTCTGCTACCTGGTTGTCACTCCGTTTTGCGAAGATAAATTCCGCATGTGCGACGATAAATTCCGCACTCATCTCATTCTGCAGACGTACATTTTCCATTATGCATGTCATTATCTTCATATACTTTCACGTGCATAGTGGATTGTCATAAGTTGAAGTGGATCTCCACAAGTACAACCTGCCATGTGCATTTGCATTCAAGAAGCAAATTACTTATATGCACATCTTCAGGGGGAGCCCTTGCAACTTATGAAGACAATTCTTTTACAATTTCACAAATTATGTTTCCCGTTGAAAACTTCAACTAGTTTGTCATCAATCACCAAAAAGGGGAGATTGTAAGTGCATCTAGTGCCACCCCTAGTTGGTTTTGGAGTATTGACGACAAACCTAGATGAGGGACTAATGTGTTTGTGAGAATTGCAGGAAAACACAGGTAGAAGTCCCTCATTGATTCGGTTTTACTACCAGAGATGACCCCTAAAAATGTACGAAGACATTGAAGACAATGGTGGTTTATGAAGATATTCATATTGAAGACAATGACATGAGAAGACTCCCTATGAAGCTTTTGGAACTCGAAGACCTAGATCCTTCGTAGTTTTATTTCATTCATGTTGTGTCATAGGAACCACCGTACTGTTAAGCGGGGTCGAAGAGAACCAGTCAGAATGACTGAAGTGATGCCAAATTCAAATCCTATGTCTTCGAGCGAAGACTTTGAGAGAAAATCTTGTCCAGAGTCAGACAAGTCAGCTTTACTTGTAGCCCAAGTAAAGTTGCCGTGTGAGTTCAAAATTCGACCGTTGGTACACGTGTTAGTTCCTTAGTGACCCAGGGTCATTTCGGACAGATCAGGTCGGGTTGCCAAGTGGCTATAAATAGTCCACCCCCCACAACCATAAATGGTTGGCTGCTCAGATTTCAGTGCACGGCTTTTGTCGTTTGAGAGCAACCCACCTTGAAGCCTTTGAAAGAAAAATTCCCAGTGAGGAGAAAAGCCCTAACCACCCAGAGCTAGAGTAAATTGGGCATCACTTAAGTCTTCGTGTCTGTGTGATTTGAAGACTTATTACACTTGAGGACCGTGCATCCTCCAGACGGTTAGGCGTCGCGTTCTGAGCATCCAAGAGAAATTGTGGATTGTCAGTGAATGAAGTCTGTGAAGGTTTGGGAGTCTACCTTGAAGACTTACCTGAGTGATTGGGCGAGGTCTGTGTGACCTTAGCTCAAGGAGAAAACGGTGAGGACTGGGTGTCTTGGACTAAGTGTCCTTGACTGGGTGTCCGGGACTGTGTGTCCTTTGGTTTAAATACCTAGCCGCTCCAACCAGACGTACAGTTGTCACAGCAACTGGAACTGGTCCAACAAATCATTGTCTTCAACGTGTCACTGGTTTCATCTTCACTTCCTTTTACTTACAGTTTTTCATTGTGAATCCATTACATGCCTGCTTTACCGTTTGTCTTCACAACATGAATGTATGATCTGTTTGGCTTCATAACTTCTTCCTACCTGATCCTTATTACACTGAAGCTATTTGTCACTGCGCTTTCACTCTATTGAATACATGACCATGGCTGGCCTAGTGTAATCTAACTTCCGCTGCATAGTAATAGGCATAATCTTCACTGTTTGTCTTCATAACTCTCACGTTTTGAAGACTTTCATAAAAATCGCCTATTCATCCCCCCCCCTCTAGTCGATATAACGCACTTTCAACGATGACTTAAGGAGTAAAGAACATTTGACACAGTTGCTCCTAACGAAGTTGCACAAGAGATTCAAGTTCCCCGACCGGGATGATAACATAGAACAACCGTGGGATGATCCGAAGATGAAAAAGATTAACAATCACGCCATGGGCATGTTCAGCAATGATTTGGCCTCCTGGAAAGGGAGGGTGAAACGAGCTATTGAGGCTGAGGAACCCCTGTCCAAGATTCTGGAGGAAAATCCGACACTTACGGAAGAGGAGTTCGAAAAGTTCAAGGACACTTGCGCTACCAAGGATGCCAAGGCTAAGGCTGCGAAATTCAAGAGCCTTCAGCAAAGGAACACGGGGAAGCATCGTCTCGGAAGCTGTGGCTACCTCGGTAAAAGGCCCATATGGGATAAGGAGGACGCGGAACGTGAAGCCGCGGGTCTCCCTGACCCCTTCGCGAAGTTCACCAACCCCTTGGAGCGTGACTTCATCAGGGCCCGCTACAAGTGGGACATGGAGAAAAAGGTTTTTTACACGGACCAGATCACGAGGAAATTGATTAGACTACTGGAGAAGCAACACCAGCTTGCAGCCGAAAGCCCTACTTCTCCGATGAGGCCCAAGTGGGACACCCCTCTCAACCGGGCCTTGAACGAACTTAAGGGACTCCCTTTGGGCCAGCGGCTGCAATATGGTCGTGTGCACGGCGCTGGAGACGGCGCCACATGGAAGGTGTTTTACAACGAGGGCTCGGAGGCCAAGAAGCAGAAAAAGACGTTTAGTCAGGCGGACATCGACGCGAAGGTGAAGCTTGCGGTCGAGAAAAAAGCAGCTGAGGACGCGAAAAAAGAAGCCGAGGACAAATATGAGTTGTTACAGCAGGCAGTCAATGCATAACTGCCTGCAGAAATGATTTCTCTACTAACTTGGTTACAGTTATCATCAACTGGACGAAGGAAAATCCACACAATACGGTACATGATTTCCCGTTGCCCAGTTTCGTCGGGAGCAACTCCATGAACAACAACATCATCGCACCATCACTTGCCCACGCAACCGGGCCTCCTCTCGTAGCCGCTCCCGCTCAGAGCAGCCCGTCCTCAATCTCTGGCACGCTCGATGGGCCTTCTTCTTTGGCTGAGCTCGACGCCATCACGGTAAATACATGTCGCACCACCATATATATATATAATATTCCATTTTGTTGCCTTTCGTATGTTTTACGCCACAAACATATGTGTTTGCAGGCGAAAGAAACCCCATGCACCATACTCTACTTGATCAAAGGCCAGAAGGTGGACGTGGGAAAGGGGATGATAATGGACCCCTTGCAACCCACGTTCCACAACCAGCCGATCCCTGCTGGGCACTTCAGGGTTAGCTTGTCCAGTGTGAAATCGGGGCACAAGGATTTGCCTCCTCCAGTACAGCATGTGGGAGCGGACGACGAGACCCCGCCGCGGATTGGAAGCTGCAAGGGTTGGGTGCTGCTATGGACGAAGAATCTTATTCGTCTGGAGCCGGCCGAGAGCACACCAATAACCACACATCAACAAGCATGTGCGGAGACCACCACCCCGCCTACGCAATTACCAGCTCCTGTAGTGCCGGGTGAGAGCGGCGGACGACATGATGAAGGGGGTGCAATAGTGCCGGCTGATGTAATTTGTCCTGTAGAACAGAGAATGGATGATGAGACGGAGGTCGACCCTATGGATTTCCTCAATACAAACGCGTATGACTGTGACATAGAATTGATGAGTCAACCATATGAATCGGGCTATCAGCTTGCTAATGAGGATATGGATGATATGCCCGGGTAGGAAGGTCGTAGCTGGGATTGCAAAAAGTCTCTCTTCATGAAATCCTCACAGGACACGCCTGAAGATGCCGCCTCAACACAGGCTCAACTAGCCGGGCGCGAGGGTCATACAGTACTTAGCCCGGGAACACTAGGGCAGGGGTTAAGGAAGGGTCTAGAAGGTGTGCCCAAGAAAAAGGAGAGAAAGAGATCGGGGAAGATAGCTGCCTCCAAACAAGCCAGAGCACATAGCAGCCAAACGATGCATTCTGAAGAGCATGTACCTGTGAAAGGTGCGGCCATGCTCCATCTCACGGGCCAGCCGATGCTACCGCCGAAACCGCTGGAGGCACTATCAGGGGATCTCAGGAGACTGCACGACCATGTGCTGTCCACTGAGAAAAGCCTACTAGCCTCAAAGGATCCAGGATATCCGACATACGCGGCTCGTGTGCCTGAGGGGAAGTGCTACGTCAAGACACGTCCCGCAGAGGTGTTCTTCCTGCGGTTTGACCATATCTTTGAGATGTTTCTGACAAGGCGGCTCAATTTTACAATCATCCGCCTTTTTGCGCTACATATGAGCTCCATCATGAAGAGTGAAGAAGTCTCGCAAATCTGTGTGGCGGATCCGTACTACATGCACGAGTCTTTCTTGAGTCTCGGCGACTTTCAGCGTGAAACTGCTAGGGACTACCTCCAAAACTTCATGGTACAGAATAAGGACCGGGAAATTGTCCTCGTGCCTTATCATCCAAAGTAAGTCAGTTCCGAACAACCCTTTCATACATTTCAATCATTCCTTCTCTCTCTATGGGGAATAATTTGAGGTGTCTTTTCCCCGCAGCAACGGGCGCGCCGTCCTTATCGTCCTTTACCCGCAAGTCTCCCACGCCGTGTATTTTGACCCTTCCAGAAACTACGACAAAAAAAGACTACACCCACATAATGAATATTCTAGATGATGCTCTCCAAGGCTTCAGCATTAGAGGTGGCCACATGCAGATCAGGAAACAAAGGAACAAGAAGATGGGTTTCGCGCATAAAACTAACTTCTTCTGCATCCATGTCCCAAAAGCAAGCAAGAAGGATGGATTCTACATCGTTCATCTCATGATTCAGTTCAACACGGATCACCAAAAGCTTCGCATTAGAAACAGAAATGATGATCATATCCACAAGTGGCTAGAATCTCATGGAGAATCGGATTATAAACTTAGATATGACTTCTTTCGCATCCAAAGCGACATTGCGACGATCATCATGAAAGAAGTCGTCGATGTAAAGGGGATGTTCCACCACGGCCCTATATAGTGAGCTAACGTCCGAACTCGCATAGGCATGCAACGTCTAGACCTCACGCCATTCAAGGAGCTAGGGTCCATCCTCGATGATATGGGAGGATGGAACTTCTAGTGATTTATGATGCTGATGATGATGATATGTGTCGGTTGAACTTGTATACTTTTTGTAGCGATGAAACTTTGTGATGTCCACGGTCCCTGCCGAACTTGTGTAACGCTACTTTGTTAGTTTGCGTACGATGACCTGCATACCTCTAGTTAACTAATTTGCATACTGTATGATGCATCTAGTTGCTAACCCTTTCTTTTTCGGTGTTGCTCTAGTATATTTTGTTGCATATATATGATTGTACATCCTCTTCATGAACATGCATCTCTAACAGGTACCTAGTTTCTTGATGGCGAGATGGAAGTGCTATGTCGTGTACAAAGGGAAGGTTCCGGGGGTGTGCAACGAGTGGCATGAGTGTCAGGCGCAAGTGAATGGGTTCTCGGGCGCCATCCATAAAGGCTTCAAAAGCAGACAAGAAGGAGAAGCTAGTTACTTGAGGTTCACGCTAGCGCGAGAAAGGACTCGTAACCGCCACCTCATGTACTGCATAGTTCCGCTCTCACTCATAGTGATAGCTCTTCTCACGTATACCTTTGTTTAGATGGATGACGTTCTAGTTGCAAGTATTCGAGACTTGCATGTATCGCTATTTTCGAGATGATGACAAGATACCACTTTGTGTTGGATGATGATTATGATGAGACTATTTGTATGTATATGCTATGATTACATTTCTGGTCTCGCAGACATTTGTATGTGTATCATGATGACATTTGTATGTGCTAAAGATTCTTCTATAAAGCCTGTTCAAATACAAAACAAATATGCCAAAAAAAACTACTAAAATTAGCAGTAGCGAGTGGAGAAAAGTTAGCAGCAGTGCGGTAGTAGCAGTAGTGCGTACAGGAGAAGCACACTATAGCTATTAGCAGCAGCGAGCTTCCACTAAGAGCGCTGCTGCTACACTTGTGTAGCAATAGCGCTGGTGAGCACGCGCTACTGCTACATGTTAGCTGTAGCGCCTTATTAGTAGCGCCGGTCCCCGCGCTACTGATAGACCTAAAACCCGCGCTGCTGCTAGCCTTTTCCCTAGTAGTGAATAGTGGGAATTTTTCATTATAGAACTTGGCTTGTATATTCCAATGATGTGCTTCCTCAAATTGCCCTAGGTCTTCGTGAGCAAGCGAGTTGGATGCACACCCACTTAGTTTCTTTTGATGAGCTATCATATACTTATAGCTCTATGATAACCCACAAGTATAGGGGATTGCAACAGTTTTCGAGGGTAGAGTATTCAACCCAAATTTATTGATTCGACACAAGGGGAGCCAAAGAATATTCTCAAGTATTAGCAGCTGAGTTGTCAATTCAACCACACATGGAAACCTTGTATCTGCAGCAAAGTGTTTAGTAGCACAGTAATATGATAGTGGTGGTAACGATAACAAAAGTAAAGACAGCAAAAGTAATGTTTTTGGTATTTTGTAGTGATTGTAACAGTAGCAGCGGGAAAGTAAATAAGCGAGAACCAGTATATGGAAAACTCGTAGGCACCGGATCAGTGATGGATAATTATGCCGGATGCGGTTCATCATGTAACAGTCATAACATAGGGTGACACAGAACTAGCTCCAATTCATCAATGTAATGTAGGCATGTATTCCGTAAATAGTCATACGTGCTTATGGAAAAGAACTTGCATGACATCTTTTGTCCTACCCTCCCGTGGCAGCGGGGTCCTATTGGAAACTAAGGGATATTAAGGCCTCCTTTTAATAGAGAACCGGAACAAAGCATTAGCACATAGTGAATACATGAACTCCTCAAACTATGGTCATCACCGGGAGTGGTCCTGATTATTGTCACTTCGGGGTTGCCGGATCATAACACATAGTAGGTGAATATACACTTGCAAGATAGGATCAAGAACTCACATATATTCATGAAAACATAATAGGTTCAGATCTGAAATCATGGCACTCGGGACCTAGTGACAAGCATTAAGCATAGCAAAGTCATAACAACATCAATCTCAGAACATAGTGGATACTAGGGATCAAACCCTAACAAAACTAACTCGATTACATGATAAATCTCATCCAACCCATCACCGTCCAGCAAGCCTATGATGGAATTACTCACGCACGGCGGTGAGCATCATGAAATTGGTGATGGAGGATGATTGATGATGACGACGGCGACGAATCCCCCTCTCCGGAGCCCCGAGCGGACTCCAGATCAGCCCTCCCGAGAGGTTTTAGGGCTTGGCGGCGGCTCCGTATCGTAAAACGCGATGATTTCTTCTCTCTGATTTTTTTCTCTCCGGAAGCGAATATATAGAGTTGGAATTGGCGTCGGAGGGCATCCAGGGGGCCCATGAGGTAGGGGGCGCGCCCCCCACCCTCGTGGACAGGGTGTGGGCCCCCTGGTCTTCATCTTTGGCGAGGATTTTTTATTATTTTTTCTAAGGTGTTCCGTGGAGTTTCAGGTCATTTCAAGAATATTTGTTTTCTGCACATAAAACAACACCATGGCAATTCTGCTGAAAACAGCGTCAGTCCGGGTTAGTTCCATTCAAATCATACAAGTTAGAGTCCAAAACAAGGGCAAAAGTGTTTGGAAAAGTAGATACGACGGAGACGTATCAACTCCCCCAAGCTTAAACCCTTGCTTGTCCTCAAGCAATTCAGTTGACAAACTGAAAGAAAGAAAGAAAAACTTTTACAAACTCTGTTTGCTCTTGTTGTTGTAACTATGCCAAACCAGCATTCAAGTTTTCAGCAAAGATCATAACTAACCACATTTGCAATAATTCTCAGGTCTCACAATTACTCATATCAATAGCATAATCAACTAGCAAGCCATAATAATAAATCTCGGATGACAACACTTTCTCAAAACAACCATAATATGATATAACAAGATGGTATCTCGCTAGCCCTTTCTGAGACCACAAAACATAAATACAGAGCACCTTCAAAGCTCAAGGACTGACTAGACATTGTAATTCATGGTAAAAGAGATCCAATCATAGTCATACCCAATATAAATTAACAATGATGAATGCAAATGACAGCTGTGCTCTCCAGCTAGTGCTTTTTAATAAGAAGATGATGACTCAACATAAAAGTAAATGGATAGGCCCTTCGCAGAGGGAAGCAGGAATTTGTAGAGGTGCCAGAGCTCGGTTTTGAAATAGAGATAAATTGTATTTTGAGCGGTATACTTTCATTGTCAACATAGCAACTAAGAGATGGCGATATCTTCCATGCTAAACACATTATAGGTGGTTCCCAAACAGAATGGTAAAGTTTATACTCCCCCTCCACCAACAAGCATCAATCCATGGCTTGCTCGAAACAACGAGTGCCTCCAACATACATCAGGTCCCGGGGGGAGTTTTGTTTGCAATTAATTTTGATTTAGTTTGCATAAAGCATGGGACTGGGCATCCCGGTGACCAGCCACTTTCTCGTGAGTGAGGAGCGGAGTCCACTCCTCTTGAGAATAACCCACCTAACATGGAAGATAAGGACAGCCTTGGTTGATACATGAGCTATTCGAGCATACAAAACAGAATATTTATTTGAAGGTTTAGAGTTTGGCACATACAAATTTACTTGGAACGGCAGGTAGATACCGCATATAGGAAGGTATAGTGGACTCATGTGGAATAACTTTGGGGTTTTAAGGGATTGGTCGCACAAGCAGTATTCCCGCTTAGTACAGGTGAAGGCTAGCAAAAGACTGGGAAGCGACCAACTAGAGAGCGACAACAGCCATGTACATGCATTAAAATTAATAAACATTGGATGCAAGCATGAGTAGGATATAATCCACCATGAACATAAATATCATGAAGGCTATGTTGATCTATTTCAACTACATGCGTGAACATGTGCCAAGTCAAGTCACTTAAATCATTCAAAGGAGGATACCACCCCATCATACCACATCATAATCATCTCAATAGCATGTTGGCACGCAAGGTAAATCATTATAACTCATAGCTAATCAAGCATGGCACAAGCAACTATGATCTTTAATTGTCATTGCAAACATGTTTATTCACAATAAGCTGAATCAGGAACGACGGGCTCATCATATTTACAAAAACAAAAGAGGTCGAGTTCATACCAGCTTTTCTCATCTCAGTCAGTCCATCATGTATGTCATCATAATTGCCTTTCACTTGCACAACCAAATGGTGTGAATAATAATAAGAGTGCACGTGCATTGGACTAAGATGGAATCTGGGAGCAATCAATAGACAGGAGAAGACAAGGCGATATGGGCTCTGGGTTAAATCAACAATAATGCATATAAGAGCCACTACAACAATTTAATCATGGTCTTCTCCTATCGACCCCCAAAGAAAGAGTAAAAACTATTTCCACGGGAAAGCTCCCAACAAGCAAAAGAAGAACGGGAAATATTTTTGGGTTTTCTTTTTAATTACTACTGCTACAACGGTAAAGAAAACTACTACTAATTTTTTTGGTTTTTCTTAAGGTTTAACAAGCACACAAGAAGAAAGCAGGAAAAAGAAAATAAACTAGCATGGATATTACAGTGAAAGAGTATGAGCACCGACATCTAGCAATGAGTGTGTGAACATAAATGTAATGTCGGTGAGAAATACGTACTACCCCAAGCTTAGGCTTTTGGCCTAAGTTGGTCTATTGCCAGGGATAGCCTGGCGGATACCCGTAGGTGTAGCTGGCGTCGTACTGCGACGAAGAATAGTTGGGATCATACTGATGTGCGACAGTTATAGCCTGCTGAGCTGCAGCGTGGAGTCGGGCTGCCTCCGCTCTCCTCTCGTGCTCATCTGCCTCCTCTCTAGTAATAGTGTATCTTCGTTTTGTCTGTGCATCAAAGAGGGCAGGAGCCGGGAGAGTAATACGGACAACATGCCGTTTGTTAAAAATTAAGCGATATAAAAGAGGTGATTTGGGTCTTTCGACAAAATGATGTGAAGCCATGGAGTCATAATCTAAATATGCAGTGGGCAACTCCGTATCACCCTCACGGATGTCTATCTCAAGAAAATTAGCTAAGCGGGTTGCATAAATTCCTCCAAAGAAATCTCCGTTATATCTATTATGATGCAACCTACGAGCTACAATGGCTCCCATATGATAAGATTGGTCTCCTAACACAGCATCCCTGAGAGTGCTGAGATCAGGGACACACATGTGACATGCTTCATCCTTAGCATTTATGCATCTACCGATAAAGAGAGCAAAATAATGTATAGCAGGAAAGTGAATGCTCCCTATGGTAGCCTGCGTTATATCTCTGGATTCCCCTACAGTTATACTAGCAAGAAAGTTTCTAAATTCAGATTTAGGGGGATCCCTAATACTGCCCCATGATGGAAGTTTGCAAGCAAGAGTGAAATCCTCTAAGTCCATTCTATAAGATTTGTCATAAAAATCAAATATGACTGAAGGAGAATTACGCGAAGATGAATACTCAAACCTCCTCACAAATGAACTTGTGAGATCATGATACTGGGGGCATTTGTTAGCCTCAAAATCCTCGAGACCGGCATTGCGTAAATATGCCTTGAATTCTTCTTTAATTCCCGCACGGTCCATAAAATTTTCCAACGGCCATTCGCAAGGCCGTACTAGAGCGTCTCTTGGTGGATCCTCGTCAGCATCGCGCATAGCAATCCTGGGTCCTTGCTTCTTAGAGGAACCACCTTGGAACATCTTCCTAAGCATATTGTTTTTCTCTGAAAAATTCTGAAATTTTTAGTAACTTCAAACAAAAGTGAACCAACTTGAATAAAACTGATAGCAACTACTTCTACAAGTGCCTAGAGCCTATATCAAGCCTTAGAACTACTTGGAACCATACAAATTTGATATGCAAGCTCAAGAACATGGTCACCTATGCAGCACGAATTTGCAAAGAATAGAGCACTAGAACAAAAACTAATTGGACCAATGGAGGAGTCACATACCAAGGAACAATCTCCCCAAGATGTTTTACGAGAGGTGCTTTGAGCAAGGAGATCGAAAATCACAGCAAAAGTGGCTGGAACTCGTGCTTGAGTTGGTTTTTCGGGTTTGTGTGGGACAGAGGAAGAAGATGGGTGCTGGGATAAGTGGAGGAGGGCCACCGTGGGCTCACGAGGTAGGGGGCGCGCCCTAGAGGGGGGGGCGCCCACCACCCTCGTGGCCAGGTGGCAGCTCCTCCCGCGGTAATTTTTGCACAGTAAATCCTCAAATATTCCCGAAAAAATCATATTAAATTGGCATGGCATTCTGAGGACTTTTATTTTCGGGATATTTTTATATTGCACGGATAAGCCAGGAAAAAGACAGAAAAATAATATTTTTACTTTATTTCTACTAAATTACAAAAAGTATAAAGAGGGTACAGAAGTTTGTGCTTCCAGTTTCATCCATCTCATGCTCATCAAAAATAATCCACTAACAAGGTTGATCAAGTCTTGTTAACAAACTCATTCCGATAATCATGAAACCGGAGAAATTTCGAATAACACTAAGTTACCTCAACGGGGATATGCACATCCCCTATAATAAGTATATCATATTTCTTTTTGATGGTAGGAAGAGGAAATTCAAAACCTCCAAATTTGATCGATGGAATTTTTCCAATGGAGTTGATACTATGAACTTGAGGTTGTTTCCTCGGAAAGTGTACCGTATGCTCATTACCATTAACATGAAAAGTGACATTGCCTTTGTTGCAATCAATAACAGCCCCTGCAGTATTAAGAAAAGGTCTTCCAAGAATAATAGACATACTATCATCCTCGGGAATATCAAGAATAACAAAGTCCGTCAAAATAGTAACGTTTGCAACCACAACAGGCACATCCTCACAAATACGGACAGGTATAGCAGTTGATTTATTAGCCATTTGCAAAGATATTTCAGTAGGTGTCAACTTATTCAAGTCAAGTCTACGATATAAAGAGAGGCATAACACTAACACCGGCTCCAAGATCACATAAAGCAGTTTTAATATAATTTCTTTTAATGGAGCAAGGTATAGTAGGTACTCCGGGGTCTCCAAGTTTCTTTGGTATTCCACCCTTAAAAGTATAATTAGCAAGCATGGTGGAAATTTCAGCTTCCGGTATCTTTCTTTTATTAGTAATGATATCCTTCATATATTTAGCATAAGGATTCGTTTTGAGCACATCAGTTAATCGCATACGTAAAAAGATAGGCCTAATCATTTTAGCAAAGCGCTCAAAATCCTCATCATCCTTTTTCTTGGATGGTTTGGGAGGAAAAGGCATGGGTTTCTGAACCCAAGGTTCCCTTTCTTTACCATGTTTCCTAGCGACAAAGTCTCTTTTATCATAACATTGATTCTTTGATTGTGGGTTATCAAGATCAACAGCGGGTTCAACTTCTACATCATTATCATTACTAGGTTAAGCATCATCATGAACATCATCATTAGTATTTTCATTAGGTTCACGTTCATTACCAGATTGTGTTTCAGCATCAGACATAGATATATCATTTGGATTATCAGGTGGTTCAGCAATAGGTTCACTAGAAGTTTGCATAGTTCTATCATTTTTCCTTTTCTTCTTTTTAGAAGAACTAGGAACATCAATATTATTTCTCTCAGAATCTTGCTTGATTCTCTTAGGGTGGCCTTCAGGATACAAAGGTTCCTGAGTCATTCTACCAGTTCTAGTAGCCACTCTAGCAGCATAATCATTTTTCTTACTATTCATTTCGTCAAGCACTTCTTTTTGAGCCTTAAGTACTTGTTCTACTTGAGTGGTAACCATAGAAGCATGTTTGCTAACAAGTTTAAGTTCACCTTTAATATTAGCCATATAATCACCCGAGTATTTAAACATATAGGAATCATATTTCAATTGTCTACCAAAATGAGCATTAAAATTTTCTTGTTTGACAATAAAATTATCAAACTCATCAAAGCATTGCCTAGCAGACTTATAGTGAGGGATATCACCTTCATCAAATCTATAGAGAGAATTTACCTTTACTACCTGTGTCAGGATATCGGGAGGTTCTTCAATAAATAAAGGATTACGATCATATACTTCTTCAACAGGAGGTATATTAAGACCATGTATTTCTTCAATAGGAGGTAAATTCTTAACGTCTTCAGCTTTAATACCTTTTTCTTTCATAGATTTCTTTGCCTCTTGCATATCTTCAGGACTGAGAAATAGAACACCTCTCTTTTTTGGAGTTGGTTTAGGAATAGGATCAGTAATTGGAGCAGGAGCTGGCTCAGGAGGTGCCCAATTATTTTCATTTGCCAACATATTATTCAATAGAATTTCAGCTTCATCCGGTGTTCTTTCCCTGAAAAGAGAACTAGCACAACTATCCAGGTAATCTCTGGAAGCATCGGTTAGTCCATTATAAAAGATATCAAGTATTTCAGGTTTCTTAAGAGGATGATCAGGCAAAGCATTAAGTAGCTTGAGAAGCCTCCCCCAAGCTTGTGGGAGACTCTCTTCTTTGATTTGCACAAAGTTGTATATTTCCCTCAAGGCAGCTTGTTTCTTATGAGCAGGGAAATATTTAGCAGAGAAGTAATAAATCATATCCTGGGGACTACGCACACAACCAGGATCAAGAGAATTAAACCATATCTTAGCATCACCCTTTAATGAGAACGGAAATATCTTAAGTATATAAAAGTAACGTGATCTCTCATCATTTGTAAACAGGGCAGCTATATCATTTAACTTAGTAAGATGTGCCACAACAGTTTCAGATTCATAGCCATAAAAAGGATCGTATTCAACCAAAGTAATTATATTAGGATCAACAGAGAATTCATAATCCTTATCAGGAACACATATAGGTGAAGTAGCAAAAGTGGGGTCAGGTTTCATTTTATCTAAGTGATTCTTTGCTCCATTTAATCAATAACCTCTTAAGCTCATACCTATCTTTGCAAGCTAAAATAGTTAAAGAAGACTCTTTGTCAAAAAGATAACCTTCAGGAATACCAGGCATATTTTCATCATCACTATCATCATCGTATTCAGATTCATCAATTTCTATTTCTCTAGCCCTAGCAATTTGTTCTTCCAGAAATTCACTAAGGGGCACGGTAGTATCAGGCATAGAAGCAGTTTCATCATAAGTATCATGCATAGCAGAAGTGGCATCATCAATAACATGCGACATATCAGAACGAATAGCAGAAGCAGGTTTAGGTGTCGCTAGCTTACTCATAACAGAAGGTGAATCAAGTGCAGAGCTAGATGGCAGTTCCTTACCTCCCCTCGTAGTTGAGGAATAAATTGTTGTCTTAGCGTCTTTCAAGTTCTTCATAGTGTCCAGCAGATATAAATCCCAAGTGACTCAAAGAATAGAGCTATACTCCCCGGCAACGGCGCCAGAAAAAGGTCTTGATAACCCACAAGTATAGGGGGTCGCAACAGTTTTCGAGGGTAGAGTATTCAACCCAAATTTATTGATTCGACACAAGGGGAGCCAAAGAATATTCTCAAGTATTAGCAGCTGAGTTGTCAATTCAACCACACCTGGAAACTTAGTATGTGCAGCAAAGTGTTTAGTAGCACAGTAATATGATAGTGGTGGTAACGGTAACAAATGTAAAGACAGCAAAAGTAATGTTTTTGGTATTTTGTAGTGATTGTAACAGTAGCAGCGGGAAAGTAAATAAGCGAGAACGAGTATATGGAAAACTCATAGGCACCGGATCAGTGATGGATAATTATGCCGGATGCGGTTCATCATGTAACAGTCATAACATAGGGTGACACAGAACTAGCTCCAATTCATCAATGTAATGTAGGTATGTATTCCGTAAATAGTCATACATGCTTATGGAAAAGAACTTGCATGACATCTTTTGTCCTACCCTCCCGTGGCAGCGGGGTCCTATTGGAAACTAAGGGATATTAAGGCCTCCTTTTAATAGAGAACCGGAACAAAGCATTAGCACATAGTGAATACAAGAACTCCTCAAACTATGGTCATCACCGGGAGTGGTCCCGATTATTGTCACTTCGGGGTTGCCGGATCATAACACATAGTAGGTGACTATAGACTTGCAAGATAGGATCAAGAACTCACATTTATTCATGAAAACATAATAAGTTCAGATCTGAAATCATGGCACTCGGGCCCTAGTGACAAGCATTAAGCATAGCAAAGTCATAGCAACATCAATCTCAGAACATAGTGGATACTGGGGATCAAACCCTAACAAAACTAACTCGATTACATGATAAATCTCATCCAACCCATCACCATCCAGCAAGCCTACGATGAAATTACTCACGCATGGCAGTGAGCATCATGAAATTGGTGATGGAGGATGGTTGATGACGACGGCGACGAATCCCCCTCTCCGGAGCCCCGAACGGACTCCAGATCAGCCCTCCCGAGAGGTTTTAGGGCTTGGCGGCGGCTCCGTATCGTAAAACGCGATGATTTCTTCTCTCTGATTTTTTTCTCTCCGGAAGCGAATATATAGAGTTGGAATTGGCGTCGGAGGGCATCCAGGGGGGCCACGAGGTAGGGGGCGCGTCCTAGAGGGGGGGGCGCCCCCCACCCTCGTGGACAGGGTGTGGGCCCCCTGGTCTTCATCTTTGGCGAGGATTTTTTATTATTTTTTCTAAGGTGTTCCGTGGAGTTTCAGGTCATTTCGAGAATATTTGTTTTCTGCACATAAAACAACACCATGGCAATTCTGCTGAAAACAGCGTCAGTCCGGGTTAGTTCCATTCAAATCATACAAGTTAGAGTCCAAAACAAGGGCAAAAGTGTTTGGAAAAGTAGATAGGACGGAGACGTATCACTCTAGTGCATCCGTTGCATGGCAATCCCTACTCACTCACATTGATATCTATTGATGGGCATCTCCATAGCCCGTTCATACGCCTAGTTGATGTGAGACTATCTTCCCCTCCTTTTGTCTTCTCCACAACCACCATTCTATTCCACATATAGTGCTATATCCATGGCTCACGCTCATGTATTGCGTGAGGATCGAAAAAGTTTTGAAAATGTTAAAGTATGAAACAATTGCTTGGCTTGTCATCGGGGTTGTGCATGATTTAAATACTTTGTGTGGTGAAGATAGAGCATAGCCAGACTATATGATTTTGTAGGGATAACTTTCTTTGGCCATGTTATTTTGAGAAGACATAATTGCTTTGTTAGTATGCTTGAAGTATTATTATTTTTATGTCAATATAAACTTTTGTATCGAATCTTTCGAATCTGAATATTCATACCACAATTAAGAAGATTTACATTGAAATTATGCCAAGTAGCACTCCGCATCAAAAATTCTCTTTTTATCATTTACCTACTCGAGGACGAGCAGGAATTAAGCTTGGGGATGCCTGATACGTCTCCAACGTATCTATAATTTTTTATTGCTCCATGCTATATTATCTACTGTTTTGGACTATATTGGGCTTTATTTTCCACTTTTATATTATTTTTGGGACTAACCTATTAACCGGAGGCCCAGCCCAGAATTGCAGTTTTTTGCCTATTTCAGTGTTTCGAAGAAACGGAATATCAAACGGAGTCCAAACGGAATGAAACCTTTGGGACGTGATTTTCTCATTGAACGTGATCGAGGAGACTTGGACCCTACTCCAAGGGAGCCAAGAGGCGGTCATGAGGGTGGGGGGCGCCCCTCCCCCCCCCTAGGGCGCGCCCCCCTGCCTCGTGGGCCCCTCGGAGCTCCACCGATGTACTCCTTCCTCCTATATATACCTACGTACCCCCAAATGATCAGATACGGAGCCAAAAACCTAATCCCACCGCCGCAACTTTCTGTATCCATGAGATCCCATCTTGGGGCCTGTTCCGGAGCTCCGCTGGAGAGGGTCGTCATCACGGAGGGCTTCTACATCATCATAGCCCCTCCGATGAAGTGTGAGTAGTTTACCTCAGACCTTCGGGTCCATAGTTAGTAGCTAGATGGCTTCTTCTCTCTTTTTAGATCTCAATACAATGTTCTCCCCCTCTCTTGTAGAGATCTATTCGATGTAATCTTCTTTTTGCGGTTTGTTTGTTGAGATCGATGAATTGTGGGTTTATGATCAAGTCTATCTATGAATAATATTTGAATCTTCTTTGAATTCTTTTATGTATGATTGGTTATCTTTGCAAGTCTCTTCGAATTATCAGTTTGGTTTGGCCTACTAGATTGGTTTTTCTTGCCATGGGAGAAGTGCTTAGCTTTGGGTTCGATCTTGCGGTGTCCTTTCCCAGTGACAGAAGGGGCAGCAAGGCATGTATTGTATCGTTTCCATCGAGGATAACAAGATGGGGTTTATTTCATATTGCACGAATTTATCTCTCTACATCATGTCATATTGCTTAAGGCGTTACTCTGTTTTTAACTTAATACTCTAGATGCATGCTGGATAGCGGTCGCTGAGTGGAGTAATAGTAGTAGATCCAGGCAGGAGTCGGTCTACTTGTCTCGGACGTGATGCCTATATACATGATCATACCAAGATATTCTCATAACTATGCTCAATTCTGTCAATTGCTCAACAGTAATTTGTTCACCCACCATAGAATACTTATGCTCTTGAGAGAAGCCACTAGTGAAACCTATGGCCCCCGGGTCTATTCTCATCATATCAATCTCCATCACTTTATTATTGCTTTGCTTTTTTACTTTGCCTTTTACTTTTCACTTTGCATCTCTATATCAAAAATACCAAAAATATTATCTATCATCTCTATCAGATCTCACTCTCGTAAGTGACCGTGAAGGGATTGACAACCCCTAATCGCGTTGGTTGCGAGGAGCTATTGTTTTTGTGTAGGTACGAGGGACTTGCGTGTAGCCTCCTACTGGATTGATACCTTGGTTCTCAAAAACTGAGGGAAATACTTACGCTACTTTGCTGCATCATCCTCTCCTCTTCGGGGAAATCCAACGCAGTGCTCAAGAGGTAGCACGTCACAGCTGGCGTCCCCGAAGTCTTGAAGAGGAGGATAGTGCGGAGGTTCGTCAGCTCCTGGGCAAGATAAGGATGCTTGCCCAGTCTGGTTTTACAATAGTAGAGGTAATGGTGACCTCCATAGTGTGAGGGGTTCAACCACTTCAATACAGAGGGCTCCCAATGTGGCACTACAATGGGGAGGATGATGCCTCTCTTATGATCGGAAAGGTCCGGACACCCCCGCCGCTCTAGCCAAGATACTGGCCGAGCTGTTTAAATGGGAGGAAGAAGAATTTCTCCGCATCAATCGCAGAGACGGGTACTCCATGTACAACCCTCCCAGCTGGGTGAGTCCCAACCCCTTAGCTTTTATTCACTCTGCTTTCTCAGCCATCTTTAATGAATTCCGGATCCGTCTATTTTGAAACAGCACTGGCGGAAGGTAACCGAGGGGCTTAATAGCCCTGCCCCACAACCGGAGAACCACGACCGGGAGCTTGATCCTGGGTTCGAAGAAGACCCGGATATATTCGTGGTACTCGCGGAAGGGGTTTTTTACCAAGCAAGCTATGATGGCACGGAAGTGGCCATCGTCGTCGATTATCCTGGTCTTCTTCTAGCTTCCCATGTAAGTAATCAAGAGACACCTCCTCTAAAAGAGTGCTCCTATTCTGCCTCACCCACCGCATTGTTTCGTGCTCCACAGGGGAGGCGTTTGTTGATTCCGAAGAGATTGGTTCCCACGCCGGGCAGGCCCTCGAAGAGGAAGGCCGGTGAAGACACCGCCAGGCCGTCATCGAAGAGGTATGGATTTATAAATATGTTTTCCAGCGGAGGAACCCAACTGTGACTTGTGCATTTGACTTGTTACAGGAAAAAGGTTCGTCGAACTGTGTCCGAGGGCCCGGCCCGTCGTGCTCCCAACAACCGGGATTTAGATCCTGTCGGAGAGACGGGGGCCGGTGTGGGAACAACGCCGGACTGTCCTTCAGCCGAGGGTTCGGAAGATATGTCCGTCACCAACTCGGAAGTAGAGAGCGCCATGAATCATCGGTGCTGCAGGGCTGTCTTAAGAGACCCCAAGTTCTCGGAAGAGGCGTTTAATGCCTTCAGCTCGGGTGACGCATACATCCAAGCTGGTCGAGATGGGCTTAGAAAAGCCACGAAGCAATATTTGACAGATGTGCAAGTAAGTTTTCTTTGTCCCAAAAAAGGATAACCGTATGCCTGTAGCCCCCAAGACCGAAAGCAGTTGGTACAACTGATTTAGGGATCGTTGTATAACCAGGTCCTTACAGAGAAGAATGGCCTGCTAGCTGAAGAGCTGGAGCAGTGTCGGGCGCAGCTAAATGCTGCCACCACCGAACTGGAAAACTTCAAGAAGGTGTCTTCTGGTAACATTCCCCTCCATCGAGGAACGATAATTGTATACCAACTGTACTGATATTGTTGCTGATTGCATAATAGGATCGCTCGATCAATTTGAGGAGAAGTTGAAGATCGCCCAAGAGGGGGAAAACAGGCGAAAAGGCTATGCGCCGCAGGCGAGCGTGTGCAGACCCAGGTCAGAGGGGAGAAAAACAAGCTACAGGATTCCAACACCGCCTTGGGCGAAGAGTTGAAAGATGTGCGAGCCCAGCTAGCCGACTCCGTGAAGGAGATATCTTCAGTATGTGTCTGAACTATTTTGAAAGTAGTTCGGAGATAAATGGAACTGATATAATTGTGATTGCAGGTATATTGACGGGTCGTCCTGAAGAGGAGGTGTCTGGATCATCAAATGATCTGCTGCAAAGACTGTCACAAGTGCGCGAGCATGCTCGGCTGGCCATGCGGAGTGTTGCCAAGGCCTTATGGCCATCCACCTCCCCTCTAGGAAGTATGGAGGAGCTTGTAGAGCTGTTCAAGGGAGTGCGGTGGCGTATCCGGCTATGGAAGATATCGGCCTGCCAAGAGGGTGCGCGAGAGGCCTGGGACATGGTGAAAACGCGATATACCAAGCTGGATCCTAATCACATGGCCTGGGTTGGACCGCTAGGGTGAAATGGGGAAGAAATTCCCGTTACTTTAGTATATGACCAAGTAGAAGTGGCCGCCAAATATTCCCAACAGGATTGTAAGTTAGACTGCCTATTGGACGGTGTAGAGGAAGAAGTGTTTGAGTCCAAGTGACTATGTACTTTCCTCGTCATGTGGAACTCTAGCTGAATTGTATATCATTTTTCATGGCAGACCTTTTCGCTTCAACATCCGGACCCGAAGGTGCGGAGTGTTTCCGAATACCGTCACGGCCAAATAGACCGGGGTATGCATGGAAAACTAGGCGTAGGGGTCATAGTTGCTTGAACAGACAAGTTGTATCTAGCTAGCTATGTTATATTGCATTGAGATTGTAAGAAACATCTTCCAGAGAGAATAGTTCCGTTAAGGGTTCCTTTCCCTGGGTGTGCATGCATTTAATGTACATGTCCTAATTGTGATGGAAAAAATCACAGTGTGTATAGCTTTTGGGGGTTCACAGTGGAGGGAGTGCAAAAAACATCTTTAATTCACCGACCGAATATTCCCTTAAGAACGCTAGCTTTCGGCTTCACCCAGTCTGAGGTACACATCCGGATGACCCGGCAGTAACAATCACAGACGTGCTCCCTTTATGCCCTAGCCGAACTAACGGGAACGTAGGGCATAAACACAGGAACCAGGCAACCCAGCTTGGCCAAAACTTAAGTCATATCGATGCATATAGTGGCGAAGAAAAGGTACATATGGAAAAACTCATATGTGAGGAGCCTGATGCTCAAGGAATAATAATGAAAAGTTTCTGTCCAAGAAGCCCTCGGGTATAGTGGACGTACATATTTAAAGATGTATGCGTCAGGGGTGTGCAGTCGAGCCGTACGAAAGCTTTAAAGCGAGGAAGAAAAATAGTAATCGAAAAAGAGAGTAAAAATAATGGAAACTACCGGGGAGGAGATGAATAAGGAGTCCGGTGCTAGGCATAGAATCTTTGGAGTCTGGCCGCGTTCCAAGGGTTCGGCTCGAGGCGATTGTCTGATGCATCATGAAGACAGTACTCCTCTCCGGTGAGAACTTCGTCAATTATGAAGGGACCCTCCCATTTGGGCTTGAGTTTGTTCTTTTTCTTCTCCGGCAGGCGTAGAATGAGTTCGCCAATGTTGTAGGTCTTGGCCCGTACTTCTCTACTTTGATATCTTCGAGCCTGCTGTTGGTAAAATGCTCAACGGGCTTTGGAGACGTCGCGCTCCTCCTCCAAGGCATCTAGGCGTCCTGCCGATCTAGCTCGGCTTCTCTCTCTTCATACATACGCACTTGAGGTGAGTCATGAATAATACCGCAGGGCAACACAGCCTCTGCACCATACACCATGAAGAAAGCTGTGTATCCGGTAGTACGGTTGGGCGTGGTCCGCAACCCCCATAGTACGGAGTCGAGCTCCTCAACCCATTTCTTGTCAGATTCTTTCAAAGACCGCACTAGTCTGGGTTTGATGCCGCTCATAATAAGACCATTGGCTCGTTCGACTTGACCGTTTGTTTGTGGGTGGTAGACAGAGGCGTAATCAAGCTTAATGCCCAGATTAGCACACCAAATTTTTACCTCATTGGCTATGAAATTGGAGCCGTTGTCGGTGATGATGATGTGTGGGACACCGTAACGATGCACAACGTCGGATATGAATGTTATCACCGGCCCGGACTCGGCCACTTTGACTGGTTTAGCCTCTATCCACCTGGTGAATTTATCCACCATCACCAGCAGATATCTTTTCTTATGGCTTCCCCCTTTAAGGGGTCCAACCATGTCCAGTCCCCAGACTGCGAAAGGCCAAGTAATGGGGATTGTTTGTAAGGCAGTTGGGGGCATATGGCTTTGGTTGGCGAAGAGTTGGCATCCGACGCAGTGTTGGACAAGGTCCTGCGCGTCTGCTAGGGCCGTCGGCCAATAAAACCCTGTATGGAAGGCCTTGCTAACAAGGGCCCAGGCTGCAGCGTGGTGTCTTCCTAGACCAGCATGAATTTCCGCCAAAAGCCGCTGCCCCTCTTCCTCGGAGATACATCTTTGAAGTACTCTGGTAGTACTTTTTTTGTAGAGCTCTCCGTCATGAACCTTGTAGGCCTTCGAACGCCAGACAATGCGGCGGGCCTCATTCTAGTCTTCGGGGAGCTCCTTCCTATTAATTTAGGCCAAGAAGGGTTCGGTCCATGGGGCAATGACTGCCATAATGAGATGGGCCGACAGTGTAGTTTCGGCGGCTGAGCCCCCGATGATATCAGTGTGTTCAAGATCTGGGGTTGTGTTTGGATCCAGACTGTTGTTGCCGCCCTCCCCTTGCCACACCATGGATGGCATAAAAAGCCTTTCCAGGAAGATGTTAGGTGGGACGGGGTCGCGCTTAGCGCCAATGCGAGCAAGGACGTCCGCCGCCTGGTTACTTTCTTGGGCGACGTGATGAAATTCAAGCCCCTCAAACCGAGCCGACATTTGTAAGACGACATTGCGACAAGCTGCCATCTTTGGATCTTTGGCATCAAAGTCTCAATTTATTTGAGATATTGCGAGGTTTGAGTCCCCGCGCACCTCCAGGCGTTGTATGCCCATGGATACGGCCATCCGAAGACCGTGCAATAAGGCCTCGTATTCGGCTGCGTTGTTGGAGTCTGTGTATAATATTTGGAGTACATATGGGACGACATCTCCAGTTGGGGACGTTAACACGATGCCCGCTCCCAAACCCGCCAACATTTTGGAGCCGTCGAAATACATAACCCAATTGGAATATGTGCCGTGCTCTTTAGGGAGTTCGGCCTCTGTCCATTCGGCGACGAAGTCAGACAATACTTGGGATTTGATGGCTCGACGTGGCTTGTATGTTATGTCGAATGGAAGTAGCTCGATAGCCCATTTGGCAATCCGGCCCATGGCATCGCGGTTGTTTATTATATCATTCAGTGGTACTTCAGAGGCCACCGTGATTGAACACTCTTGAAAGTAGTGTCGTAGCTTTCGGGATGTCATGAAGACCGCGTATGCTATCTTTTGATAATGGGGGTACCGGGATTTGCATGGTGTGAGAATAGTAGATACGTAGTATACTGGTTTTTGAAGTGGGAATTTGTGCCCGTCCTGCTCTCGTTCGACGACGAGCACGGCGCTCACCACCTGATGTGTTGCCGATATGTATAGCAACATGGGTTCGCCAGCGTTTGGTGCGGCCAGGATTGGGTTGCTTGCTAGGAGGGCCTTTATTTCCTCCAGTCCGGCAGTCGCCGCGTCTGTCCATTCGAAGTTATCGGTGCGCCGTAAAAGGCGATAGAGTGGTAGTGCCTTTTCTCCTAATCGGGAGATAAAGCGACTTAATGCTGCCACGCAACCAGCTAGTTTTTGGACTTGTTTGAGGTCTATTAGCATAGCCAACTATGACAGAGCTCGAATTTTAGCTGGATTTGCTTCTATTCCTCTATTGGAAACGATGAAGCCCAGCAGTTTTCTAGCAGGGACGGCAAAGACACATTTTTCCAGGTTGAGCTTAATGTCATACGCACGGAGGTTGTCGAATGTAAGGCGTAAGTCGTCTATTAGTGTTTCGACGTGCCTAGTTTTGATGATGACGTCATCCACGTAAGCTTCGACTGTCTTGCCGATCTGCTTCTCCAGGCATGTTTGGATCATGAGTTGGTATGTGGCGCCGGCATTCTTGAGCCCAAAGGGCATGGTGTTGAAGCAGAATGGCCCATATGGGGTAATAAATGCTGTTGCAGCTTGATCGGACTCCTTCATCTTGATTTGATGGTATCCGGAATATGCATCGAGGAAACACAGTGAGTCGTGTCCTGCGGTGGCGTCAATGATTTGATCAATGCGGGGGAGGGGGAAGGGATCCTTAGGGCAGGCCTTGTTGAGGTCTTTGAAATCGACACACATGCGCCAGGATTTGTCCTTCTTTGGTACCATCACCAGGTTTGCCAGCCAGTCCGGATGTTTGATTTCTCTAATGAATCCGGCTTCGATAAGCTTGGCCAGCTCCTCCCCCATGGCTTGTCGCTTGGGTTCGGAGAAGCGTCGCAGTGTTTGCTTGACCGGTTTGAATCCCTTTAATATATTGAGGCTATGTTCGGCCAGCTTACGTGGGATCCCTGTCATATCTGAAGGGTGCCAGGCAAATATGTCCCAGTTTTTGCGCAGGAACTCTCGTAGTGTTGCGTCAACTGTTGGGTTCAGTTGTGCTCCGATAGATGCTGTCCTCTTGGGGTCCGTCGGGCGGACCTGGAATTTGACTATTTCTTCTGCTGATTTGAAGGAGGTGGATTTGGGGCGTTTGTCGAGGATCACATCGTCCCTGTCTACCGTGGAGCGCAGCACGGTTAATTCTTCGGCCGCGAGGGCTTCGGATAGTGCCTCAAGGGCCAGGGATGCGGTTTTGTTTTCAGCGCGGAGTGCTATGTCCGGATCACTAAGTAGTTGCACCTCTAATCCTCTGGTAAGTACCTCGAACCCAATTGGTCAGAGTGCACTAGTTTATGTCGTCCGTGCAGATTCTCAATGACCAAAATCACAATGTGAATTCGAAAGAACTTCATCAAGATGGCTACTGCTATTTGTGTTGCTGGATTAAATTTCCTAGAAAAAGAACAAAACGTCACATCTCTGTTTACATCAGTACTCTTTGGGTTGAGCCTGTGGTGACTCCCCTTCTTGATGTATCCTCCTAGGAAACAGAAGCTCGTGTATTTGCTTCTCTGCGCTGAACTCCGAACTAGCCTACAGTGCAAAATATTCAGAACCACAAGAGCATGAAATGCAAATATCTTCTTACAGACTAATGTTTCTCCACCGTCGATCTATTGTTTATCATACTGTACATGGCCCATAAGTACAAATTTGTAGGCAAAAGCTGAACCACTGACCTTTGTAGGGAAAGCAAATCTCAGTGTCTGCACTTGTGTTCCTGAGCACAGTCTCAAGTCAAACCCAAGGCAGTCGACGCCGATGATTGCTGCTTCCTGAAGAATTATAGCCGGCATGGTGGTTTAATACCCAACTTCGAGATGCTCAATGTATCTATTCCCTAATTTTCAATGTTAACAAAATGCCCATGAAGGAATATTACCTCTACTTGAATGGCCTTGCACCTCCAACAGAGTGATTTCAGAGCTTGTGTTATCTTGTCTCCACCGGCTCTCAAGCGTGATATTATGTTTGGTGCAGAGTGCGCGATGATGTCGGGTCTAGATTTCCGGTATTCTTCTATCTTTACCTTGGGCTACAAGGAAAAGACACGAAGAAAACATTACTAGCGCTCAAGATTGTACAACGACAATTCTGCAGTCACATAAGATATTATATTGTTAATTCACCATGTTTTTAAGCATGTATCCTTCCTTGCCTAGCATTGTCCTTGCCAAGATTAAGTATGAGACTTTCTTTGTAAGTGGTGACCTTGTAATTAGTATAGTTCTTCTATTTTAATGAGATGGAGGGCAAGGCTTTAGCCTCGGTTTCAAAAAGAATATTGTTAATTCTTCTATTTTTGTGGGTCTCCGAGCTACAGGACGTATCCCTACGTGGTCCTTACCACAGCATGAGGAAGTGCACGAGTTTATGGTGTCTGGTTGCAACCAATGGTAGCACATGATACATACAACTGGTTTGGATGTGGGTCCAATAGTAGGTTGGCATATTTTCCTATTTTCGCCGGTTGTGACTCTTTTACACGGTTGATTTGTTTACTTAAACTACTTCTAATAATTGAGATGTGCATGGAAATGATGCAGAGGCCGGGGCTAATACTCTTTTTCTAAAAAAAAGACTTACGTAGTAGGCATGAGCTTACACAGATTCGGCCCTCTTGGAAAATTAGTATGGCTTATCAAATTGAATAGACATACCTCTGTACCATATGCAGTGATCAGCTCAATGCTCAGAACTTCAACCTTGAAAAATGTAGCCCCACTTCCCTTTTTGTCGTCTTTGAGTGGTTCATCACCTACCGAAATTCCGGGAGCTGATAAGATTAGTCCTATGTTTCAGGAAAGCAATATCTGATGAATGGAAGGTTCATTGCAACAACCATTTAATAAATGCCTGGAAACCATGGTGCTCTCTTCAGCAAACGCAGGTCTCAGCTGACCCTCAACAACAAGGCTTGCAGGTGGTCGGTCCAACCAATCTATACTTGATTTGCTCGCATTCTGACAGTAAAAGTTAAGAGCATAGTGGCTAAGAAAGCGATTCAGAGTGAGTGGTACATAAGCTGATGGATGCTAATTGAGTTTCAATCATCTACCTCCACAATCATCCTCGCAAAGTATAGTGGATGACAGGAATTTACGGTTTCAAGGTTGGACCAGTTAGGTGCATCGTCATCTTCTTCATCATCATCGCCGTCGTCATCCCCGTCTTCTTCATCAACAGCATATATACCCTCCTACATGTTTTCAGACACACAGCATAAGGTAAATCACTAAACTATTTTGCTGTTGACCAGTTGCCCAGCTGTGCAGAATTTTAGTACCTCCTCATATTCATCGTCAGAATCGTCGGAATCATCGTCCTCCTCCTCCTCCTCCTCTTCTTCTTGTGCAAATGAAGTCGATGACGCCGCTGCTAGATCCAAGTCAGCAAAGACATCTGTGTTATCGAGTCCAATGATAACATGCTGCAGATACCAAACAACATATTAACTCAAGTGTAGGCACAAGCCACAAGACACAAAAACACATAATTGACCTTTTCATGAAGAGAACTGTTTTTTTTTGTGGGGGGGGGGGGGGGGGGGGGGATTGAAGAGTGGAGAATTATAACAGAATTGTTAACCTTCAAATATCGAAAAAATAACAGAATTGTTACCGCAATCTTGTCGTCGCCCATAATGTTTTCCATGACCGCGTCGTCGTTGTCGACCTCAAAGTAAATATCTGAGAGTAGATTGCCACACGTACAGAAGATTAAAGGAAGAAAAATGACAATTGCACAAATTATGGACCCGAGTACGCAGCCGCATATATACCTCCATTCTCGTCGGTCAAGTAGGGGAACTCCGGCAAGATGATCCTCTCGTGCACACCGTCATCGATGAGCGTGGAGATCATCACCGTTGCATTGTTGTTCACCTGTGCATGCATATTGCAAGATTCAGCACTGCAGACTAAAAAAGAATTTGACCGAAAACAGTAGGAAAATCCCATTTTTGTATTTTCTTTATGGGATTGTTCTCAAGTACAAAAAAAAAGGAAGGAAAACAGATAAATCAAATAAAAGAATAACAAGGCTTCCCTGAGGTGGGGAAACACAAATCAGCTACAAGACTATCTACACTGAGGTGGGGAAATACATATCAGCTAGAAGGCTATTATTCATAGAGCAATCTTGTCTATCTGAAGTTAAAGACCGATGGTTCAAAAGCGTGATAAGGTTTCCTCACTGCTCTATGAATGACCCAATTGAGCTCCTCTTTCAGTTTCCTCAGGCAAGAATAAAGATTTGTCTGGTCCCTTTGAAAATATAGTCGGCCAGATAGCCCAGGTCGTGAGAATGAAAATCCCAGGGGAAAAAGGCACTTGCATTTCAGCTCTGAAGCTGCCAATCCTTCTCTGAATGTCAGTCTCCTGGGGAAAATCTCCATTGATCTATTTGTTCAGAGATATGTAATTCCACAACCAAAGCTGTCGTAGCCTGAAATTCAGAGTATGCTTCACCAGACCGGGGGAGATAGAATAATTCCTGAGGGTCATTGCACTGCTGAACACTTCTGACCGTAATCTCGTCGCACTTAACAGAACGGCACTGCAGAGGACTCAATGGACGGAGCAATCTTTCTAACCTCGACGATTGTTCGGGCGGATTCGGCGTCGGTGAGGCGCGCCGGCTCTCCGTCGTCGAGCTGAAGCGTCTCGGCGATGTCCTCCCAAGGATGGTAACGGCCGCCTCTCCCCGACGACGGCGGCTCGTCCGGGTGGTCCGGCGTCGCACTGGCACTGCATCGTCCACCGAGCTGAATTCAGCAATTGTACTGACAAAAGACAGAAGAAGCGCGTACGTACACATTCAATCATACCGGCATTGGCTGCTCCGGCGTGCGTGCGGGGTGCTGCTCCAGGAGCAGTGACAGCGACAGTGCGAGGAGTGATGGCTCTGACCGCTGCCACACAGCGGCGGGAGGGCGGAGCGGCCGGCTTTGAACAGGCTAGGCGGCTGCGTGGGGCGGCGGGAGCGGGAGAAGAAGGATTGGTCCGGCGCTGCTGCAGCGGCGGCCGCCATCAGCGTCAGCATGGCACACCATGGAACGGAGGTGACCGGGCTGAGAAGTCAGTAGGATAGTTTTGTGTGACTCCCCGCCCCGCCTCTCGTTTCCTATCCGAGACCGACCCGAATACTGCCAGGGATACGGCACAGCTGTGCAAACACGAGGTGGCTCCAAGCAACTGTTGAGTCATCGACCTCGCTGCTCCGACGCCCACCACCTGCTCGACGGGGTGCTCGTCACCTCCTCCGCCTTCATCAGTGACCGCCGACGACCTGAGGCTGCCATACCTGTGGTAGGTGATGAGGACTGCAACGTCGACACCACGGCTGCTGTTGCTCCGGTGCGCGCCATATGCTCGGCGGGTGGCCTGGGCAACAACACCGAGGGAGACGACCCCGTGGCGTCGTGCCGCCTGCTGATTCATCGGAGTGCGCATGTACCCTTCGCCATGCCGCAGGAGGAGGCGTCACCAGCACGGGTCTCACGCTGGCTGTTGGCCGCCCTCGAGGTGGACGCATGGGCGCCCGCAAGGTGTTCGGTGAAAGTTCCTGTCAAGGCACTATTCCGAGACCCGCTAGGCTAGAACATCACGCCGTGGGACGCTGTGCACTCCGGGCCATTGCCACCCCTCGCGTGCGGGCAAGGTATGTGCATTGCTGCCGCTGGAAGAGCTCAGTAGCCTCACAGAAACTACTTCAGCTGGTACTGAGCATGCAATGCGTTGACAATATGTAATTACACAAGGACTGAAGAGGATGCAGTTGAGCCCAACCTGAAATCATGTTGTATTTCTGTGCGTGCTGTCCTTTCCTTATTCTGCTAGATTTTGGGACTGAGGGAGTTTCTCCTTAATTTGGCCAGTTGTTGCTTGCTTGCTTAATGGGAGTACAAGTAAAGCTAGCCCGTCTCTCACGGCTATGAGCATAACGTCTCATTGTCAAATTTCGAATTCTTTTTTCCTTAGGAAAGCCACAAGCAGCATCCGAATTTAAATTAATACTCTCGCTGTTTCAAAATAACTGAAGTTCTAGGATTGTCATAAGTCAAACTCCAATAAGTCTGAGTGTTTGACAAGTTGGTATGAACCAGGACTGGGCCGAGTATCCAAGTAGAGGAAGTTATCCCAATAGAAACCAATTAGCTCCCAACTTGGTGCACGCGCAAAGCACTGTCACGGGCCATCACGGTCTTCTCCCCAAGTTGCCAGCAGCCTAACAGGCTCTTCGCAACAGTTAGCAATAGAACTAGTGAACTCCCGTGAAATATCACTATTTCATTGTTTCCACTGTAAGAGCAAAATATGTCCCTATCACCTCCCATTTCTAGGTAAAATACATTTGAGCAGCAAAAGAAGAACGAGAAAAGTGCTGGGAACAGATATCATATGAAGCCACTAGAGCTCATGTGGAGCATCAAAGGAGAATATGTTGTTGTGGCGTGAAGATTGATGCATGAGAGGCTTTCGTCGTGATATATAGGGTGGCACTAGGAGTACATAGTGGGTGAAAGATGACCCTACTCATTAATGTGATTGGGTTTTGCATCACAGGAGAACTAAGGTAGTCCTATGACATGCAAAAAGTGAACAATGAGCGATTGTTACTTATCACGGTTTTTTTTGTTTTTCTTGAGAAATAATGTCTAAGATTTATGTTTATCTAGAGAGAAAAGGTCCAAGGACAAAGCCCTATAGCATGCTAAAAAGGGGTTCGACGGTAATAGCATTTTACAAAACCGGATGTCCGCGTTATATCAATACAAACAGAACACACATAATCACTGCCACAACCAAAACCAAAACAAATGCCGATCAAATGATAGAAAAGTAGATATCATCGAAATTAGCTCCCAGACTGGATCGAGTATTCAAGAACATCAAGTTTAGCATGCATGTCCTGCACCTCTCCCCTTTGTTTGAATAACACATGCTTCGATGAACTAGTAAATGTGATGGGACCTACAATAGCAAACCAGTCCATTTCAATGCACAACCATCGGGATCAATTACTAGGAGCTAGTTCACCTAATTAAGAAGGATTGTCTATAGCTTGTTGGATTGAACAAGGATATAAACAGTTTAGCAATCATCAACCACTGTTTGTGTAAACTTGCCAATGGCTTCCATGCCCAACAATTGATCAATGAGTACCTTAGCAAGAAAGCGAATGAGTAGGGTATGAGCATGAAGGGGAAAGCAGTTATACACATAGTGGGAGAAATGTATTGATTCATTCCTCCCAAGTTTAGTAAATTTTAGTATGATTAAGATGTCATTCATTCACGAATAAACATCTTCAAATAACCACCGAGAAAGGATGTCGAAGTATTTTTCTACAATAAACAGAGACGACACAAACACACACTGGGAGAATACTCTGATCTAAAATCATAACATCACTGGCTAGTCTGTCAGACTAGCTTAGCAAGGAACCATCGTACATTTCATACAAAAAGGTTACATACATCATACTCCCTCATGCTGTTGCCTATGCATATTTCACATTGCCCAACACATGCCTTTAGCACAAACATATGGACTCCTTCGAGTGGGTTGCTTTTACAACTCCATCCACTTGTTGTTTTCCTACCAAGATAGATTTCTAATGGCGAGATGAGCAATTAATGTTCAAGCCATGAAACTGATTCTCCTAAAGATCTCATCGGCGTTATAAGGCTTGGTTTCCATATGATATCGTCGTTATCACCAATCCCGTTGTTGTAATCTTCCAAATGCCTTTCATGCCAAAGTAAGTTGCACAAACCAAACTAGACAAGGCATCATGAGGGCAAAGGTTTGGGATAAGTGTGGATGCATAAAGTTATGGTGAAGGAGGAGTTCAATGGTACAATATCTAAAGAAATGATCCCCGTGCTTAGCTATCAACAGATAATAAGGGAGGAGGCATATGGAGAAGTACACATTAGGTGGGTGACATATACCATGGATAAGATCACAAAACGTACAATGATAATGACAACTCCAAGACTTGAGCAATATCTACACTCATATGGCGATCTAAATGCCTTTTCTGAAAAGGAGGAATACCCCCAGTCTCTAGATCGAAATGATGCATACAGCCATATTATAATATTTAAGTGTCGTAAAGTAACGCTTACATGTATATAGTGCTCTGTCCTATCACTTAAATTAACCTCGAGGTCCTTGTTTTGCAAATTTTGATAATTTTTGTTTTGTTTTTGAACACATGTTAATTGGCTTGAAGAAGGTCTATCGCGTTACTTTACGCCATATTTTCAAAAAATGTGATATGACTTCACTTAACTTATAAGTCATGTCTCCAAGTACTTGTTCTCAAAATTTTGAGAATGATTTTTTGGTCAACTTTTTAGTCATGTATATCAAATTAACCTCCAAGTCATTGTTTTCACAATTTTGACAATGATTTTTTGGTGTTTCAAGACATGTTTACCGGATTCTAGAAGGTTTAGTTATGGCATTACTTTAAGACATGTTTTCAAAAATGTCATATGAGTTTGGTCAATTTTTGAAGAATGTATGTGGCATTCTAATAGGTGTTATATGTCCGATTGACAACCAATATCAGCAAGGTGCATCTTCCCTTTTGGTACCTCATTCCGAAAAGAACATGAGCGTCAAGCTTGTTATGGCTTGAGTAGTCTGAGGATAGGTGACCGACTGGGAAGTGGCTATACCTCGAGATTGATTTAATCGATGTGATAATTCTTTATAAACATTGTCTAAATGTTTATAAAGGCCCGTCACATCCTTTAAAATAATTTCGAAGTCCGTCTTTTCATTTTTTTGGGAATGTTCTTCATTTATTTTATTGACTTTCCGTACATGACATTGATGAAAATGTCCCACAAAGTCTGCCCCATTTTGATTTTATTTCAATTGCAAAAGTTAAAAAGAATAAAAGGTTTTTCACACATGATATGTTATTTTACATGTATTTTCCTTATCACTTGATTACAAAATTTATGTTGCAGTTTTATCCTAATATTTCTATGCTACAACTAACAAGTGGGCCCAAAACCAGAGAGACGCCCATGTATAATCTCATCAGCTTCGTCATCTCTGTTCATCTCCTTCACTTAAAAACCCCAGTCACCCATGTATAGTCCCAAATCCAGTCTCTCGCCACCTGTCGCCGGTCGCGGCCATACTTCACCGCAGCTTCATCTACGCCGACAAGGATTGCTGCCATCTTTCCCCCTCGATCTAACACACCGACTAGGGTAGCCTCCTGTCGCTGGCGCTTCCTGTGGTTCAGGACTTCCCGTACCAGAAAAAACCCTACGCTGTCGGGTTCAATCAGACTAAATGAAGGTAAGTCTTCATATACATCTACATATCCGATGCAAATCACTTCAATCCACTACAAAACCCCTCCAGATGTTATTTTTTGAAATAATCAAGGGTTTCGATATGCAGTGCCAGAAGTGTTTCGACACCAAGAATCTCTGCAGTCTCCCCTATGTTCAGAAGGACAAGTACCCCCGCATCACACTTCCTCAAGGATTCAAAGAAATTAGGGTATGGTTCTCAGATTTAAAGTGTATCAAATATACATGTCATTCAAGTGTTTGGTTAAGGTGTGAAGATTCTCTGCATGTTGATTTTAACATAAATGTTGATGGATTTCATGATTGGGTCATAAGTAGAAAAGTCTGCTCATGAGTTGAACAGAAACCATGCTTATGATTGGAAGTATCTAAAAATAGATAGACCTAACTAAATTTGGTAAAGTGCCAACCGCACCCCCTTGGTACCACTTGCTGCTACATTCCCTCTTTAGATGTTAGAATTAACCTATGTGTAATTTGAAAAAAAATATGATTATTATGATATAGGAAATTCCAGATTTATAATGCAACACTGCCATTTTCATAAATCACTCTCAAACTAACAAATTTACAAACTAATTTATGATATTCAATGTTCCTAAATTCTAGTAAGCACTGTTGGAAATGGTATTTATCCCTCTCATAAACGGTACCTGTTTCATAAATAGCCTAAATAATTTTGAGCAATCTCTGAATTTTGCTCAGTGCATCCCCTGCTTTGCAAGACAAACTTTTGAAGAAGCTGAGTATAAACATATCTATCAGGACCACTGTACATGTCCAACTGGAGATAAGAGAGGGCTTCTGTTTTCTATGCAGGATCAGGAACGAAAGAAGATATGATTTTTTTCACATGACGTACTTGAAAAGAATTTGCCAAAGTGTACCAGTTGGATGCACGCATGGAAATGTCCCTCAGACTAGGTGGAAAACCTAAACGTCACCTCCCGGTACATTTGAGCACTGATCCAATAACTCACCCGTGTTAGTATTCTGGCAAATATCAAGCAATTTTAACTAACAACATTTCATCGGGTTGCTACATTTCACAAATTTTTTTACAAGTATTTTCATAGCTTATTACCGAGTGGATATTGTAACCAAATAATTTATAGACAACATGGAGGTTACTGAAGGGAGTAGAGTAACCTAGGAAGAGATGTGGTTTGTCGTCGGCTTTGTTGATCAAATTTGGATGCTCGCCGACGGTTACAATGCTAGACCAAGACATAATTCCTACGTGCCCCTGTTGCACACTTTGAACAAGACCAACATTGACGACAGAATCATAGTTAGAATTGTATCTACTCTCATTATCTTCAGCTAGTCCAGGTACTCAAATTGTGTTATGCTACCAAATACTTCGGCAACGTGTTGTGCTTAAGGAGATGGGTGCAAATGGAGAGCTGGCCGTTGTTCTCCATCCTAGAGTGAACATCAGTTCCACTTCATACTCGATCAGGACAAGGAGATGGAACCATCCTCCTTAATGCGTGGAGCAGAGTAGTCGACGTGTACGACATGGATCTTGGAGACAGGGTGATCTTTGTGCTACACCATGGACGTGCAGGGACCATTCTCAGACTCGGTTGCATTGCTGCTAAACCAAATGGGGAGTAGTTCTGACTCTTTGTCATGTTGCCTCAGTGATCGTCCATCTCTATATGTCATGTTTTATGCTATTGTTGGTACTGATGTGATGATGATTCATATGAACATGTATGTTCTATGAAGAAACACTCAATGGACATGCCTAGTGATGCCCAAAAGTGTCGCGCAATTGCAGGCCAGAACGTCGCCGAAGTTGGCTAGGGTGTTGCCCCGCGAGGAAAACACCTTGTGACGATGGACCGCCACAGAAAATGATTTCAGGTGACATTTTATGTTTCATTGTGAGGGTTTTTGTCACTAAATAGACGAAATTTTGTAGTGACGGCTTGAGTAGAACCTTCGTGTTGGGACTATATTCCTGGATTATCATCGGCCTTGACCCAGCCATCTTCATCGGTGCCGACCTGGTTGTCGATAACACTCCCCTCCCCATTGGAAATCAATTTGGTCCCAAGCTGGTGCAAGCGTGAAGCACAACCCGGGATCATCGAGGTCTTCCCAAGTTTCCAGCAGCCTAGCAGGCTCTCAATAGTAGTTAGATGTAGATCCAGTGAACAACATAGAAATATATGTCCTTCATCGTTTGTACTGTAAGTGCATGATATATCCCTAACACCTCCCATTTCTAGGTAAATATGCATTTGTTCAGCAAAGAAGAATGCAAAAGGTACCAAGCAAAAGAGATCATATGAAGCCTAGCTAGAGCTTCTGTGGAGCATCAAAGGAGAAGACATTGTCGCATGAGAAGCTTGTGCTAAGATATATAGAGTGCAACTGGGAGTACGTAGTGGGTGAAAGATGACCCTACTCATTGATGAGAAGGTCTTTGGGATCAGATGATAACTACGATGGTCCCATGACGTGAGAAAAGTGAACAATGAGCCATTGTTACTTATCACGGTTGGTTTCTCATTTTTCTTGAGAGAAAAGGTCTAAGATTTTTTACCTAGGGAGAAAAGGTCCAACGACAAAGTCCTACATAATGCTTTAATGATTCGACAGTAATACCGTTTTACAAATCCGGATTTCGTACATCATTACAACCAAAACACGGAGGATCATAGCCACAACACCAAAATGAAAACAAATGCCAATCAAAAGATATGAAAATATATATCACTAGAATTTTCTCCAAGAATGGATCCAGTATTCGAGAACATCAAGTTTAACATGCATGTCCTGCACCTACCCCCTTTCTTTTAATAGCATATGCTTTGATGAACTAGTATAAATGGGACGGGGCACACAATAGCAAACCGGTCCATTTCAATACACATTCATTGTGATCAATTACGCACTAGGAGCTAGATCGCCTAATTACGAAGGATCCTCTACTTGTTGGATCGAACAAAGATATATATGGTTTAGCAATCATCATGCATTTTTTGTGCAAACTTGCCAATGGCTTCCATGCCCAACAATTGATCAACGAGTATTCTTAGCAGCAAAGCCAACTAGACTACAATATCAGCATGGAGGGGAAAGCAGTTATACACATAGTGGGAGAAAGGTATTGATTCATTCCGAATAAACATCTTCAAATGATGACCGAGAAAGAATGTTGAAGTATTTCCCTACAATGGAGACACAGACGATACAAATATGCACACTGGGAGAATACTCTAATCTAGAAACATAACATCACTGGCCATATTAGCTTAGCAAGGAAGCATAGTACACTTTGTACCAAAACGTTACGGTCAACATACTTCCTCATGTTGTTGCCTGTGTATTTCATATTGCCGAACAGAATGCATGCCTCTACCACAAACATATGGATTTTCTGATTTAGTTTGTACAAATCCGTCCAATTATTGTTTTCTCGCCGAGATAGATTTCTAATGGCGAGATGAAAAATTAATATCTAAGCCATGAAATTAATTCCCCTGGAGATCTCATCAGCGCTATAAGGTTTGGTTGTACGGACATCATATGAAGTCACAATAAGGCACTTGGTGAAGTCATCATTCAAGAGTAAATAAAACTTGGGTCCGAATAACTGCCACACGTGTGGCATGGACGGGAACTCGCCCGCACGCCTCGTGTGGCATGGACGGGAACCGGCCCGCACGACCATGTCCGCACGCACAAAAGCACGGCCCGCACGTCCGGTGTGTGGCAACACCGCCTGCACTGCCCCGTCCGGGCCAGACGACCCGCTGCCCGCACGACCCAGCCGTTCCCGGTCTCCGATCCATCCCCTCTCTCGTCTGCCGCCATCGTCCCCCACCTCTCGAACCCCGACCTCCGTCGCCGGCCATCTCTGGTTGCCATGGCAACCAGGGCAGATCCGTAGGGCGCTCCCACCGCAAACCATACCCCAACCCTCCCCACCCCCAGCCCCCCACTCCAACCCAGCCCTCCAGAGACGATCATCTAAAACCAGGTGAAATCTCCCGATCTCATCCTTCTCATCCTTAAGGCTGAAAATCTCCCGATCTTGTACTGGGTCCATGCTATAGGGGTAGAACACTGCATGGTTCAGTGTATATTCGCAATTGCCAGGCAGAATACACCAGATCTGCCATGTACTACGTTTGATATTAACTTAAGTTCATAGTTTAATTGACGCAAGTAGTTGGGTATGAAATGGATGAGTAGGAATCCCTAAAAAAGGGCAGGAAGGACAATTTTGGGAATGAAGGGGTGGGAAAAATTAATTGCCACTTGTGTATAACGACAATTGCCACCTTTCGTTGTCAGTAGCTGCCACCTATTTTGACCCGTTGCTTGCCATCCCTATCTTCTATGTGCAAGCAGCAGAAGAATACAATTCTTGTGGATTGTTGATGCCTTCTTGTTCATCCAGTGATTGAGAACACATCGGAAAGAAGCGAGACACGAAAAGAATGAATCACGAAGATGGCGCTGATGCTTGGGGTTCTCAAAGGCCAGAAACGCCCCCTTAGCATGCATCAGAGTACAGTCAACTCATCTCTGCAGGGCCGTTGCTGCCACTACTAGAACAGTATGCAGGCGTAGGTATGATGCGTGATAACAAAAGAGGAGAACAGTTGCCATCTTCGCAACGATGAAGATGACATTCTACTTATGTCATACACTATCATTTTTTCGCAGGTTCTTATGACCAAAACACTCTTAGGGGGCCCCCGTGGCAAGTTCAGTCACAAGGCGCTAACACTGACAAATGTGCGGGCAGCCAACTTCAACTAGCTAGTATGGATAATCAAGGTAATGCAAAACGAAAAAAGAGCACATATTGCTGTGGACATGAAAAATGAACATGCAAAAAAACTGGCAAAAGGACTCACAAGTTATGACGGGTGAAAATGCAGAGCCTTCATGCAGCACGTGGCATCAGGCAGCACCCATGTACCTGCCATCGACGTCATACACAGGTGAGTCCATAAAAAAAGTGAAGTTGCGGATGCTCAATTAGCAGAAGGAGCATAGTTGACAACTACAATTGCCATGACTGGACATCTACAATTGCCATGAATTAAAAACTGCACTTGTCATCCCTGGACAACTGTTGTTGCCATCCCTGGACACCTGCAGTTGCCATGGAGGAACAACTGCAGTTGCCATGCCAGTGCAACTACATTTGCCATGCCATGGCAACTGCAGTTGCCATGAAGGAACAACTGCGGTTGCCATACCGATGCAACTACAATTGCCATGCCAGTAAAACTGCAGTTGCCACATCAGGGGCAACTGCAGTTGCCGTGCTAGCACAAACTGCATTTGCCATGAATTGACCAACCACTACTATGCTTACAGGTTATTACGCTGGTGGTAACCCGGCAAACGTCTCGTGGCAAGCTTCACAAATTGCAGGTGGAGCACGTCATTATGGTGTCACAGACCACACAAGATGGTCAAATGCAGCACAACAAGGTAAGGAAAAAAACTGAACCACAAAAAACAACGCTACATTTGTTATTTGTAGGCAAAACAATAGTTGCCATGTTTGTTGAACAGTAGCTGCCATGACTGGACAGTTACAGCTGCCATACATATCCACGCGCAGACTCACGGCTTGCTGTTTGAAATGATGTCATGCCAAATCACTCGAAGATGGTGTGATCCGTTGCGATACACATGTTATCCAAACAAAAATCTTACTCTCGTACCTGTTTTTTCTATTACAGGGCCTACAACTACACTGAACAGCGGCGCGGGGACATCTACTGCGGGGAGCTCTGAGCGCACGGAAGACGCGTTCCACCAGCCAGCAGACAATCATGCCGCAAACAATTTCGAGTCAGAGTCGGGAATGGCAATCATTCCAGCAATGCCGAAAAGCACCCCTTTGAACACAAGCACTGGCAACACTCAAGTAGATGGAACTGCCGCCGATACTGAAGTGAATAATGAAACTGACGACGACGCACAAGGGGATGAAGATGGTGGGCAATCAGAGATGGTGGTACCTCAGCCACCGTACATTGGGCAGAGATTTGAATCATTCGAAGAAGCAAAGGAATACTACCAGACATATGCAAAGTTCCATGGATTTGCGGTCAACACCGAGTACCATAGGAAAATTAAGAAAACTAACGAGTACAACAGAGGTGAGATGAGGTGCCACAAGGCACGAAGGAACAAGAAGGGGAAAGGTGTTGCTCCTGTCATTCCGGAACGAAAGAGAGGTATCATTCTCAAGACTGAGTGCCCTGTCCGATGTAAGCTAAATGTAGATGGAGCACAGTGGGTGGTCAATGAATATTTTGACGAGCACAACCACCAACTCATAAAGAAGTTCGACCTGGTAAAATTTCTGACCGCCCACAGAGGGTTCACCCCCGTCGAAAGGCAATTCGTAAAGCTGCTACACGATTGTAACGTCGGTCCATCAAGAATGGTATAGATACTATCTCTCATCCACAGCAAAAAGGAGACTCTGAGTAGCATGCCGTACATACCAGCTGACGTCACAAACCTACAGGCCAAGTACCGTAGAGAGAGCAAGTTGGCAGACATAGAGTCCACAATGGCCTACTTCGATGAGAAAGCGAAGGAAGATCCAGATTTCTTCTACAGGATAAGGTTAGATGATGAGGACCGTGTCAGGAACATGTATTGGGTGGATGGTGCTGCAAGGAGAGTCTACAAACATTTCCAAGATTGCATTTCATTCGACGTGACGTACCTCACCAATATGTACAAGATGCCATGCGCTCCGTTCATTGGAATAAATAACCACAATCAGTCGTTGCAGTTCGGCTGCGGGCTCGTCCGGAACGAAGACACGGATGGGTACGTTTGGCTGTTCAAGACGTTCTTGGAGTGCATGGATGGACTTGCTCCGATGAACATAATAACAGACCAAGGTTTCAGCATGCGTGCAGGCATAGAGGAGGTCTTTCCGTTGGCAGTGCACAGGCACTGCAGGTGGCACATTATAAAGAAGGCTGAGGAGACGCTAGGACCGTTCTTTGCTGACCGTCCAGAGCTGCACAAGGCATTCGAGCTGTGCGTGGACCACAGCTTGACGGTGAAGGAGTTTGAAAGGAGCTGGATGGCCATGACTGAAACACATCAAGTCCAAGACAACGAGACTCTTGTTAGCCTGTGGGAGAAGCGAATGTACTGGGTGCCGGCCAACTTCATGCAGTGCTTCTTCCCCTTTCTGCAGACTACGCAGCGCAACGAGGGGTTCAATGCTGTTTTGAAGCGGTACGTCAGCCCTGGCAACTCATTGCTATAGTTTGCCAAGCAGTACACAGCTTTGCAACAAAAAATTCTGGGATCTGAGCTACAGCAAGAAGCGACCACGACACTAAAGCAGTCAAAATTGCTAACGTATTTACTGATAGAGAGGCAAATGAGCAAGATATACACCAACAAGATCTTTAACAAGTAAGTCAGTTGCGTTACAGTCTTATTTGCAGAAAAAGCACCAAGTCAGTAGGTGCCTTATAGAGTGCAATGCAGTTGTCATGTTTAATGAAATACTGTTTGCCATGCTTACTCAGCTGCATGTTGCCATGTTCAATGAAAATTCTGTTTTGCCATGCTTGCTCGGGTGCATTTTCCTTGTTGAATGAAGTGCAGTTGCCATGATTAATGCACTGTGCTTCCATTGGGGCATGTTGGCATGCAAATGCCAATGTTAACTGGAAAAAATGTTATATTGGCGACACATATGCTGAAATGCAGTTGCCATGTTTAATAAAATGCATCTGCCATGTTTGTTGAAATGCAATTGCCATGTTTACTCAACTATAGATGCCATGTTTAAATAAAAGGGCAGTTGCCATGTTTTATGCAATGTGTTTCCATTGGGGAATGTTGGTGTGGAAAAATGACGATGTCCAGTTGAAAATGTACTACAGTTGCCATGTCTAGTGTACTACAGTTGCCATGTCTAGTGTACTGCATTTGCCATGTTCAACGTACTATATTTGCCATGTTCAATGAACTATGTTTGCCATGTTCAAACAAAATGTATTTCTATTTCCATGACAACATAAGGTGGTACAAGAAAAGAGCGCATGATAGTTTAACAGAAAACACACAAAACTTGCAGATTCCAGGAAGAAATAAAGCGTGCCAGCATGTTCACGGCTTTCCAGGTGGACGAACATACGTTCAAGGTGTGTTCTATTTTGGGCATGTCAGATTCAGAACCTGAAGACCCGGACAAAGGAAGGAACTATTTCGTCAAAGCCTCGATAGGCGAAGGCGAGTACTACTGCCAATGCTGCATGTTCGAACGGGACGGCATTGTGTGCTGTCACATACTAAAAGTAATGGACATGAACGCTGTGACACGGATGCCCCGCCATTTCATAAGGTGGCGATGGACTTGGGACGCTGACGACGCGTTGGCGCCGCAGATAACACATGCAGTTCTGGCTGTGCATGACGAGAGACCTGAGTCAACCATGGAAACCGTGAGGCACATTGTGCTGACAAAGAACTATGCTGAGCTAATTAATGAAGCGTGCAAGAGTGATGAGACAGCGAGAGTCGCAGAAAAACACAGGAAGGCACTGAAAAGAGAGCTTGATGAGATCAAGAAGAGGAAAGCTGAGGAAGCCTTACACCGGTTCCCCCGCACATCAAGTGTGCCTTCATCCACGGGGCCATCATCTGAAAAATCGGAGATAGGATCTGGAACAGCAAGCACACAGACCCAGGTTAGGAACCCACCCCGTTCTATCACAAAGGGTCATCCAAGAGAGATAAGGTACAAGTCGGGATTGGAGATCCAAGCGAAACACAAGAAAACGAAGAAAGGGGCGGGCAATTCATGAGCAAAAATTGGGGCGATGTGACATGGTCCTTGTGGACATTTTGTTTTGTACCCTAGATAATGAGAATTTTTTTAAAAAATTGGGAGAATGACTCTTGAGGGGCATCAGAAGTGGAAGGAAAATTCATTGAATGGATAAATGCAGTTGCCATGTTATGGGTACTTAATCTGCCATGTTATGTGTAGTTAATCTGCCATGTTATGTGTAGTTAGTCTGCCATGCTATTTTATACTAAATATGCCATGCTATTTTATACTAAATATGCCATGCTAGTTGTACTGGATCTGCCATTTTAGTTGTACTGGATCTGCCATGTTAGTTGTACTGTATCTGCCATGTTAATTATGCTGGATCTGCCATGTTAGCTGTACTGAAAATATGCCATGGTATTTGTAATGACTCTGCATGACATATATTTCCATGACAATACGACGCGGTTTAGAGACACATAGTGTGTTGTGTGCAATGTATGGGAAACAAGTTGGAAATAGCGTAACATGCATAAACCGCAGCAAAGGTTGTGGCTACATGATCGACCTACCTATGCTAGTCGGTGCAGTTAGCGATGAAAAAGAATAAGCAAAACAGCCAAAATGAAAAACGACGATGACTTTCACTACCCATGTCTGATGAACTACATTTGCCATCTTTTTTAAAACATCGTAGACGCATTCGAAACAGCAAACCGGTGCTAGAAACGATGAAACCATTGTAATAATGATGAACATAAAAACATATCTGCTATAATGCCTAAAATAGGTTCGCGTCCACACATATATTACGGAAACTATTCAAATGTCGCTCACACACCACCACTACATAGTAGGCTACGCGGGGTTGCAGTCATAACATAGCACACAAACATAGTTTTCGACGAGAACAAAGAGATAGTACCTTACATTCCTCGGCAACAGAATGTAAGGTATGCGTCCGGTGTGTAACGCCACATGATCACTTGTACTTCTTGATGACTTTCTTGACAGCTTCCTCCATGAACTCGCGTGCTCCGGACCGCTTGTTGAAATCTTCATTCATCAACCAGTTCCATGTGTAGATTTTCCGGAGCTCAACGACCGTTGCAGCTGTGATAGGGGGGACAATTCTGCCTTCCCACTTTGCAAAGTATTCTAGCGCATGAAAGCCACAGTCCGTCCTGCACGAGGAAAAGAGTCAGGTGAACACGCAAAAAGGACAGACGTAACAAAGATAGACTTCAATTCAGATGTGACAACAAAAGAGGGGTTGGATTGATGTAAATGGCACATGAAGGAAGGAAGAAATTACGTGTTCCCTTGCTTCGCAGTCGCCACATACTCAGTCGGGAAATGCCTGATCTGGACCTTTGAATGTTCGTAGTGAAGGTTCCATGTCTCTTTGAGGTTGTTAATGAAGAATTCGGCATGCGTAGTAAGGTCTGCATCAGCTTCCGAACGGATTGAATCAAGCACCTCAAAACGTTGGTTCTTCAGGTCAAGACATATCGCATAGTGGTGACCACACTTGTCGTGTGGGTCATGTGGTGCAAGCTCCTGGAACATGGGGAACATGACCTGCATTTAAAAGTGAAGAAATGAGAAGCAGAGTTCACATAAAGAACAACAGAGGGACAAAAAAATTAGAATCACGTAGAATGTTTGGTTATGGGTGGGGGTAGTTGAAAGAAAGTTGCCGTCCATGTATGAACAAAATGTGCTATGTATTTTACTATCAAGTTGCCACATAGTTTGCACGGGATGCAAAAATCAAGAAGTCAGTGTGCACGGCAGCTGTTGCCACATGAAAACATCTACCACATAAACACAAGTGCAGATGATGGCAAAAAACCATGCCATGTGAAAAAACATTGCAGACAGGGAAGGAGTACTCACATATTTCTTCAGTCTGAGCTTGAATTCACCGTGTTGAGCAAAATTCTTCCTCGGGATTTTGTGGTGGAAGTCACCATCCCATATTTTGCAGGTCACACTGTAATGCATGATTATCTTGTCAGCACACACATCGGTGTGATTGTTGATGTAGTCGATCCCGCATGCAACTACATTCGTCGACATTTTACCGTTTGGCCTCACGGACTCGGCAAGATCACCCAGCTCGACGTACATTGCTCCGCATTGAATGACTTTGGTTCTATCCAAACATAAGCTGTATGAAAATGATATGACATGGAAGAATCATGCGTACTAAGTAAAAAAATATATGAAAAAACTAAAACGTAAGAGGATCGTGTATAGAAAGTACGAAGAAGATGAATGGTAAAAAAGGAGCAAAGCAAAATGAGAGATTATGGGGTGTGGTCATTTACGCTTTCACCTCCTTCATGTGCTTGCTGCTGGCCCTCGCATTTCCAAACCGCTTGACGATATCGTACAGCTGGGTTTGTTCCTTAGTGGCCCTGAATTCGGGCTCGTAGTCTTCCGCGGGAGGTGGGTGAACTACCCTCTACTGCCTCACAGAACCAGGAGTGGCACTCCTAATGGTATCCTCAGATACCGTATCTGCAGGCACGTTGGAACTTGATTGCCCTTGCCCTCGTGAGGACCTCCTCTGCAATGCTGCCTCCTCAATCATGCGGTAAGCTTCGTCAAGTGATGGTGAAATCTCCTCAGGGGTGGCTGCAATGATAAAAAAAGTGGGTTAGGATACCTAGAAAATCAAAAACAGATGGATTGTGAGAAGATAGGGTGCATGATGTGAGATGTAGGTAGAAAAAGTGGGGAGTTGCCATGTGTGGTCGAACTACAGTGGCCATGTCATAGCAACTACAATTGCCATGTAGTTGCACTGTAGTTGCCATCTAGTTGGACTGTAGTTGCCATGTCACAGCAACTACAGTTGCCATGTTGTGTCAACTCCACTTGCCATGTGATTGCCGTATGAAAAAATGTAGCATGGAAACAAAAAATGCAGGTGACATGGTGTGGCAAATCAAGTTGCCATGTGTAATGCACTGTATTTGCCATGTGACAGCAACTACAGTTGCCATGTTGAATCAACTTCAGTTGCCACGTTGTTGCCCAAATGTCAAATGCAGCATGGCAGCAAAAAAATGTAGGTGACATGGTGCATCAAATCCAGTTGCCATGTCATCACATGTTAGTTGCCATCACAAGTGAGAACCCCCAAAAAATATGATTGGGACAAAAGTCAAACTACAAAGATGTATACAAGAAAAATCATAAGGACATGACAAGTGTACCTTGCACAATCGGCTCTGCGAACTTGACAGCCTTCCTGCCCTCGACCATTGGCTGCGCCATCATTGCGGGCATGCCTCCTGGGAAAGCAAAGGCAACTGGCATAGGATCTTGCACTATTGGTTGATCTTGACTGATGCCAAGGCTGAAGCTCAGTGGGGTAAAGGCCATTGGGTGCCTCTCATTCCTACTGGCCGGACCACGAACGACTTGCGGGGCAAAATCCAAGGGTGAAAAATCGACAAACATATCTGAATCGGCTGCTACAGAATGATCGGCCTTATTTGCAGGGCGGGGCGTGCTGTCAGCGGTATCAGCCGCAACTTTCATGACAATCTTCTTGTTTGGGCTGTAGGGGACACCGACATTGACTGGGAGCCTGGAAGTGCGCAGATTTATGCTGGGGATTTCCACTACAGGTAAAGGTGCAGTCTGCTCCGGTTTTTCACCTGCGTCACTCGTGCCCGGCTTGACACCTGCATCAGTTGTGCTCCGGTCTTCCAGTTTCTCCATCACATTGCTTTTGGCAGGTGGCGGGAACAGTGTGGACGCAGGAACATAACCAGACTCGTCTCTCCTGCTCCTAGCTACAGCCGGTGCGTTGGGTATGTCTGTTGGTTGCTTGCGGGGGCTACGACGCCTAGGTGGAAGACCAGCACGCGAAACAGTCGCCTTAGCAGTATCTGCACCGACAGGAGCTGGAGCTGTTGTGCTAGGACTCTCACCTGTAGATGGCATATCCTTGTGAATTGCCGCCTCAGCCGCTTCTGTCGTGGACACAGGAGTGCCACCACGCACGCGCTTGGAATCAGTGTCAGATGAGCGGGAATCTTCCTTGCTTAGGTTCATCTCGGGAGCGTCCACTTCATAGCTTGCTGATGGGGTGGCATGGCTCACAGCAGCATCCTTCATTGCCAGAAGAGTTGGCAATATTTCAGCTGTTCTGGCAGATACCGACTCGTCACTCCCCGATGTATGGATGCCTATTGTTCTAGCCTGCACATCTGCAGCCGGCGGAGATGGTCGGCCACTTCCATCAGAGTTGGTGGGAGCGGTCAACAGTGCAGCAGCAGTATTGTCGCCTGGTGCCTCATGTACATCTGAGTTGCCCCCTGTTGACAACTTTGAATGCAGGCGTTCGAGCGGGTCCTTACTGATATGCTTGGCCCTGCGTGTAGTAGTCTTCTTCACCCTGCAAAAAAAAGCACATGAAAAAGGTATTAAAAAATGAACAAAAATATGTTTGCCTTGGTAGAAATCTTAAAAAAATGAAAAACAAGTGGAAAAGCTGGTAGTTGCCATGTAAGGGGAACGTGAGTTGCCATGTGTCATAATTAGCAGTTGCCATCCAGCAGCAGTTGCCATGTTAGCCAACTTGAAGAATGATAAAAATGTCTGATCTGCCATGAATGCAATTTCAAACCTAGGTGTGGGATGAGCTCACAAGCCAACGGTAAAGATGGCAGTTGCCATTAGATACATTAAAGTTACCATTTGGCCTAGATTCCAGTTGCCATGTAAAAAACAATAGGAGTTGCCATACACTTAAAAAGGAAGGAAAAAATCATTTGGAGAACAGCAGTTGCCACGTGGGGGGCGATGACAGAAGACAATGTGACAAGCTAAACAGATGCATTGGAAAATCAAGAAAATATAGCATTATGTCAATGAAAGCGGATGAAAAAACCTACTTCTTGACTGCCTTCCTCAGGTCTGGCAACACGACAGGATCCCCGGTGTTGGTCGTCGTTGTGCGAGGAGATGACCTGGTGGAAGGGGTGTCACCGGCAATGGGGGCGCCTTTGTTCAACCGAGCAGAAACACGGGTTGGCGTTGGCGCCTGTTTCTTCGTAACTGTTCGTCCACCAGCTGTCGGCTCGTTGCACGTATGAGATGGAGGAAAAAATGTGGCAATTGTCAGACAGCAAACTCGTTGCCGCGCTTGACAAAAACAAGTGCAAAAAAAGGATGAGTCTGTTCGAAGAAAATAGACAAAGCAAAAAACTAAAATAAAAGTCGAACCTCTTCGTGGCAGCTACGGGGTCGGTCCTAGACCTCTTGCCAGCAGAACCCTGCCCAACACCCTCTGGAGCCCTCTCCCTCTTTGATGGCAAAACCCCCTCGCCTCTCGCAGCCATATATTGTTTGACTTTCTCCGGTTGGGGGACATCTGTTGCATCCTTTCCCTTGTTACCACCTGTGCGAACTTCAGCATGGTCATCATCATCGGTGTCCTCTTGCACATTCTCCATGACATCATCGTCATCCTTGCTGAGACCAGCATATCCACCTAGTTCATCTTGTGTGTCAGCAGGCTCTTGGGAACTGTTGTAGTCATACCGGCCATGGCAACCGGTTGTCCGGTGTGTATGTTCTGGGATAAATGAAGTGAACTGCCTCGCAACCGCGTCGCTGTTAGAGCCACTGAGGGACGTCCACCCCTCAACCAACTTCCCGAGCAAGCCGGTCATTCCAGATGCAAACTGCCCTATTAGATGCTCAACAGGTGCCCTCGCCTGTGCACGAAACAAAGAAGCATCAATGACCACCCGTATTGCAATCACTTGCACGACATTAAAAAAATACTCTACGGCAAACCATAGATGTTGATCTTTTGATTACCTCGGCAGGGCAGGACGTAGCTGAGTGCATGTCCATCCACTTTCCAAAGTTTTGAGGCCCCCCAAACATGCTGTAGTCTATAGCATGCTTGGCCATCAGCTGGGAAGAACAAAAAAAAGAAAAAAAAAGCTAGGACGTAAGAGAGAGAATGTAAGTTTAAGCACGAATGAAAAGAGTTGCCATGTGGAATGAGACATGGATACAGTACTCAGACAGCCATGGATAACAAAGGTAGTCATCTCTTATGACCCACAGACGGTTGCCTCATGCCAATTTGTAGGCATGCCGTGTGGGCAAAGAAACCAGAACTAACCTGTAGTTTTCCGTATGTGGTGTCAGTAGCCTTGTCTGCGGCAAGCACAGCCTTGACAGCGTTGATAGTCCACGCAAAAACAGCAAACTTGTGCGCAGGCGGCGGGCCTCCTGTCCCAGTGAAATCCACGGTGGACAGATCAAGACAGTCAACGTACATGAGCTGATGCAAAACAATTTTAAAAAGAAAGAAATATCAGTTGCCATCATGGGTACTGTGTGGAGGAAAACAGGATAATATATGTTCCCATGATAATCAAGTTGAGGTGCATGAAAGAAGAGAAGAAAAATAAGAAGATGCCATCTACATGTGCTAATTGCCATCATAGTGTGATAGCAGTTGCCATGTTGTTATGATGGCATTTGCCATCATAGTATGATGACAGTTGCCATACTAATATGATGGGAGTTGCCATATTGTCATTATGCTAGTTGCCATATTGTCATTATGGCAGTTGCCATCTTGATATGATCAGGTTGCCATCTTGTTATGATCAGGTTGCCATGCATGAATAAAAGTGTGTTAAAAAACAGTGTTCACAGAAAGAACTGGTAAAAAAATACCATTAAATGCAGTTGACAACCTTTTTGGTACATCTTGCTTGAGAATGCATCATGCAGGAAGTCGCCAATAAACTTACACCAATTCATGTTCTTCACATTTTCCAGATCCGCCTGCACCACACAAAATTTCAGGACAAAAAAGGTTGCCGCATCAGAAATCAAATGGAAAAAAACATCGGAAAACGCTGGCAGTCACTAGCTTTACACATGACATTGGAGCCAAAAAAATCTAAGGAAAATAAAGTAGTAAAGATGGATCATTCATCAGGATGGGGAATCATTTGTTGCTTGGGCGAAGAGAGGTGGTCGGCGCGAAAACAGCTGAGATGAGGTATATGAGTAGCTTCATCTTGAAAACATCTCCATGCATCGTCATGGCCTGCAGCGAATCTGCCACTGCAGACGTGTCCGGCATGGATTCCGACCCAGGAAACAAACGGGGGAACAACGCTTCCTCGATCTCATTGTTGACCTCGTACAGGACTTTGATATGTCCACGAGGCACACCCAAAGTGCAGAACACGGATTCCTCGTTCAACGGTAGTCTTCCACGTCCCGGAATCATGAATTCCCTGGAGGCGGGGTCGTAGATCTCACCAAGCCAGTCGCATACAGGGCTGACAAGGTTCGTGCACCGGACATCCATCATAGACTGCATAGCCATCTCAGCAGCAGCCCCCTTCTGATCGTCGGTGAATTTGTCAGTCAACGCAGTCAGTCATTCTTGGGAGGCTCTGTTGCGAATACATTTCTTCTTCTGCAAAAAACAGACAAAAAGTGATCAGTTGTTGCCATGTTTTTGCAAAAAGTGATCAGTTGTTGCCATGTTTTGCAATGTCATGAAATTTTAGTTCGTGTCAAACGACTGCAAGCTCGAGGTGTCAACCAGTAACATAAAGCAGGAGGAAGGGGATGTGTGAACATTTATCTCATCACCCTCTTTTCTCCGTCCAGTTGCCCGATTACGCTGTGGTGGATCCATGAAATCATCATCATCGTTTTGATGATCGCCACGAGCCATTCTGCTGAGATAGGAACAGACCAAATTGTCATGGTGGAAATGTAAATGCAAGAGGTAAGCAGTTGCCACCTAACAGAAAATGTCAACTAGTGAATGCAGAAAAAATAACATGAACACACACGTACCCCTCCTATGATTGTCGGAAACATAAACGTGGCAAGTAAGCACGTTGGTTGCATTATCAAGTAAAAAAAGTGTACATATGGTAAATGCACTTGAAAACAAAAAATGTTGAAGTTGCCATGTTAGACCAAGATAGTACGATAGAAAGTCACAGAATCCTCCACATCAGAAAAACTAAGATGTGGAAGCTCACACACTGTCCTAAAAATACACCAATCAAATACCACTTGTTCAGTGGCAGAAATGTGCTAGGGTGAAATTGCCGTGCTGAAATGCAACACATACTACAATAAATCGATGAAACCACATCTAATCAAGAACCTGAAAATTGCCACAGTGTGATCAGATATCACAAAGTTGTTGTGGCAAAAAAAATTGCACCTATAGTACAATGAATTTGCCATATTGTATTGACTGCGGCATGGCAACAGACATGATGTGGTCAGCCAAAAACTTGCCACATGCAAAGCATATGTATGGCATCTGACATAATTGATATGCAAATTTGGTTGCCACATTATGCAGCCAATTTGCCACACTGTCTTATCTGCAGAATGGCAACAGACAGTGTGTTCACATTCTATTTGCCACATGAATATACTATCCAAGTGGCAACAGGCACACTTGATGTGCACATTAGTTGCCGTCCAATGCAGTTGGCTCCTAAAACTGCATTGACTACCGATTGTGGCAACTATCAAAGTGTGGTAACTATCACAAATCATTCAGAAAAATTAGATGCCACAATGAAAAAGCATGTTTGTGGCTACTATCACAGTAATTCAGCAAATTTAGTTGCCACATGGAAGAGCGTGTGTGTGGCAACTATCGCAGTTATTCAATAAGAATAGTTGCCCCATGCGAAAGCTTATATGTGGCAACTAACACAGTCATTTCAGTAATTTGTTGCCGCAAGGGGAAACACGTTTGTGGCAACTATCACATTTGTTCAAGGAGTTAGTTGCCACACAATCATGATAGTTAATGAAACTATCAAGTTCGCCTCATACTACAGTTTCAAAACCCAACTAACTAGATCTAGGGTTCAATGTCAACTACCGCGACTTCAAATTCACCCTCAAAATTCTCCCACGAACTGACTGCAAACACAAATTTGAACCAATGCGCATCAAACAAATCGGGAGACACCTGCCCAATCCATAGGCAAGACTAGTGCGTGCCTCCGAACAGGCATAACCACACCGACGATGCTGCCGCCGCGGCCGCAACGAAACTGTCCAGTGCCACCAAAAACGGCTAGCAGACGACTTCGGCGCCGGTGGGAACGCCGACGCATCGCCGAATCGCTTGAATCTCTACGAATCTCGATCGAGGAATCGATCAGGGAGGGAATGGGGAAAATGCAGGAAGGGATTGCGAGAGTTGTAGTGAGCATTACCTTCAACCCGCAGGCGCTTCGGCGAAGCCGCTCCGTTCCGGCGAGCACCACCAACGGCCGCGAACACCGTCGATTCTTCCGCCTCCGCCGTCGCCTTCTCCCCTCGCCTTCTCCTCCAATGGTTTGAAATGCGAGTGGGTTGTGCCAGTAACTGCGGTGCGGGTAAGTAAATGGTACCGTGAGGGAGAGGGGGCAGAGGTGTGCGACATGTTTGACGTCAACCGCGATCGAAGCGTGGCGTGCGGGCGCATAGCAGTTCCACCGCATGCCTCCGAGTGGCAACCGCTGACCGCGGGATGGTAACCAACGTGCGGGCGAACTGACTCGCACACCGCCCCCGCACCTCGTCCTACGTGGCGCAGAAAACCGGCCGGTTTGTTCCAAGATTCATGCACAAAGTTGCCAACGGAGATGTTTGCGTGTGGTTGGGATGGTGAACGCCCACACGTGTGGGCGTTAACAGTTCCGTAAAACTTTGCAAGGATTGCCTGCCCAACAGGTAGTAGGTTAAACTTCAAAGCTAAAATTACATCTTCTCTGCCCCAAAAGAAAACAAGAAATCATCAGGTAGGAAAGGAAACGACATTTCAAAAGCAAAGTATTATATACTAGCTCGTGGTGTTCATGGATCAGCTTACATAACATAGTCAGACAGAGCATCAACGACACACAAAAGGATATTCAGTTGGGGTATCGACAACTTAATTAACCAGTTGATGTTACAATAGGCAAATGTGTTTTACTCCCGGACGATCCCGTCTGCCCAACGAGGGCCGCCCCGATCTTTCACGACATAGTTGTCGTCGTCAGAATCGAGGAAGACGAGCCCGCCGAAGTCGATCTTGTCCCAAGCCTCCTTGAGGAGCAGCTTCTTCTTTTCTCGCTCGACGAAGCACTCCTCATCCATCTCCACATAGCCCTTGGCCATGTACTCCCGCTTCACCTCCTCCTGAAACTCAAGCCACTCCGCCACCACCTTCTTGTCCTCTGCGGTGTCGCTCTCGCGTGGCTCGTCCTTCATGGCCAGGATTGTCATGATCTCCTCGTACGGTAGGAGACGCTTGCCTGTAGTCAGCGCCGCCTGCGGCAACCCCTTTTGGTTCTTCTTCTTCTTGGTCATCTGGTCGATCGCCGGGGCTTTCCCCATGACTACCCTCTCCGAGCCAGAGCAGGAGACCATGGACGTCGAATTTTTCCTGCCAGCACACTTCACGCCGACGCCGACCACCCTGTTCTCACCAGCCAACCTCCACGAACCCTCGTAGCTCGCCATCGAGCCGTTGATTTTGGTGGTGCCATGGAATATGGATGCGTCTGGAAGTTGGGGAGAGGAGGCGACGACGCTCCTTTCACTACCAGAATCGCCCCCTATGCCGACGGCCCTGGCTGTCGGCATAGCCCTGATTCCCGCTGGGACATGCCTATGCCGATAGCCCCCGTCGGCATAGGGCCGTCGGCAACATATCCGTCGGCGTAGCCCGGGAGGCCGTCGGCATAGGTCCTATCCCGACGGTGTCCGTACATCTATGCCGACGGCCTCGGCCGTCGGCAACGTCCCCGCCTAACGGCGGCCGCCGTCAAGTGCCGTCGGCATACAAGTGCCACGTGTCGCGCAGCTGTACCTCCTGGGGCTGGGCTATGCCGACGGCCTAGCCGTCGACATAGTTTTAATCTATGCCGACGGCTAGGCCATCGGCATAGCCCTGCCCCAGGAATGCCCAGTGGCTGACACATGGCATCTATGCCGACCGCCTAGCCGTCGACTTAGTTTAAAACTACGCCGACGGCTAGGCCGACGGCTTAGCCATCGACATAGTTTGTGTCTATTTTTTTTTTCTTTTTTCTGTTTCTTTTCAGCTCAATTCATTTGAATATATACAACATATATAAGAATCATACAACAATATGTGCATCACATAACAATAAGGAGCAGCATCACACAACAAATTCACCATCAAACATCATAAGAAGCAGAACAAAGCATAAACATATAAGTATCATCACCACCAAGCATATAAGAATCTCACAAACAACAATAAGAAACATCACAAGCATATAAGTATCATCACCACCAAGACCGCCACAAAGTCACCCAAAGGCTTAGGCGCCAGGACGTCGAGCACCGCGAAGGTCGTCACCACCAAGTCCGCGAAGCCCAGGTCGTCACTGCTAGCGGCAGCGCGACCGCCAAGACCGCCTCCACCTCCGCCTCCGCCTCCATGGATCGGAGTGGTCGGGCTCTGTGACTCGGGAGTGCTGCAAAGACCACCACTAACAGTTGATCCACCGGTTCCCTGGATGTTGAAAAGACATGTGAACGGGATATATGACTGTGTTGAATAAACGATATGCTTTGGGTGAATAGATTGGGGATGAACTAACCGGCGAGGGGCCAGCATTCTGTGCCAAAAACTCCTCAAAGGTAAGCATCCTTGGTTGTGGTGGAGGATATGGTGCTGGTTGCAATTGAGGAACCTTGCCGGCCGCCATTTCCTGAAGAGTGTGCTGCATCTGGCGATTGTTCTGCTCATGGAATGCATAAAGGATCTTGTGCCACGCCATGGTCTCCTGGCGTGTGTAATCCATGTAGGCCTATGGTCTGACATGATGGAACTCATAAAACACTACAAGAAATATGTCAACTTGTGACCTTGACTATTGGTCACTGAAAGGTCACAAATTTCCATTTACGACCTTTTTGTGACAAAAAATAGAAGGTCAAAAGCTGGCGGTCGTAAACTGACTATAGCGACCTTCTCTGTGAGAAGGTCATAGATGTTTATGACCAAAATATGTCTACTGTGGCGTTTTGGTCACTAGCAACCTCCCCAGGCCACGTAGGCATCCAGCGTGGCAAGCTGATGTGGCACAAGATTCAGCCCGGTCCATTTCGGTTTTCTACATGGGCTTAGCCCAACAATTCGGCCTTTTTACTGTATATTTTTTCTATGAATTTTGTCTAGCTACATGGGCCTGGCCCAACAATTTGGCCTTTTTTATATTTTGGGCCATGGCCTTTTTAGTTTTTCAATATATATTTTTCAATCTGGTCCCACAAGTCAGATGGGTCCCACTTGTCATAACCTCCTATATTGGTCCCACATGTCAAAAATGTGAGCATTGTTTAGATTATTTTCACAAATGGGCCCACTAATCAGGTTTCCATTTCACACGTCTTCAAATCACACAAATAATCCATATTTTAAATAGAACAGAAAAAATGTAGAATTTCTTAGGCCTGGAGCTACTGTACATAGTCTATTACAATCTGTGCATAGTCTATTACAACCCAGATATGCCTACTATTACAGTACTATAATATTTACAGTTTATTACAGTCAAACAGAACAAATCTTTGCTGCTAGGGCTACACGCCGCTTCGAACTTGAAATTTCCTAGGCCTGGAGCTCCTGTAAAAGGGTGAACACAAAGGCATTAGAGTACCATCTTCATTCCTGGAGTAGATATTCAAACCTCCAGGTTTAGTGTATAGACAATCTAGAAAATATATATTTAACAAAATTTCACAGAAATGCAGATGTCTATAATGTAATGAAGATGTAATCAGAACAACTGATGTATACATGAGAAGCAGCAACTAAAAGAATTCTACAATCTTTCATAGCAAGATATTGTATATTACTGTACTATGATGTATTGTATATTACTGTACTTCAGATGTATTGCCACACCAAATTCTACAAGACGTATGAAGTACAGTAATATACAATACATCATAGCAAGCTGACTAGACGAGTTTAGTTTGAACAACCCACTAAACAATTTAGCAATAAGAGCATACAACTACAGCAAAACAGAGCATAATTCAGTTCTAATATGCACAACTAAAACAACTCCAATTTTGGTTTTAATATGTATACAGCATGCATCATTGACCACGGAGCATACGGCCACAGCAAAACAAGGGAGCAATTCAGGGAAAGGAATACTACAGTTGCTTGAGACATGTGCTACTCGTTCGAAAGTAATCAGTAACCAACGAGTTAATAAAAGTGTGCAAGTAGGCCACTCTACCCAGTGAGATTAATACACTACAGAATCTATCTAAGACAAGACCACCACCGACATTAAACTGTACTATATTTCTGGACAGCAAACTAAATAGACGGCTGCTCTCAAACCATACATCCAAACGAAGCAAACGAGTACTCTACGGAAACCTTAGATCATGCTTTACAGCTCATATGTAGAGGCCAACTTGAAATTATGAGCATAACAAACTCGTTTTTCAGTTAGAAGCTCGCTGCCCAAAACTGTCAGGTAGTGCAGTTTTTTAACTGAACCAAATTTAGTTTACGGAACGACCAGAGAAATCCAATTCTAAAGGAGACATGATCATATTCCTAATCATCATGCATTTGCCATGCAGATCAACCAATTCTTCTTGAAAAATGAAAATTACAGCAGTGATTCTGAAATGGCATTTACCTTCCATATCAAAGATGAAGCGTTCCCTTCTTTTAACTTCTCCAACCTAGAGCTCCTGTAGAAGAATGAAAATGATCGTTATCATGGCCGCCAATTCAAAATGAAAGCAATACCTTCCAACAGAGAACAGCTAGGAAAAGAATAATTAACAGAATAATAAATAGATACACAAGCAGCTAGGAGTCGATCCTGAAGCATGAGGGCATGGATAACAGTAGCAACCATGAGGAGTAAATAGTAGCAAATATTATATTGGTGGAAAAAGGTAAATACCAGCAAGCTCTAAGAAGACTCCAAGAGCTTGATGGCTCACAATACAATCATGTTTTCGATAACAAATACTACTAGAATTAAGGCACTGAACATATTCTAAGAAGTATCAACATCATGGCAGTAAAAATTAGTAGTAGCAGCTAGCAGGACATCAATCGAACACAACGTAATTATCATTTGAACAATCGAGACAACAAGTTACAGAACAAGCATGTATTGACAGGATAGTTATCAATAGTATAGAACATAACTAAATCAGACAGAACTAAATATGCAAACGACAAGTGTACAAAAGCTATATATACTGATACATACATGCTAACTGATTTCTGTTTGGCCTTTAAAGCATTAGTACGCTTGTTACTCTTTTTAGAGAGACAGGTATGTATATGGTCCTTTTTGCGCCTGTGGTTGCAAGCATATGCAGAAGAAGCAACTGCCGGACGACACTTATATGTGTACATTCAAAAGTAAGTACAAAATGGCTTTAGCTTCGAAACAAGAGAACCATATGCATGCCCCATGCAGTATTTAATTTCAGGCGAGTGGGTGCAAACACCAACCATAACCAGGAATACTGGAGAACTACAAGTTAAATGTACTCAAAGAAACCACCAAAATCTCTCAATACCGGTCACAACAAGTAATCAGAATACAGCAGCAACAAGTATCAGGAATAAATCATGTAAGTAACTAGAACAAAGAAAGAAAATGTAGAAGTGGCACGAATCATGAATGGTGTCTTGAGTTACTGCTGCATCGTCCGTAACAGAGGCCGAGGAACTCGCTGTGATGGGTTGCAGCATCTATGCTGATGCAGTCTCAGCCACAGGCTCCTCCTCACACCTGAAGTGAAACACGCAGGTTGGTCAGCAGAACTACAACAGTTTATCTTTTGGAGATGACGAATAACTCAAATTACCCTTGATATCCGTTTCAAAAAAATTAACCTTCTAGTATGGCCATGTTAATACATAAAATTAACCTTTTCCCTTTTACTTTCTATGAAAAATGTAAGAGACCAGAATTCTACATGTAGCTTCTGTAGACATAGATCCTAGAGAAATACAACTCTGTACGAGAATCACCCCAAATATGAACAGAACAATTTGGTATCGCCTAGACGAGGAATTGAAAATGCATGAGTTGATGCTATTGTATGATACAGTTATATACTCCCATAAAAGAAGTGTTGTTTAAGTACACTCTCTTCTCTTTATTCCATCTATTAAGTATATACTCCCATAATAGATAAAAGAAGTATATACTCCCATAAAAGACTTCCAGCTGCCTTTTAGTGCCTACGTACAGTGCTTTGCAGTCAGGTTTAGGACTAGCACAGTGAAAACAAAACTATCTACTTGTTGTAGTTGTTATGTTAAACCATCGAAATCAATCTGGTGTGACACAGGTAGGTTATGCTATCCACGACACGAGCACTGCATTTGTTAATATTGACTGCAGTAACGAGGGACTGTTCAATGCTACGATTCAACCACGGAGTAAACTCAAATGAGCGTGGAAGAAGAGCTCACCTCGTTGAAGGCGAGGATCTGGCCGTAGCTCTTCTTCACGCATTCTCGAGAGGCTTCCGAATTTGAATCATGTCCTCACCAGAACTTGGACTTGGCGTGGATCTCGCTGGTGGCCCAGAGCTTCATGCGGTAGATCCTGGGATGCTCCTCGGTCGGCGTCGGCAGGCCCCTCCCGACAACCTCATACTGGTGGAACTGCACGAGCGCGAGCGCCAAATGGTCAGTTCAGATCACACGACAAGAACTAATCCCCATGATAATGGTGCGTACGAGTAAGAGGGGCTCACCCTTACCGTGACCATCCTGGCCGGAGTTGCTGAGGTCGCCGTGCGTCGGTCTGGGGCGATGGGATTGCTGTTGTGCGATGCTGCGACGGGCTTCTGTTCGCGGGAGCAGCGCCAGCCCAGGGCCCCGCCAGTGAGCTCCGACGAGGGGAGGGGGGAGGGAGGCGACCCCCATCACCATGGCTGCCAAATCCCTCCCTCCGGATCGAGGCTGTGTCCGCCAGATTGGTGTGGCCAAGGCTGCCAATCCACCTCGCCTGCTCGAACTGGGCCTCGAGGAGAGGAGGTGGTGGCCATCGACGGTGGGGATGGGGGGCGACGGCGGCGGCGGCGTCCATCTCCGCCTGGATCACGCACGTGGGGGTATGGGGAGGGGAGGGGAATTGGCTCGCGAGATTTGTTCGCGAGGAGGCGACTCGGACAGGAGGGGTGGTGGAAGGAAGGATGGCCGGTGCTGGGGTGATGAGGAGGTCGGCGGTGGCGGGGGTGGGGGAGGCCGGCGGCGGGGTTGGGATGGCAGAGAGAGGGAGGTCTGGGTCGGGGACAGGGGGATCTGGGAGGAGGTGGCGGCGGTGAGGAGCTGAGGGAGGAGGAGTGTGGGTGCGGGTTAGGGTTTGGGCTGCGGATGGATGGCTGGATGGAGAGGTGGAGAGTTGGACGGATGGATGGGCGCCATGTCATCGATCCGTGTGACAACTAAACCCACCAATGAAAATAGAGCACATATAATTTTGTTTTTTGTTTTGTTTTTCTTCTACTTTTACACATGAAAAAAAATCAAAAAATGGTCTCACATTATGCACAAGTTTGTATCTTGAATGAAAAACAATGTTGCCTAAGAAATTTTTCATTTTCGTTGCATGAAATATTCATTTTCCATTTCTCGAGTGCTCAAAATGAGTTTTTTTGTGAAGAACATACCAAATATTTGTTGCAAAATTGTATCAAATCATTTTCTAAAATACTAGACCATACTTAATGTACAAATAACCAAATGGTTGAGTGTTAAAACTTTTAATCCACCTCTCGTGAAAAAGACAAATTTCCGCTGATTCAGTTGGAAGCGGGTCAAATTTGAACTACATTTGCCTCATAGTTTGCTATTTATTTTTTCCAAAAATCATTTCTAGGTACATAAGTATCTATTTAATCAGAGAAACATCAAAAGTTTTCCAAGATTCAACCACTAGCTAGGAACGGTCAAGCCCGCCGTTTTGACCGCATTTTGAAACGGGCATAAAAAATTCAAAAAATATCAAAAAATTGGAAAACCTTCGCATTGTGTCATTATATGTGACCAAGTTTCCAGGAAAAATAATAAACTTGTAATACGGTAATTATTTTAAAAAAGTGTTCTCAGAAATGAGCTATCATGTGTGAAGATTCATGGATTTCAACCCAAACGCTCAATCTCATGGTCACATTCATGGCATAGTTTGTTCAAATGATCTCATATTGTGCACAAGGGTGCATCCTGGAATTCCAAACAATGTTGCCAAAGGGAGTTTTCATTTTCTTTACACGGAAAATTCATTTTCGATTTTTCGAGTGCCCGAAATGAGGTTTTTTGTGAAGGACCTACCATATATTTGTTGCAAAATTGTACCAAATCATTTTTATAAAATACTAGACCATATTTAATGCACAATTGACAAAATGGTTGGGTGCCAAAAGTTTTGATCCACCTCTGGTGAAAAAGACAAATTCCCGCCGATTCAGCTAGAAGCGGGTCAAATTTGAACTGCAGCTGCCTCATAGTTTGCTATTTATTTTTTCCAAAAATCATTTCTAGGTACATAAGTATCTATTTAATCAGAGAAACATCAAAAGTTTTCCAAGATTCAACCACTAGCTAGGAACGGTCAAGCCCGCCGTTTTGACCGCATTTTGAAACGGGCATAAAAAATTCAAAAAAATCAAAAAATGGGAAAACCTTCGCATTGTGTCATTATATGTGACCAAGTTTCCAGAAAAAATAATAAACTTGTAATACGGTAATTATTTTAAAAAAGTGTTCTCAGAAATGAGATATCAAGTGTGAAGATTCATGACTTTCAAGCCAAATGATCAATCTTATGGCCACATTCATGGCATAGTTTGTTCAAATGATCTCATATTATGCACAAGGGTGCATATTGGAATGGCAAACAATGTTGCCTAAGGAAGTTTTCATTTTCTTTGGATGAAAAAACCATTTTCCATTTTTTGAGTGCCTGAAATGAGTTTTTTTTGTGAAGGACCTACCATATATTTGTTGCAAAATTGTACCAAATCATTTTTATAAAATATTAGGACATATTTAATGCACAATTCACAAAATGGTTGGGTGCCAAAAGTTTTGATCCACCTCTGGTGAAAAAGACAAATTCCCGCCGATTCAGTTGGAAGCGGGTCAAATTTGAACTGCAGCTGCCTCATAGTTTGCTATTTATTTTTTCCAAAAATCATTTCTAGGTAAATAAGTATCTATTTAATCAGAAATACATGGTTTGATGGCGAGACATCGAGGTTTGGACGGTGGCCGAGGGCCCCAACTCTAGAGCGCGTAAGCTCGCATGCCCGCCGCGTGGTCACCGCGTGACCGTGGCGTTGCCATGTGTTCTGGGCGGCCTAGGCATGTCTAGTGGGTTGGGCACTCCCCAGGTAGGTGCTAGGAAGAAAATCACAACATAATATTCTGACGAGTAGACCGATCGATGCTCAAACATGAATAAGCAGCCAAGTGTTTGATTTGCGGTACGGGAAATGCACATGGCTAATGGGCGTGAGTTTTGGCTGAGGACGATAAGTTATTAAGAATACCGTCTTCACAAATTTTCACCTCAAAAGGAGGAGCCTAGGTGGTACTTGCTTTACAAAGTACCACACTGGACATAAATATGAATGTTGAAGCTGGGCTCAAAATAATGAATGGATTGAGTTGGCATTTGGTGGAGGATGGTTATTTGGGCATAGGAAAGCACTGTAGAAAATGGATACCATTTGGACATGCCAAAGTGGTACTTCCTTCACAAACTGTTGTTCTGAACAGAATAGGAAAATGAATATTTTTTAATTATTTTTGAACTAGGAAAGGAAGGTTTTTACATATTTGACGAAGATATGACCCAAAGAATTTATGAGATTTTTTTGGGAATTTTGGGAATGACAGAAATATAGGTTGCTTCACAACCTAGGGCAAAAACTGCCACATGGACATGACACATAGGCAAAACTGATGAGATGGCGCCTAGTCATCGCAACCCACCACAATTTACAAGGCTATGACCATCTATATTGGTCATTAACAACTAGAAATAAGGCAGCGGACTAGCGCTATTTGCTTTATGACCATTTCGTGTAAGGAAATTATGACCTTTCTGACCAAAATGGTCGTAATGGTTTAGGGTTTGGAGCCCCCCAGATAGATTTTGACCAATTGGTCTAAAATGGTCATAAATTTAGGACCAATTCTTCGAGGGTCACTGACAGAAGGTCATAAGTTGACATATTTCTTGTTGTGAAACTACTAAATGCGGAAAATAAAGTGAGCAATGAAGATAAGAGGGAAAATACTTACAAATTGCCGCTCCTGGAAGAGGGACTGTGACTGTGCACTGGTCATGGGCAAGCTCGTGCGCTGGGTCAGGCTTGGGTCGACCCGACGGAGCTATGCGTAGGAGATAGTAGGAGTGATCAAAGCATCTAGAACCGCCTCCCGACCGTGCTCCTTGGGCCCCGTGCCCACCACCACCCTCTCGTCCAGATCCACCGCAATGGGGTCAGGTGTGTCAGGATGTAACCTCAGATACCCTTCGGAGTAGGCCTTCTTCCTCTGCGCGGTCTTCTTGCCGTAGTACTTGGGCTTGCCAGGCTTGCAGTTCTTATGCGTATGGGCGATCTCCCACGCCTCCATGTGTGAGAGCGGCCGCTTCAGTTTCTCCGCCTGCACCACCAAACAGAGGTTAGTCATACATAAGAAAGTGACGGTAAATAGAAGAAGAAGAATGTTTAATGAGGTTAGTCATACATTAAGTGTCTTGTGGAGAAAGTGGTTTTGGTTTCCCTGAGCATGTACTCCCTCCTTCCCTCGGTTAGCCTTGTTTTTGATGCTCGTAGCCGCCCCCAGGCTCCATCCTTATCACACCAAAGATCCACCAATGCCGCCCAGGATTCGTCTTTTCCATAACACCAATTTGGACACACCTACATAATGAAAACATAATGGCATGTCAACACGAAACGGTGAAATGTACCACAAACATCGGAATGAACAATCTTTTATACTTACCGCCAAGTACTTGTGCCTCTCCAAGGTAATGACCATCATCCGCGCTACTTCCTTGGTCATCTTCACACCAAGAGCGTCGTGATAGTATGTCGAGATGGCCACATAGCGCACCTCGTACTGCATCTAGTGGGCCTTCTTCTTGCATTGGCGCAGCATGATCTGGTCGGCTCTGGCCTTGTGCTCCGGAAGGACTCGATAGAATTTCTACAATCATGCATGAAACAAGAATGGAAGAAGTCGTGAGTTAAATCATTCATGAAACTAGAATGGACTTGTGCTTCTGAAGAGAACTCACCCAGAAAATAGTGATCACGACCGCTTCCGAGTGGTCCCAGCTCGTCGCCAAAACCCGACGGTCCGGGTGCCTGACTGGATCCGGACAATACAGCCCCGACCAGTGTAACCTCAGTAAGACGGTGATGAGGCCGTTGGGAATACGGGCCCCACTAGGATATATCCATTTGCTGCAAAAGAATGAAATATTAGCATGTGACAAGCAAGATAAATAACTACTGGAATGAGCATGTGACAAGCAAAATAATGAAATTATTATAAAGTGGCACTTACTCTTTCCTCATGGGCTCAATGAGCCACTTCTGCTCCTCAGTAGGAGGAATCTGCTTTGGTAGCTTTGCGTTACCACGCAGCCACCCCTTGTTGCCAACCCCTCCCCGCCACCACCCTCCTCCTCGCCTGCCTCCTGCTCCTCCTCCTCGCCCCCTCCCCAACCTCCTCCTCCACCTCCTCCTCGGACCCATCCTGAACCTCCTCGTCCTCCTCCTCCTCCTCGTCAGAGGGTACCTCACTAGAGGAGGGCCTCGAAGACAACACCCCTAAGTCGGTGAGGGTGCGCTCTTTCTGGCCGCGACCCCCTGTAGTGGCTCTCCCCCCACCATCTCGCCCTCTAGGGGCTCTCCCCCCGCCCCCTTCTCCTCTAGGGGGACCTCTCCCTCGACCTCCCTATGGGGAGTCATCGTCAAGTAGCTAGGGGGGGGGGATTACGTGCTCGACGACTCCTACTAGGTAGGCCGATGACCTTGCGTAGGAAACCCATGCCGTCAACCTTCCCCTTGCCCATGTTCCACGAACCTGCATTAAAAAGAGAATAAGCAATTAGTACATTAATAAAATGAAGGAAAGGGCATAATAATAAGGAATAATAAACACATTAATAAAAAAGCATAAAAAGGCATATTCCTAAACTATAGAAAAAAAGGCTTGAAACGTACATCAACTAGAACTCATATGAATTATCACTATTGTAACCTCGTTATCGGTCGGTCTCATCATCACTATCAATCATATCATCTTCATTGTTTGACGGAGGTGGAGGCTCTTCCTCGTCGTCAGCGTCTTTGTTTAACTTTTCTAGCATAAGTATGTCATTTTCATTGACAATGGTCTCACCATCATTCCGTGCATCATCATTGTTTGCATCCACACCATCATCACCCAATGGTCTAGCGTCATCGTTTCTAACCACATCATCATCATCAAGTTGCTCTTGATAGAACACTCCCTCGTATGTCATGGGGTTAATGTTGTAGTAATCGTCTTCATTCGGGTCCGGTAGCTTACCATCTGGCGACACCTTGAACACAACTTCCCAACCCTTTAGGTACTCTTTCTAGCATGGGTAAGGCAGATAATAAACTTGTGTAGCTTGGGTAGCTGCAATGAAGAGATCGGCTTCGGCATAGACGATTGATGGTTTAACTTCGACCAAACCAATGGAAGGCGTATGTTTTACACCCTCCCGCGGATCGAACCATCGGCATTTGAACACAGGCGGACTTAGGGTCTCGCGCCCCTTGCGGAATTTAATCTCATATATATTATGTACCCCTCCGTAGTATTCTACTGAATTTTGACCAGGGATGTACACTCTGGTATTTATAATTTTGGGATTAGGCCGGCTGTTCTGGTGCTCCTCTGTTTGGAAGCGATACCCATTCACATCATACTTTTTACATGTCATGACGGTAGGGTCAAAACCCATGGAAACCCATCTCAATTCATCATCCATAGATATGTTCAAATGTTTTCCCTACAAGTATAATTGCAATTGTTGGGTGCATTAGTTCGGTTAACTAATAAATGTTGAACTAGGTATTTAATGACGGAATGTGGAAAATTACTTTCTCCATGAACGAAGCAACAAAAAATTTACGTCCAGGGTTTCCATGATGGAGAAGAGTAAGTGCCTCCCCTCAGTAGGAGGATTCATTCCCATCCATTCCTCTTGAATGAAATCACTAAAGGAAGAACAACGGTGTTAGACCGGGACTAAGTGAACATAGAACATGATGTTGTGGAAGACATAAAGGAATGATGTAGTGGTATTACCTCATCCACACTTCCTCAACTTCCTTGATGTTGTGCAAGATATAGAACATGAGGTCCTCCCACTCCTGTCGTGGCATGTTATAAGATTTCGAGGCCCCAGCCCTCTCACCTTGCACATTGAATAGATGGAGCCTGGGTTGATACTTGGGCTCTTCTCTATTGTATCGAGGCACCCTTTTATGCAGATGGGGAACGTGGTCTGGATAGTATGATGTCTTGAGGTCTAACACCTCCTCTAGGATAACTGCCTCAGCTATGGAAGCTTCCATCTTTGCTTTGTTTCCACATTTCTGTCGGAGATGCTTGTTCTGTCTCTCAGGGCCGTACTGCCAGCGATTCTGCATAGCCACCCCCCCCAAACATTATCTCGTTCGCGAGGTGCAGAAATGAGATGTGTCATCGGAGTAAAGAAGCCTGGTGAAAAGATCTTCTCTAGCTTGACTATCAACTCTGGTCCCTTCTTACGCAATTTTTCAATCACGTCTTTACTTACTTATTTAGCACAGAGCATGCGGAAGAAATGTCTTAGCTCGGCAAGCACTTGCTAGAATGCTCGGGGACATGGCCTTGAACCATCACCGGCATTATCCGCTCAATCCATACATGGTAGTCATGACTCTTCAGGATGGTCACTTTCCCCATTGAAAGATTGACTCCCTTACTTATATTCGATGCATAACCATCGGTAAACTTCAAAATGTGTTTCAGTCCGATAAGTACTTCCTTTTTTCTGGCGATTTAAGGACAAAGTCAGCATCTGGCTTGAACCAGTTTTTTCGACTGCCTGTGGGAGGCTTCATGTTTAGACGTGGTCTATCACAAATTCTCTGTTGATCGGCTCTAGCTTTAACGTTATCTGATGACGCACAAGTATAGGGGATCTATCGTAGTCCTTTCGATAAGTAAGAGTGTCGAACCCAACGAGGAGCAGAAGGAAATGATAAACGGTTTTCAGCAAGGTATTCTCTGCAAGTACTGAAATAAGTGGTAACATATAGTTTTGTGATAAGATAAGTTGTAATGAGCAACAAGTAATAAAAGTAAACAAAGTGCAGCAAGGTGGCCCAATCCTTTTTGTAGCAAAGGACAAGCCTGGACAAAATCTTATATAAGGAAAAGCGCTCCCGAAGACACATGGAATATCGTCAAGCTAGTTTTCATCACGCTCATATGATTCGCGTTCGGTACTTTGATAATTTGATATGTGGGTGGACCGGTGCTTGGTTGCTGTTCTTACTTGAACAAGCATCCCACTTATGATTAACCTCTATTGCAAGCATCCGCAACTACAACAAAAGTATTAAGGTAAACCTAACCATAGCATGAAACATATGGATCCAAATCAGCCCCTTACGAAGCAATGCATAAACTAGGGTTTAAGCTTCTGTCACTCTAGCAACCCATCATCTACTTATTACTTCCCAATTCCTTCCTCTAGGCCCAAATAATGGTGAAGTGTTATGTAGTCGATGTTCACATAACACAACTAGAGGCTAGACAACATACATCTCATCAAAATATCGAACGAATACCAAATTCACATGACTACTAATAGCAAGACTTCTCCCTTGTCCTCAGGAACAAACATAACTACTCACAAAGCATAAACATGTTCATAATCAGAGGGGTATTAATATGCATAAAGGATCTGAACATATGATCTTCCACCAATTAAACAACTAGCATCAACTACAAGGAGTAATTAAGCAACCTACTAGCACCAATCCCGGACTTGGAGACAAGAATTGGATACAAGAGATGAACTAGGGTTTTGAGATGAGGTGGTGCTGATGAAGATGTTGATGGAGATTGCCCTCTCCCGATGAGAGGAGAGTTGGTGATGATGATGGCGATGATTTCCCCCTCCGGGAGGGAAGTTTCCCCGGCAGAATAGCTCTGCCGGAGCTCTAGATTGGATCCGCCAAGGTTCCGCCTCGTGGCGGCGGAGTTTCGTCTCGAAAGGTTGCTTCTTATTTTTTTTCACGACGAAAGACTTCATATAGGAGAAGATGGTCATCGGAGAGCCACCAGGGGGCCCACGAGGTAGGGGGCGCGCCCCCCACCCTCGTGAGAAGGGTGTGGGCCCCCTGGTCTTCATCTTTGGTGAGGATTTTTCAGTATTTATTATAAGGTATTCCATGGAGTTTCAGGACTTTTGGAGTTGTGTAGAATAGGTCTCTAATATTTGCTCCTTTTCCAGCCCAGAATTCCAGCTGCGAGCATTCTCCCTCCTTATGTAAACCTTGTAAAATAAGAGAGAATAGCCATAAGTATTGTGACATAATGTGAAATAACAGCCCATAATGCAATAAATATCGATATAAAAGCATGATGCAAAATGGACGTATCAACTCCCCCAAGCTTAGACCTCGCTTGTCCTCAAGCGAAAGCCGATAACAATAAATATGTCCCCATGTTTAGAGGTAGAGGCGTCGATAAAAATAAAATACGGACATGAGGGCATCATGATTATTCTCATAACAGCAACATACATAGATATTGTCATATGATTACTTATGTTCGAGTGATGATATATTCATAATGCAAAAGTATGAATCAGAAACCTTATTGAGAACCAAAAAACTATAACCTCAGTCATTGAAGCAATTGCAATTTATCATAACATCAGAAAGAGTCTATGTCAGAGCTAAAAGGCAAGTCCACATACTCAACAATCATCTAGTCCTTCATAATTGCTAACACTCACGCAATACTTGTGATTACGGAGTTTTAATCGGACACAGAGAAAGATAGGGGCTTATAGTTTCGCCCCACAACCTTTTTACCTCGAGGGTAATGTCAACAATAATAACTCATGCCCCCCTACATCCAATTAGATATATCTACCAGGATCTTTTCCAACACACTTTGCTTGCCAAAGGATAAAATGTAAAAAGGAAAGGTGAAGATCACCATGACTCTTGCATAAGGTAGAAGATAATAATAAAAGATAGGCCCTTCGCAGAGGGAAGCAGAGGTTGCCATGCGCTTTTATGGTTGGATGCACAAAATCTTAATGCGAAAGAACGTCACTTTATATTGCCCCTTGTGATATGAACCTTTATTATGCAGTTCGTCGCTTTTATTACTTCCACATCACAAGATCGTATAAAGCTTATTTCTCCCACACCAATCAATCATACATATTTAGAGAACAATTTTTATGGATTTGCACCGATGACAACTTACTTGAAGGATCTTATTCAATCCATAGGTAGATATGATGGACTCTCATGGCAAAACTGGTTTAAGGGTATTTGGAAGCACAAGTAGTATCTCTACTTGGTGCTGAGAATTTGGCTAGCATGAGGGGGAAAGGAAAGCTCAACATGTTGGATGATCCATGACAACATACTTTATCTCAGATATAAGAAAACATGACCCATTACGTTGTCTTCCTTGTCAAACATCAACTCTTTAGCATGTCATATTTTGATGAGTGTTCCCAATCATAAAAGATGTCAATGATAGTATATTTATATGTGAAACCTCTCTTTCCTTATTACTTCCTATTAATTGCAACGATGACCAAAGCTATGTTTGCCAACTCCCAACAACTTTTAATCATCACACTCTTCTTATTCTTATTCTCTTTTCTTTTCTTTTATTTGGGATCATGGCAAAAATAAAAAAGCCCTTGACTCAACACTAATCTTTATTATATAGCTCATGGACTCAATTACATAGAAGGATCAAAAAGCAAAACTCATGACTAGATCATACTAAGAACTTTTATTCTACTAGATCAAAATATTACCAAAAGGATCGAACTAAGAAAACGGTGAAGATAAAAGTGATGGTGATACGATACCGGGGCACTCCCCCAAGCTTGGCAGTTGCCAAGTGGAGTGCCCATACCCAGGTGATTATGTCTCCTTTGTTGGTGAAGAAGGTGGAGTTGTTGATGACGGATAGTCGCACATCGAGCGTAGGAGGTCTTCTAACTTGCGAATAATGCCCTTGAGTGCGATGATATGCTCCTTCAACAAAATATTTTCACATGTGAGATACTTATTTTGTATACGAGCCAACTCAATCATCTTGAAAGCTTCGATTTCTGTAGGGGTAACAAGATTATGATCCAGTTGAAGGGTGTCTTCTGTTGCTGGAACTTGGTCCTCCATGGCCTTCTTGATCCCTTCATCCTTGTTGATCGCCATAGGTTTTTCTCTCTTCAGCTCTATCTTCATTAGGCAAGCATCGTTGCCCTCATGGTTGGAGGAGGAGGGAGACGACATAGTGCCTGGCCTTGACAACCCTGACAGAAAACATCTCGAAACAAAGACAACAGATTTTTGCGTGATACGGGAGTAAAAACCCCCGGGAGATTATATAGTGAATTTTTACCGACCAAAATACGTATCGTGCAAGAAAACGGAGTCCAGAAGGCACACGAGGAGCTCACGAGGTAGGGGGTGTGCCCAGGGGGATAGGGCGCGCCCTCCACCCTTGTTGGGCCCTCGTGTCCTTCCCGGACTGCTACTTAATTTTCTATTTTTCTAAATATTCCAAAACGGAGAAGTATTGCCTTAAAAATTGTTTTGGAGTCGGTTTACTTACCGTACCACATACCTATTCCTTTTTGGAGTCTGAAACATTCTGGAAAGTGTCCCTTATGTATTCCTCCGGGGTTACAGTTTCAATAATATTGGTTTCAACATTTATGGGATTACCTGAGATATAATGTTTAATTCTCTGACCGTTTACCACCTTCGGATTTATGCCTTCGAAGTTGTTGATCTTTATGGCACCGGAACGGTAGACCTCCTCGATAACGTAGGGACCTTCCCATTTAGAGAGAAGTTTTCCTGCAAAAAATCTTAAACGAGAGATGTATAGCAATACATAATCACCTACATTAAACTCACGCTTTTGTATCCTTTTGTCATGCCATCTTTTAACCTTTTCTTTAAACAACTTGGCATTTTCATAAGCTTGGGTTCTCCATTCATCAAGAGAGCTAATATAAAATAACCTCTTTTCACCGGCAAGTTTGAAATCGTAGTTGAGCTCTTTAATAGCCAATATGCCTTATGTTCTAGTCCGAGAGGTAAGTGACATGCTTTTCCATATACCATTTTATACGGAGACATACCCATAGGATTTTTATAAGCAGTTCCATAGGCCCATAATGCATCATCAAGTTTCTTGGACCAATTCTTTCTAGATCTATTGACAGTCTTTCGCAAAATTAATTTGAGTTCTCTATTACTCAATTCTACTTGACCACTAGACTGTGGGTGATACGGAGATGCAATTCTATGATTGACGTCATATTTAGCAAGCATTTTACGGAAAGCACCATGAATAAAATGTGAACCACCATCAGTCATTAAATATCTAGGGACTCCAAACCTCGGAAAAGTAACTTCCTTAAGCATTTAATAGAAGTGTTATGATCAGCACTGCTAGTTGGAATAGCTTCTACCCACTTAGTAACGTAATCAATAGCAACTAAAATATGTGTATATCCATTAGAGGCAGGAAAAGGTCCCATATAATCAAAGCCCCAAACATCAAATGGTTCAATAACAAGTGAATAATTCATAGGCATTTCTTGACGTCTGCTAATATTACCAATTATTTGACATTCATCGCAAGATAGGACAAACTTACGGGCATCTTTGAAGAGAGTAGGCCAATAAAAACCGGATTGCAATACCTTATGTGCAGTTCTATCTCCCGCGTGGTGTCCTCCATAAGTTTCGGCGTTCCACTTACATAGGATTTGTTCCTGTTCATGCTCAGGTACACAATGTATAATAACATCATCTACTCCTTGTTTATAAAGATGTGGGTCATCCCAAAAGTAATGTCTCAAATCATAGAAGAACTTTTTCTTTTGCTGGTATGTGAAGCTGGGTGGTATAAATTTAGCAACTATGTAATTAGCATAATCAGCATACCAAGGGGTACTATGAGAAGTACTTATGACATTTAATTGTTCATCAGGAAAGCTATCACCAATACGTAGTGGGTCATCAAGAACATTCTCTAACCTAGATAAGTTGTCTGCAATGGGGTTCTCAGCTCCTTTTCTATCAACAATATGCAAATCAAATTCTTGTAGCAAGAGAACCCATCTAATAAGTCTAGGTTTAGCATCTTTCTTTTACATAAGATATTTAATAGCAACATGATCAGTGTGGATAGTTACTTTAGAATCAACAATATAAGGTCTGAACTTATCACAAGCAAATACAACTGCTAAAAGTTCTTTTTCAGTAGTAGCATAATTTCTTTGAGCATTGTCTAGAGTCTTACTAGCATAATGGATAACATTTCATTTCTTATCAACTCTTTGCCCTAGAACAGCACCTACAACATAATCGCTAGCATCACACATAATTTCAAAGGGTAAGTTCCAATTAGGTGGCTGCACAATAGGTGCAGAGACTAATGCTTTCTTAAGTATTTCAAATGCTTCTACACAATCATCATCAAAGACAAATGGTATATCTTTTTGTAATAAATTAGTCAGAGGCCGAGAAATTTTTGAGATGTCCATAATGAACCTCCTATAGAATCAGGCGTGACCAAGGAAACTTCTTATACCTTTGATGTCCTTGGGACATGGCATCTTTTCAATAGCATCAACCTTGGCTTTATCAACTTCAATACCTCTTTCAGAAACTTTATGCCCCAAGAAAATACCTTCATTAACCATAAAGTGGAACTTTTCCCAATTCAAGACAAGATTACTTTCTTCACATCTCTGCAAAACTCGATCAAGATTGCTCAAGAAATCATCAAAAGAAGATCCATAGACGGAAAAGTCGTCCATGAAAACCTCACAAATCTTTTCAGCAAAGTCAGAGAATATAGCCATCATGCATCTTTGAAAGGTAGCAGGTGCATTACATAAACCAAAAGGCATACGTCTATAAGAAAAAGTACCAAAAGGGCATGTAAAAGTAGTCTTTGATTGATCTTTAGCCGACACAGGTATTTGAGAGAAACCAGAATAACCATTTAGAAAGCAGTAATGTGTATGTTTGCATAATCTTTCTAGCATTTGATCGATAAAAGGTAAGGGGTAATGATCTTTCTTAGTAGCCTTATTTAATTTGCAGAAATCAATTACCATCCTATAACCTGTAATAATTCTTTGTAGAATCAATTCATCTTTATCATTAGGAACAACAGTAATACCTCCCTTCTTAGGGACACAATGAACAGGACTTACCCACTGACTATCAGCAACGGGATAAATTATACCTGCCTCTAGAAGCTTTAGTATTTCTTTTCTTACCACTTCTTTCATTTTAGGATCCAGACGTCACTGAGGATCACGAACTGGTTTGGCATCTGCTTCCAAATTTATTTTATGTTGACATAGAGTGGGACTAATGCCCTTAAGATCATCAAGAGTATATTCAATAGCAGCACGGTGCTTCTTCAGAGTTTTCAATAATCGTTTTTCTTCATGCTCTGAAAGGTTAGCACTAATAATAACAGGATATATCTTCTTTTCATCAAGATAAGCATATTTAAGATTATCAGGCAATGGTTTAAGCTCAAACACGGGATCACCCTTAGGTGGAGGATGGTCCCCTAGGATTTCAACAGGCAAATTATGTTCCAGCATATGTTCTTGTTTAAAGAATACTTCATCTATTTCCCTTCTTTCATTCATAAACATATCATTCTCATGGTCTAGCAAATATTGTTCTAAAGGATCACTAGGAGGTACGACAGTAGAAGCAAGACCAATAATTTCATCCTTACTAGACAATTCTTCTTCACGGTGTTGTTTAGTAAATTTAGAGAAATTAAACTCATGAGTCATATCATCCAAGCCAATAGTAACAACATTCTTTTCGCAGTCTATCTTAGCATTAACAATGTTCAAGAAGGGTCTACCAATTTAATGGGACAAAAGCTATCTTGTGGGGAACTAAGAACAAGAAAATCAGCAGGATATTTAGTTTTCCCGCACAAGACTTCAACATCTCTAACAATTCCCATTGCTGAAATAGTATCTCTATTAGCAAGTTTAATTGTGACATCAATATCTTCTAACTCAGCAGGTGCAATTTCATGCTTGATTTCTTTATACAAGTCATAAGGTATAAGACTAGCACTAGCACCCATATCACATAAGCCATGATAACAATGATCTCCTATTTTAATAGAAATAACAGGCACGCCTACCACAGGTCTATGTTTATCTTTAGCACAAAGTTTAGCAATTCTAGCAGTTTCACCGCAGAACTGAATAACATGCCCATCAATATTATCAGACAAGAGCTCTTTAACAATAGCAATATTAGGTTCAACTTTAACTTGCTCAGAGGTGTATATGTTTAATATTGCTTTTACGAACCACAGTTGAAGCTTTAGCATGATCCTTTATTCTAACATGGAAAGGTGGTTTCTCAACATAAGAAGTAGGAACAATAGGATCATTATAAGTGATAGTCTTTTCTTCAACTTTAATAGGTGCAGCTACTTTTACTTCTATGGGAGGATGATATTTAAACCACTTCTCCTTAGGGAGATCAACATAAGTAGAAAAAGATTCACAGAAAGAAGCTACTATCTCAGAATCAAGTCCATATTTAGTACTAAACTTACGGAAAATATCGGTATCCATAAAAGATATAACACAATCAAACTTAGGTGTCATACCTGACTCCTTACCATTGTCGAGGTCCCAATCTTCAGAGTTGCGTTTAATTCTATCCAATAAATTCCATTTATATCCAATAGTCTTCATCATAAAAGAGCCAGCACGAGAAGTATCAAGAATGGTGTGATTGTTATCAGAAAGCCGAGCATAATTTTTTTTTGAATAATCATTTCTCTTGAGAGATCATGATTGGGGCATGAATATAACATTGATTTAAGCCTCCCCCAAGCTTGAGCGATGCTTTCTCCTTTGCGAGGCCAAAAATTATATATATAATTGCGATCACGATGAACAAGATGCATAGGGTAATACTTTTGATGGAATTCTAATTTCAATCTTCTATAGTTCCATGATCTCGTATCATCGCATAGCCTATACCATATCAATGCGTCTCCCTTCAAAGATAAAGGGAAGACCTTCTTCTTAGCAAAATCATCGGGTATACCTGCAAGCTTAAATAATCAACAAACTTCATCAACATATATTAGGTGTTCATCAGGATGCTTTGTTCCATCTCCCGTAAAAGGATTAGCTAGCAGTTTTTCTATCATACCCGAAGGATACTCATAAGGAATTTCATTTTCATATTCATTTTCAATAGGTTCAGTAGGTTGAGGAGCAACTCTTTGCTCTACTGGTCGGGATGAAGATACCCCGAACAAGCCCCTCCGAGGATTACTTTCCATAGTAACAAGTGACAGTAAATTTCAGCACACTATATAAATTTTTTCCTAACCAAATTCCACCTACCAAAGGCGCTTCACTACCCGGCAACGGCGCCCCAAAAGAGTCTTGATGGCCCGCAAGTATAGGGGATCTATCGTAGTCCTTTCGATAAGTAAGAGTGTCGAACCCAACTAGGAGCAGAAGGAAATGATAAACGGTTTTCAGCAAGGTATTCTCTGCAAGTACTGAAATAAGTGGTAACAGATTGTTTTGTGATAAAGTAAGTTGTAACAAGCAACAAGTAACAAAAGTAAATAAGGTGCAGCAAGGTGGCCCAATCCTTTTTGTAGCAAAGGACAAGCTTGGACAAAATATTATATAAGGAAAAGCGCTCCCGAGGACACATGGGAATATCGTCAAGCTAGTTTTCATCACGCTCATATGATTCGCGTTTGGTACTTTGATAATTTGATATGTGGGTGGACCGGTGCTTGGGTGCTGTCCTTACTTGAACAAGCATCCCACTTATGATTAACCTCTATTGCAAGCATCCTCAACTACAACAAAAGTATTAAGGTAAACCTAACCATAGCATGAAACATATGGATCCAAATCAGCCCCTTACGAAGCAACGCATAAACTAGGGTTTAAGCTTCTGTCACTCTAGCAACCCATCATCTACTTATTACTTCCCAATGCCTTCCTCTAGGCCCAAATAATGGTGAAGTGTTATGTAGTCGACGTTCACATAACACCACTAGAGGCTAGACAACATACATCTCATCAAAATATCGAACGAATACGAAATTCACATGACTACTAATAGCAAGACTTCTCCCTTGTCCTCAAGAACAAACGCAACTACTCACAAAGCATAAACATGTTCATAATCAGAGGGGTATTGATATGCATAAAGGATCTGAACATATGATCTTCCACCAATTAAACTAACTAGCATCAACTACAAGGAGTAATTAACACTACTAGCAACCTAGTAGCACCAATCCCGGACTTGGAGACAAGAATTGTATACAAGAGATGAACTAGGGTTTTGAGATGAGGTGGTGCTGATGAAGATGTTGATGGAGATTGCCCTCTCCCGATGAGAGGAGCGTTGGTGATGACGATGGCGATGATTTCCCCCTCCGGGAGGGAAGTTTCCCCGACAGAACAGCTCTGCCGGAGCTCTAGATTGGATCCGCCAAGGTTCCGCCTCGTGGCGGTGGAGTTTCGTCCCAAAAGGTTGCTTCTTATTTTTTTCTCGACGAAAGACTTCATATAGGAGAAGATGGTCATCGGAGAGCCACCAGGGGGCCCTCGTGAGAAGGGTGTAGGCCCCCTGGTCTTCATCTTTGGCGAGGATTTTTCATTATTTATTATAAGGTATTCCGTGGAGTTTCAGGACTTTTGGAGTTGTGCAGAATAGGTCTCTAATATTTGCTCCTTTTCCAGCCCAGAATTCTAGCTGCCGGCATTCTCCCTCCTTATGTAGACCTTGTAAAATAAGAGAGAATAGCCATAAGTATTGTGACATAATGTGAAATAACAGCCCATAGTGCAATAAATATCGATATAAAAGCATGATGCAAAATGGACGTATCATTATCCTTCGTCTTATCAGGATGTTGAGGATCATGCGGAAAAGGGACTCTGCCACATTCTTTTTGGTGTGCATCACATTGATGTTGTAAGGATGTTTCAGGTCCTTGAAATAGGGAAGCTGCAAGAAGGGGGTAATGAGTCCAGTTGTGCGTCTCACCATATCCCTCGAAGCATTTGGCTTTGCCTTTGCCTTTGACTTTAGGCTTGAGAGCTTTTAGCTGAGCATGAACATCTTCCTCGGAAATGTTGGAATCTCGGTTACTTCATGAACAACTCGGCCTTTCATTAAGTTCTTCTTGTCTTCCCTGTCTGGATGGTCTGGAGGGAGGAACTGTCGATGCAGGTCAAAGGCTACATACTTGCCACCCTTACTCAGCCAAATCATTCGTAGAGCGTGCATGCACACTGGGCATGGCATCTTCCCACTTGTACACCATCCGCAAAATAGAGCATAGCCAGGAAAGTCATGCATGCAATAGTGCAACCAAACTTTCATCAAGAAATTTCTCTGCAAATCCCAGTCATATGTCAACCTCGGAAAGTACCAAGAATGGTGCAAATCATCCACCAGCGGCTAGATAAACACACTCAATTGCTTCCCCAGGTATTCAGGCCCCGGAATGATGAGTGACAAGAACATGGTCTTGCATTGCATTAGGGCACCAGGAGGGAGATTGAGCGGAATTACAAACACGGGCCAGCAGTTGTATGGATTGGATGACATACCATATGGATTGAACCCATCACCTGATATGGCTATTCTAACATTCCCAGCCTCGCCTGCTGATACGTCTCCAACGTATCTACTTTCCAAACACTTTTGCCCTTGTTTTGGACTCTAACTTGCATGATTTGAATGGAACTAACCCGGACTGACGCTGTTTTCAGCAGAATTGCCATGGTGTTATTTTTGTGAAGAAATAAAAGTTCTCGGAATGACCTGAAAATCAATGGAGATTATTTTTGGAATATATAAAAAATATTGGTGAAAGAATCAAGGCCAGGGGACCCACACCCTGTCCATGAGGGTGGGGGCGTGCCTACCCCCTGGGCGCGCCCCCTGCCTCATGGGCCCCCTGGTGCTCCTCCGACCTCAACTCGAACTCTATATATTCGTGTTCGGGGAGAAAAAATCAGAGAGAAGGATTCATCGCGTTTTACGATACAGAGCCACCGCCAAGCCCTAAACTCTCTCGGGAGGGCTAATATGGAGTCCGTTTGGGGCTTCGGACAAGGGAATCTGTCACCATCGTCATCATCAACCTTCCTCCATCACCAATTTCATGATGCTTACCGCTGTGCGTGAGTAATTCCATCGTAGGCCTGCTGGACGGTGATGGGCTGGATGAGATTTATCATGTAATCGAGTTAATTTTGTTAGGGTTTGATCCCTAGTTTCCACTATGTTCTAAGATTGATGTTTCTATGACTTTGCTATGCTTAATGGTTGTCACTAGGGCCCGAGTGCCATGATTTCAGATCTGAACCTATTATGTTTTCATGAATATATGTGAGTTCATTATCCTATCTTGCAAGTCTATAGTCACCTACTATGTGTTATTATCCGTTGACCCCGAAGTGACAATAATCGGGATACTTACCAGTGATGACCATAGTTTGAGGAGTTCATGTATTCACTATGTGTTAATGCTTTGGTCTGATACTCTATTAAAAGGAAGCCTTAATATCCCTTGGTTTCCAATAGGACCCCGCTGCCACGGGAGGGCGGGACAAAAGATGTCATGCAAGTTCTTTTACAGAAGCACATATGACTATATTCGTAATACATGCCTACATTACATTGATGAATTGGAGCTAGTTCTGTCTCACCCTAGGTTATAACCATTGCATGAGGAATCGCATCCGGCATAATAATCCATCACTGATCCATTACCAACGAGCTTTTCATATATTGATCTTCGCTCATTTACTTTTCCGTTGCTATTGTTACAATCACTACAAAACCAAAAATATTACCTTTGCTAACGTTACCACAATTATCATATTACTTTGCTACTAAATACCTTGCTGCAGATATTAAGTTTCCAGGTGTGGTTGAATTGACAACTCAACTGCTAATACTTGAGAATATTCTTTGGCTCCCCTCGTGTCGAATCAATAAATTTGGGTTGAATACTCTACCCTCGAAAACTGTTGCGATCCCCTATACTTGTGGGTTATCAGCTGCTTCCTCGGGGTATTCTTCATCGAACGACTTCCATGCTTTGCCTTCCGATGGATGTATGATTTTATTTGGATTGTACCGTTTACCTTCCTTGTGCCACTTCATCATTTTGGCAGACTCCTCCATGATGAAAAGGTGTTGCAGTCTTTCTATGAAATGGAGATACCGAAGAACCTTAACGGGGATGGCTAGCTACTTTTTATCACCATCCTCATTGACCACCTCAATGTATTGAGACGAGCCGCACTCCCTACAATACTTGTCATCTGCATACTCGTGCCTAAACAAAAGGCAATTCTTCGAGAATGCCTTGCCTTCATGATTTTCTTTGTAGCGTACATGCTTTTTGGCAGTTCATGACCCTCAAGGAGGCTGTTAGCCCATACTCCCAGGAATGCTTCGAAGCATTTCTGGCTACAGCCGTACTCAGCCTTGACTGCAATCAGTTGCGAGATGGCATCCAGCTGAGATATTTTTGCACCCGCGTAAAGAGGTTTCTTCGACAAGGCCAAGACCTCTAAGAAGGCCTTTGTTGTTGCCTCCGGCTCCTCCGGTTCATTCTCTGAAGGTGTCGCATTTGCCGTTTCTGCAACAATGACATCATATAGCATGTCCCTGACCCCGTCGTCCTCATATCCATTGATGCGTTGTTGCATCACCTCCTCTCTACCATGGTCCTGCTCGGCTATGTTTATCGGCGGCATGTCAAAGTTTGGCATATATTCGTGCGTGCGAAGGTGCTCAGTCATGTCCTTCTGATTTTTACGGTGACGTCTGGCACATTTCGCACAGGGGCATCATGGGATAATTCTCATTGGACGATGGAATATCTCCTTCAAATACACATCGGTTTTTGCGATCCACTCTGATGTTACTCGATTCCGATGGATAAAACCACTGTACATCTGCTACCTCCTGAGCACTGCGTTGGTTTTCCCTTGAAGAGGAAAGGGTGATGCAGTAAAGCAGCGTAAGTATTTCCCTTAGTTTTTGAGAACCAAGGTATCAATCCAGTAGGAGACCACGCGCGAGTCACCTCGTACCTACACAAACAAATAAGAACCTCGCAACCAACGCGATAAAGGGGTTGTCAATCCCTTCACGGCCGCTTGCAAGAGTGAGATCTGATAGAGATGATAATAATAAGATAAATATTTTTGGTATTTTTATGATATAGATTGAAAGTAAAGATTGCAAAATAAAATAGATTGGAAGCTTATATGATGGAGAATAGACCCGGGGGCCATAGGTTTCACTAGTGGCTTCTCTCAAGATAGCATAAGTATTACAGTGGGTGAACAAATTACTGTCGAGCAATTGATAGAAAAGCGAATAATTATGAGAATATCTAGGTATGATCATGTATATAGGCATCACGTCCATGACAAGTAGACCAACTCCTGCCTACATCTACTACTATTACTCCACACATCGACCGCTATCCAGCATGCATCTAGAGTATTAAGTTCATAAGAACAGAGTAACGCCTGAAGCAAGATTGCATGATATAGAGGGATAAACTCATGCAATATGATGTAAAACCCATCTTTTTATCCTCGATGGCAACAATACAATACGTGTCGTTTCCCTTTCTGTCACTGGAATCGAGCACCCCAAGATTGATCCCAAAGCTAAGATCTTCTCCCATTGCAAGAAAGATCAATCTAGTAGGCCAAACCAAACTGATAATTCGAAGAGACTTGCAAAGATAAACCAATCATACATAAAAGAATTCAGAGAAGATTCAAATATTGTTCATAGATCAACTTGATCATAAACCCGCAATTCATCGGATCCAGACAAACACACCGCAAAAGAAGATTACATCGAATAGATCTCCAAGAGAATCGAGGAGAACTTTGTATTGAGATCCAAAGAGAGAGAAGAAGCCATCTAACTACTAGCTATGCACCCGAAGGTCTGAAGTAAACTACTCACACATCATCGGAGGGGCCATGGAGTTGATATAGATGCCCTCCATGATCAATGCCCACTCCGGCAGAGCTCTGGAAAAGGCCCCAAGATGGGATCTCTTGGGTGCAGAAGGTTGCGGCGGTCGAAATAGGGTTTCGTGGTGCTCCTGGATGTTTGCAGGGTATATGGATATATATATATATAGGAGGAAGAAGTAGGTCGGTGGAGCAACGAGGGGCCCACAAGGGTGGAGGGCGCGCCCCCTGCCTCGCTACTAGAAAAAGGGCTATAGATGGGATTGACACTAATGGCGCACCAGACAAGCGGTGCGCTATTAGTATATACTAATGGCGCACCACCTTCTGATACGCCATTAGAGTTGAAACTACTAATGGCGCACCTGGCCCAGGGTGCGCCATTAGTATCAAATTTTTTTTGAACTAGTGCGCCTGTCCAAACATACTAATGGCGCATCAGGGGATAGTGCGCCATTACTAGTTTTAACTAGTAATGGCGCACCAGTAAGAGATGCGCCATTGCTATCTATACGTATGGCGCACCCCTACTAGTGCGCCATTGCTATCACCCCTTATCCGCTCCCTTTCGTCACGTTCTCTCCCCTCCCCTTCCTCCGGACACATCCACCCACCTCCCTCGACTTCGATCTAGATCGGGAAGCCCCGGCCGCCCGCCTCTTCCTCTCCCTCCCGACCACGGCGAGCCACCTTCCATGACGAGCAATCCAAGGAGCTCCGCCTCCCTCTTCTTCTCCTCCACCCCCACTGGCGACGGAGGCGAGGTGAAAATTCCCCACCAACCGGAGCGCTTGCCTGCCGATGGAGGGCTCAGCCAGGCTCCGCCTGCCGTCTCCCGCCTCGACGGCGCCGCCCCGCCGCGGCGGAGGGTCCCTGTGGCGGCTGCTCCCTTTGGCCCAGCCCGCCTCCCGAGCGGTCTCCGCCAAGGTGCTTCCCTCCTCCCCTATCTTGTGGGTTGCGGGGGATGTTGCGTGTAGGCCGGAAGCTTCACTCCCGGTTGCTGCTTTTGGAGGTAGCTGGGATGGAATTTTGGCGATTTGGTGCATTCTGTTGAGCTTCTGCTCCCTAATTTTTCCACTGATTTCTTAGTGGAATGGAAGGTGAAGAAGGTACGCGGCGTGGACGGCGACCGAGGAGGCGGTGTATGAGCTGCGGCAGGCCACGCTGGTGGAGGACCTGTAGGGGCGGCGGGTGCGGGAGGCCGAGGCGGGCAGGCGTCGCCAATGGCGGGACGAGCAACTCGAGCAGGAGGGCGACGCCAAGCTCGGCTGGGGCCTCCTGGGCGATGCCTACGACCGCTGCGGTGAGGTCTACGCCGAGTACGCCGCCTTCTACCTCGGTGAGCCCATCACACCCCGTCCGTCAATCACTACTCTGTAACTCTGCTGACAGTAGCTAAAGATCTCAACACATTCAGTCCAAAATTGCAAAGAGTAATTTAGTGTAGTATCAGCTACTCCCACTACCTAAGCAGCAGCTCTTTTGCTCCAGAATCCTCACGAGAGGATGACTATTTAGTCAGGCAACCAGCCTGAAGCTACTGTAGATATCTGAATGTTTGGCTACTGCAAACGGAGTAATCTAACCATGAAATGTTTGCTGCTGTAGTACTCCAACCAGCCTAAAGCTACAAGAAGTCTTACTAACAACTGTAGTGCTCTGTGCTCCAGCCTGAAGCTATTATGTAGGCCTGAAGCTATAAAATTTTGTTTCCTTCGCAAAAACTTTAGTTTACAAAATTTTGCAAATTATGTAATTTTGCAGTATTGTATTAGTTGCAGTGTTTTTTCAGTAGCTTGTTAACTTCCTGATGCTCTCTTAATTCTGTTAATTCTATGCAGCTGCTCCACTAAAAATTCTTAGTGTATCTTATGCTTAGTGTTAATTCTTTGCAGCTACTCCACTGAAGTACTGCTTGAACTACTGCAGTATTGCTTCCAATACCGCGGTATTGGAGTATTGCTTCCAAATTCTAGAGTAGCAAGTGCAACAGTAGTGTACTGCTCTTGTTTAGTAGTGTAGGAATTTAGTGTTCTTCTCTTCTCTATTCTCTTGTCTTCTCTTCTCTTCTTGTTCAGTAGTGTACTGCTCTTGTTCAGTAGTGTACATTATCATGATCATACACTGAAAAATTTCTTAACTGATTTACTCCCTACTGTTAGCATTGATGCTTTCTTCAAAATTATGAGAAATTAAGATGCATCATACACTTAAAACTTGTTTACTCCCTACTGTCAATTGCTGTCTGTTTACCGTCAAAGCAAGAATTAGTTTCTTAGGTTAATGAAGCATTACCAGCCATAGTTTTCTGTATCTTAATTATCTCTAAACATTTTTGCTTGAAAACTGAATGTACAATGTTTCTGTAGATAATTTGATCGAAAAGGGACGGCATGCTGAGGTGTACAAAGGACAACTTGCTGATGGACAGTTTGTGGCAGTGAAGAGGTTAACTGAAACCTTTTCAGTTAATTTAAATTAACTGATATTTTTCTACTCATTTGCCTGTTTAAGATGCATCATTAAGTGGAGTAGTTTTGCCTGTATGAGATGCATCATTAAGTAGCAGCAGGAGTAGTTTTGCCTGTATAAGATGCATCATTAAGCAGCATGACTATTACTTTAATTTAAATTAATTGAAACATTTTCTGTTAATTAAGATGCATCATTAAGCAGCAGGAGTACTCATTTGTACTGTACGTGTGTACTCATTTAGCTGGAGCATATCAACAGTGTACTCAGAAGTATTCTTGCATTGTCTTGATCTGTTTTGTTGCCAACTTTGTAAGAAGATGTTCAGAGACCCATGTAGAATGATGTTCATATTACTCCTGTAGACAAGCACTGATGTAGACATGAAGTAGTAATAGAGACCCATGTACTCCTTGTATTCATGTGTACAGTAAGAAGTAGATAAATACCCTGATTATTTAGCTCTATCAGATAAATACTCGTCGAAAGTGGGCTCCTATCAAAATTCATTTCCATTATAATCTTACTCATACAATATTCACACCATGTAATTCTGGAAATATATGCTCATATCTAGTTTTGCATAAAAAATGACAGTATTGACATGTTATAAATAGTTTGTTTGTCTTTCTCTTTATTTTGTTACATTTTGCAGGGATAAAGTGATGAAAAAGAAGAAAAGATTACTAGAAGATTAGTTTTAGGATTTTCTTTTATTTCCTTGCAATTTTCCTTTTATTGGAAACTTGTAAAGACATTGTAATATTCTTACTATAATAAAAATTATGATTCTATTTCATTTTTTGTTTTTAATTTTTTTCCTTATAGGTTGTTTTCTGTAAATTTAGATTTTTTTTGTTTTCCAAATACATTACTAGTGGCGCATTTAAGCCCTTATTAGTGGCGCACCTTCCTTTATTACTAGTGGCGCACCTATAAGGTTATTAGTGGCGCACCTGGAGGGAATACCAGTGGAGCACCGAATGGTATACTAATGGCGCACCACATGGTGCACTATTAGTATCTGGTATACTAATGGCGCACCTTTGGTGCGCCATTAGTATATAATACTAGTGGCGTGGTACTAGTGGCGCACCAGTAGTGCGCCATTAGTAGGCAAAACTGGTGCGCCACTAGTAGGCCTTTTCCTAGTAGTGTCGTGGCCTCCTCGATTGTTTCTTGATGACAACTCCAAGTCTCCTGGATCACGTTTGTTCCAAAAATAACGCTCCCGAAGGTTTCATTCCGTTTGGACTCCGTTTGATATTCCTTTTCTGCGAAACACTAAAATAGGCAAAAAAACAGCAATTTGGGTTGGGCCTCCGGTTAATAGGTTAGTCCCAAAAGTAATATAAAAGTGTAAAATAAAGCCCCATCATCCAAAACAAATAATATAATAGCATGCAATCAAAAATTATAGATACGCTGGAGACGTGTCAAGCATCCCCAAGCTTAATTCCTGCTCGTCCTCGAGTAGGTAAATGATAAAAACATAATTTTTGATGTGGAATACTTCCTAACATATTTCTCAATGTAATTTTTCTTTATTGTGGCATGAATGTTCAGATCCGAAAGATTCAATATAAAATTTTAATATTGACATAGCAATAATAATACTTCAAGCATACTAACTAAGCAATTATGTCTTCTCAAATAACATGGCCAAAGAAAGTTATCCCTACAAAATCATATATTCTGGCTATGCTCTATCTTCATCACACAAAATATTAAATCATGCACAACCCCGATGACAAGCCAAGCAATTGTTTCATACTTTTGATGTTCTCAAACTTTTTCAATCTTCACGCAATATATGAGCGTGAGCCATGGATATAGCACTATGGTGGAATAGAATGGTGGTTGTGGAGAAGAAAAAAAGAAGAACATAGTCTCACATCAACAAGGTGTATCAACGGGCTATGAAGATGCCCATTAATAGATATCAATGTGAGTGAGTAGGAATTGCCATGCAACGGATGCACTAGAGCTATAGTGTATGAAAGCTCGACAAAAGCAACTAAGTGGGTGTGCATCCAACTTGCTTGCTCACAAAGACCTAGGGCAATTTGAGGAAGCCCATCATTGGAATATACAAGCCAAGTTCTATAACATAAAATTCCCATTAGTTTATGAAAGTGACAACATAGGAGACTCTCTATCATGAAGATCATGGTGCTACTTTGAAGCACAAGTGTGGAAAGGGATAGTAACATTGTCCCTTCTCTCTTTTTTCTCATTTTTTTATTTGGGCCTTTTTTTTCTTTTGGCCTATTTTCTCTTTTTTTTTTATTTTTCTTCCGGAGTCTCATCTCGACTTGTGGGGGAATCATAGTCTCCATCATCCTTTCCTCACTGGGACAATGCTCTAATAATGATGATCATCACACTTCTTTTTACTTACAACTCAAGAATTACAACTCAATACTTAGAACAAAGTATGACTCTATGTGAATGCCTCTGGCGGTGTACTGGAATATGCAATGAATCAACAGTGTCATGTATGAAAAAATTATGAACGGTGGCTTTGCCACAAATACGATGTCAACTACATGATCATGCAAAGCAATATGACAATGATGAAGCGTGTAATAATAACGGAACGGTGGAAAGTTGCATGGCAATATATCTCGGAATGGCTAAGGAAATGCCATAATAGGTAGGTATGGTGGCTGTTTTGAGGAAGGTATATGGTGGGTTTATGGTATCGGCGAAAGTTGCGCGGTACTAGAGAGGCTAGCAATGGTGGAAGGGTGAGAGTGTACATAATCCATGGAATCAACATTAGTCATAAAGAACTCACATACTTATTGCAAAAATCTATTAGTTATCAAAACAAAGTACTACGCGCATGCTCCTAGGGGGGTAGATTGGTAGGAAAAGACCATCGCTCGTCCCCAACCGCCACTCATAAGGAAGGCAATCAATAAATAAATCATGCTCTGACTTCATCACATAACGGTTCACCATACGTGCATGCTACGGGAATCAAAAACTTCAACACAAGTATTTCTCAAATTCACAACTACTCAACTAGCATGACTCTAATATCACCATCTCCATATCTCAAAACAATCATCAAGTATTCAACCCACTTATATGAAAGTTTTTATTATGCCTAAAATCAAATTGCCTTGTTGTTCTAAAGGACTCTCAAAATAATATAAGTGAAGCATTAGAGATCAATTATTTCTATAAAATAAAACCACCACCGTGCTCTAAAAGATATAAGTGAAGCACTAGAGCAAAAACTATATAGCTCAAAAGATATAAGTGAATCACATAGAGTATTCTAATAAATTCCGATTCATTTGTGTCTCTCTCAAAAGGTGTGTATAGTAAGGATGATTGTGTTAAACTAAAAAGAAAAGACTCAAATCATACAAGATGCTCCAAGCAAAACACGTATCATGTGGTGAATAAAAATATAGCTCCAAGTAAAGTTACCGATGAACGAAGACAAAAGAGTGGATGCCTTCCGGGGCATCCCCAAGCTTAGGCTTTTTGGTGTCCTTGAATTTACCTTGGGGTTCCTTGGTAATCCCCAAGCTTAGGCTCTTGCCACTTCTTGTTCCATTATCCATCAAATCTTTACCCAAAACTTGAAAACTTCACAACACAAAACTTAACAGAAAATCTCGTGAGCTCCATTAGCAAAAGAAAAGAAAACACCACTTCAAGGTACTGTAATTAACTCATTATTTATTTATATTGGTGTTAAACCTACTGTATTCTAACTTTTCTATGGTTTATAAACTCTATTACTAGCCATAGATTCATCAAAATAAGCAAACAACACACGAAAAACAGAATCTGTAAAAAACAGAACAGTCTGTAGTAATCTGTAACTAACGCAAACTTATGGAACCCCAAAAATTATAAAATAAATTTCTGGACTTGAGTAATTTATATATTCATCATCTACAAAAAGAATTAACTGAATATCACTCTCCAATAAAAAATGGCAGCAATTCTCGTGAGCGCTAAAGTTTCTGTTTTTTACAGCAAGATCAAAAAGACTTGCCCCAAGCCTTCCCAATGGTTCTACTTGGCACAAACACTAATTAAACACAAAAAACACAACCAAAACAGAGGCTATATAAATTATTTATTACTAAACAGGAGAAAAAAAGCAAGGAATAAAATAAAATTGGGTTGCCTCCCAACAAGCGCTATCGTTTAACGCCCCTAGCTAGGCATAAAAGCGAAGATAGATCTAGGTATTGCCGTCTTTGGTAGGCAATCCATAAGTGGCTCTCATAATATATTAATATGGTAATTTAATTTTATTTCTAGGGAAGTGTTCCATGCCTTTCCTTAACGGAAATTGGAATCTAATATTCCTTTCCTTCATATCAATAATTGCACAAATCGTTCTAAGGAAAGGTCTGCCAATAATAATAAGACATAAAGGATTGCAATCTATATCAAGAACAATTAAATCTACGGGCACATAATTCCTATTTGCAACAATAGGAACATCATTAATCTTTCCCATAGGTTTATTAATAGTGGAATCCGCAAGGTGCAAGTTTAAAGAACAATCATCAAATTCACGGAAACCTACCAAATCACACAAAGTTTTTGGGATCGTGGAAACACTAGCACCCAAATCACACAAAGCATAGCATTCATGATCTTTAATTTTAATTTTAATAGTAGGTTCCCACTCATCATAAAGTTTTCTAGGGATAGAAACTTTCAACTCAAGTTTTTCTTCGTAAGATTGCATCAAAGCATCAAAGATATGTTTATAAAAGCTTTATTTTTACTATAAGCATGAGGAGAATTTAGCACGGATTGTAACAAGGAAATACAATCTATCAAAGAGCAATTATCATAATTAAATTCCTTGAAATCCAAGATAGTGGGTTCATTGCTATTTAAAGTTTTGACCTCTGTAATCCCACTTTTAACAATTTTTGCATTAAGATCTAAAAACTCCGAATCATTGTGACGCCTTCTAACTAAAGTTGACTCATCTCCAGTCCCATCATTATCAAGATTCATATTGCAAAACAAAGATGTAATAGGGGACACATCAATCACTTTTAGATCTTCATCCTTATTATCATGGAAACTTTCCGGTTTAGAGGCCATCTTATTAACTAAGGTGGCCTGCTTATCCAAGATTTCAGCAATTAATTTTTCAAGATGAGCAAGCTGAGATTTCAAACCATAAAATCCCTTAGACATATCATTGAGCTATTTATTCATGAAACTGATAAAAACCTTTTTGTTCTTTAAGCTCATTTCTAAAGAAATTATTATGCTCAAACTGCAAGGACATAAAACTTCTAACGTTGTTTTTGATTTCTTCCAACCTTCTAAGGTGAGGATCAACACCTTTTGGTAAAGCCATAAGGGCAACAAGCAACAAGAGATAAGAAAAAAAGAAGCGAACATAAAAGAGGGCGAAAGGAAAAGAGGGCGAATAAAACGGCAAGGGTGAAGTGGGGGAGAGGAAAACGAGAGGCAAATGGCAAATAATGTAATGCAAAGGATAAGAGTTGGGATGGGTACTTGGTATGTCTTGACTTGGCGTAGATCTCCCCGGCAACGGCGCCAGAAATCCTTCTTGCTACCTCTTGAGCACTGCGTTGGTTTTCCCTTGAATAGGAAAGGGTGATGCAGTAAAGCAGCGTAAGTATTTCCCTCGGTTTTTGAGAACCAAGGTATCAATCCAGTAGGAGACCAGGCGTGAGTCACCTCGTACCTACACAAACAAATAAGAACCTCGCAACCTACGCGCTAAAGGGGTTGTCAATCCCTTTACGGCCACTTACAAGAGTGAGATCTGATAGAGATAATCTTCCCCTAATAATAAAGAAAATAGTGCTTCTGGTCGTCCGTCGGGAAAATTGCCCTTGAAGTTCCCACTAATTACTCACTATGCCACCAGTAAGTGAGAAAAAACGTCCGCATCCACCTTCCACCTGGTTCATATAGCGCAATACTCTCACATATTACAAGAATATGTGCCTAGCCTGTTGGTTGGAAATTGTGTCTTGCGTCCTGTAGACTTGGGTTCGACCCTGCCCCCCCCCCCTTATTTTTTCTTTCTTTTCTTTTGGCTGCACCATGTAACCGCTGCTCGACCCGACCTGCTTTTTTATCTTTGTTTAATTTCTTTTTTAAAATTCAAATATTTTAAAAATACTGACATCTGTCAAATCCTAACTTCAAATCTAACATGTTATATATGAAAATTTCTCAGAAAAATATGTAGATTTTAAATATGCTATTGTCTTGCATGTTAATCATTTTTAAAATTATGTTTAGGATGCATCATAGTTTGATGCTCTCACAAAAGCTATTACAAATGAAACATAATATTCCAAAAAAAAGTTAGTCACCACAAAAATGATTCCATTTAAAAAATATTCTCAAAAATTAGATAAAACACCTTCTCAAATTAAATATATATTCATGTTTTTCTGAACATCAAAAATAAAAATGATTGAAAGACTCTTTCATTGGAGAGCTGAAATGGGTCATGACAGACATTGCAATGATTCGTCCAAATTCCATAGTCCAAAATTAAATACTAAATGTAATGTTATTTTTTATGTTTGCAAAAATTGAATTAAAAAGTGTTACACAATTACATTGGAGATTATGATATATTTTTTCTCCCGTTGCAACGCACGGGCCCTTTTGCTAGTAATAATAAGATAAATATTTTGGTATTTTTATGATATACATTGAAAGTAAAGATTGCAAAATAAAATAGATTGGAAACTTATATGATGGAGAATAGACCCAGGGGTGATAACCCGCAAGTATAGGGGGTCGCAACAGTTTTCGAGGGTAGAGTATTCAACCCAAATTTATTGATTCGACACAAGGGGAGCCAAAGAATATTCTCAAGTATTAGCAGCTGAGTTGTAAATTCAACCACACCTGGAAACTTAATATCTGCATCAAAGTGTTTAGTAGCAAAGTAATATGATAATAGTGGTAACGGTAGTAAAAGGTAACAGTAGCAAAATTAATATGTTTTGTTGTTTTATAGTGATGATAGCAATAGCAACGAAAAAGTAAATAAGCGAAGAACAATATATGGAAAGCTCGTAGGCAATGGATCAGTGATAGAGAATTATGCCGGATGCGGTTCATCATGTAACAGTCATAACATAGGGTGACACATAACTAGCTCCAATTCATCAATGTAATGTAGGCATGTATTCCGAATATAGTCATACGTGCTTATGGAAAAGAACTTGCATGACATCTTTTCTCCTACCCTCCCACGGCAGCGGGGTCCTAGCGGAAACTAAGGGATATTAGGGCCTCCTTTTAATAGAGTACCGGACCAAAGCATTAACACATACTGAATACATGAACTCCTCAAACTACGGTCATCACCGGGAGTGGTCCCGGTTATTGTCACTTCGGGGTTGCCGGATCATAAACATAGTAGGTGACTATAGACTTGCAAGATAGGATCAAGAACTCTCATATATTGATGAAAACATAATAGGTTCAGATCTGAAATCATGGCACTCGGGCCCTAGTGACAAGCATTAAGCATAGCAAAGTCATAGCAACATCAATCTCAGAACATCGTGGATACTAGGGATCAAACCGTAACAAAGCTAACTCAATTACATGATAAATCTCATCCAACCCATCACCGTCCAGCAAGCCTACGATGGAATTACTCATGCACGGTGGTGAGCATCATGAAATTGGTGATGGAGGATGGTTGATGATGACGATGCAGGCGGATTCCCCTCTCCGGAGCCCCGAACGGACTCCAGATCAGCCCTCCCGAGAGAGTTTAGGGCTTGGCGGCGGCTCCGTATCGTAAAACACGATTGTCGGTGTCAAAACCGGCAGATCTCGGGTAGGGGGTCCCGAACTGTGCGTCTAGGCCGGATGGTAACAGGAGACAGGGGACACTTTGTTTTACCCAGGTTCGGGCCCTCTCGATGGAGGTAAAACCCTACTCCTGCTAGATTAATATTGATGATATGGGTAGTACAAGAGTAGATCTACCACGAGATCAAGGAGGCTAAACCCTAGAAGCTAGCCTATGGTATGATTGTTGTATATGGAGTTGATTCTGTCCTACGGACTACAACCCTCCGGTTTATATAGACACCGGATAGGGTTAGGGTTACACAGAGTCGGTTACAAGGGTAGGAGATCTTGAATATCGCATCGCCAAGCTTGCCTTCCACGCCAAGGAAAGTCCCATCCGGACACGGGGCGAAGTCTTCAATCTTGTATCTTCATAGTCCAGGAGTCCGGCTGAAGGTATAGTCCGGCTATCCGAACACCCCCTAATCCAGGACTCCCTCAGTAGCCCCTGAACCAGGCTTCAATGACGACGAGTCCGGCGCACAAATTATCTTCGGCATTGCAAGGCGGGTTCCTCCTCCCAGTCCTTCATAGAAGATTGTAATCACCAAGAGTAGTGTCCGGCTCTGTAAAATAAGCTTCCACATATTGCCATAGAGAGAATAATATTAACACAAATCAAATCTGCTGACGTATTCTGTAGTGCGCCATCACACCACAACCAAGCCCTTTACTCTAATCGTTTTTACTTTTCCACCTCAGCATGTTTTGCGAGGCGGTTTCCTTGGCACGTCTTGTCAAAGCAGAGATCGTGTACCCTTTTTACGAGATTCTCATCAATACGGACGTGGGTAACCCAACCGCGCCATTTATCACGGCGCTCGGGAGGCAAGCGAGTTTTATTAGGTAGGTGGGGACGCATAACCGCATCCGCCTATATAAGGGGATAAGGATCCACCCTTTTTACCTACGCCTTCTTCCTCCCTTGCCTATCCATCTCTCGCGCACCCGAGCTCCAGCGCCCCAGCCCACACTTCCCACCTCAACCTTCTCCAGCAATGTCCGGAGCAGGAGGCAAGTGGATGGTCTCCTCCGTCACGGAGGGTAAAGTAAAAAAGCTAAGGAAGGCCGGATACCTGTCCAAGGACATCGCGCACCGGCTTCCCGAAGAGGGGCAGCTTATCGCCACCCCAAGGCCCCATGAGAGGGTCATGTTTCTCCCTCACTTCCTCCGCGGACTGGGTTTTCCACTCCACGCATTTGTCCGGGGGCTCATGTTCTACTACGGCCTGGATTTCCACGATCTGGCTCCGAACTTCATCCTCAACATCTCGGCGTTTATCGTCGTGTGCGAGGCCTTTCTCCGTGTCCGCCCCTATTTCGGCCTCTGGCTCAAGACCTTCAACGTCAAGCCCAAGGTGGTGCGCGGCAGCCAGGCGGAGTGCGGAGGCGCTATGGTGGGCAAGATGGCCAACGTCCTATGGTTCGAGGGCTCTTTCGTGGAGACCCTAAAGGGATGGCAAGCCGGGTGGTTTTATATCACCGAGCCACGCGATCCGGAATGGACCGCAGCCCCCGAGTTCCGATCCGGACCCCCCACGCGGCTTATGTCCTGGAAAGAGACGGGCCTGTTGTGGGGTGACGAAAAAGAGGTGACCGGATTGCAAACATGCATCCATTCCCTGGTGAACAAGCCAGTCCGGCTTGTTAATATAATCCAGGTTATGCTCATCCGCCCGATCCTCCCGTGCCAACAACGGGATTTTAATCTATGGGAGTTCGACCCGGCGCAGCACCAAACCCTCAACAGGCTTTTCGACACGACGTATGAAGACGCCTGGAAGGTGCTATTCAAGGGCGCCGAGGCTCCCTCATCCGCTTCCGAGGACCGCGGATACAGCTCGCAGCGTCACGCTAGCAAGGTATGCCATCTACACCTTTTACAGGATGTTTAAGCTTTTTTCATAGTTTGACTCTATGCGGGATCTAAACTCCCTTACCTTTGACAGGCTTGGCGGGCGATAGCCGAACCGATTAACTGTCCGGCTCCGCTGCCCGAAGATCCAGCCCCAGCTTTACTGGTGAAGCTGCTGGCTCCGGCACCTTATGTGGTGCCGGAGAAGAAGGCCAAGAAGAAGAAGACCACGGGGACTCGAAAGAGTGCCCTTAACATGGTGGTGTCGGACTCGTCATCTGACGAGTCCAAGGCGCCGTCCTCCCGCGAGAACGAGGAGGAGGAAGAAGAAAACTCTCCCTCTCTAGTGGAGGGAGGAGAGCAGAGGAAGGCCGCCCCAACGGGGGAGGCCGAGGGGTCTAGGAAGAGGAAGACCCCTCCGCCGTACTACGCCCCTGACGCCGAAGAGGGCGAAGAGGAGTGGCCGGACAGGGCCAAGCGTCTGGCGAAATCATAAGTTCGGGTATCAGAGTAACTCATGATGTGCCTTTATTGCGCAGCTTTCCCTAATGTCGAATATAATCATGCAGCCTGCCCCGGGCCGCACTCAACGAGTCATCAAGCGGCTCCCTGGATTCATCGGACGTGAACTCTGTTCCGCCCGCTGTCTCCCCCCGCATTGCAGATGACGCCGAAGTGGCGTCGCAACGAGCTCCAGGGCAGGAGGAGGCGGTCCTGGAGGAGCCGCAAGGCGACCTCCCGGACCCCAGGAGTGAAGGGGACAAGGCCCCCCAGGGCTCCAAGTCCGGCCTTAAGCCGGACACCGTGCCGGAATCTTCAACAATTCCGGACCGCAGCAGGCGAACTCCTTCCAAGAGGAGCAAGCCTTCTGAGCCGGCAGCCTCCGTCCAACCGGAGGCGCCAGACAATCTGCTGGAGGTGCTTGAAGGCGCCTCCATCGACGAGGAGCATCGTACTATTATGAGTACGGTGATCTAGAAGGTTCAGTCCGCCAAGAGCGGGCTGAATGAAGCTTGCGCTGGCCTCCTAATAGGCTTCGAGGTAAGTAAAAATATGTAAAAATATTACCGCATAGACAGTAGCCCCTGATGCTCTGTTTGGCGTTCGGAAAGAAAAGCTGAATAGAGGATCTATTAAATTTCGCAGGAGTCTAATAATGAAGAGTCAATATGCGTATGCAGGCTTCGCTGCCAGCCACCGCCGCACTGACTGCGGAGGTGGATTCCCTGAAACAGGGACTCGAGCGGTCCGAGCAAGAGCTCGACCTTGCCAAGCAGCAGCTCGAGGAGAAAGAAGGTAAGAGATACCTTATAAAAAAATGCCTATAGAGAGGCGTGATTGCAAAAAATAACAGGATCGTACTGCTTATTGTAGGGGCCACGACTGAGGTGGCGACCCTCAAGCAGGCGCTGTCCAAGGCCGAAAAGAAAACGGCCGTGGAGCACACCGAGCGAGAGAAACTTGGGTCTCAGGTCGGTGAGGTGCAGCAAGAGCTTCAGGATCTCATGAAAAAACATGAGAGTTTGGAGCTTGAGTCGAAGAACCAAGCGTCCGAGCTCGCGACGGCCCTTGAGACTGCCAAGTCTGCCAAGGCCGAAGCCCAAAAGGCCCTCCGAGAGTTGGAGGATATGAAGAAGATAGCAGCGGGTAAGGCATTCTTTATGCAAAGCAGAAACATAAAAGTAAACTACTTGTTACTTACCCGAATCCGGAGTTCTCCGGGGGCCTTCGCAGATCTTCCCCGCAGCGTATCCGATGCCGCCGCATTCTACTGAGCTGAAGAGGGCAACTCGACGGAGAAGGTGTTCTGGTCTCAGTATACTGAGGTCGGACACCCTGTGCCCTTGAGCGACCAGCTGAAACAACTGGTCGAACTCCACAAGGCGGCTGAACAGGCCATGAAGGGCTTCATAGTTCGGCTGTGGCCCGGAGAGGCCTTGCCTGGGAGCTACTTTGGGCTGGTGCGGCGGTTGGTGGAGGCCTGTCCAAGGCTCGAGGTCATCAAGCGCTCCGTCTGCATCGAAGGTGCCCATAGGGCCCTTGCTCGTGTAAAGGTGCACTGGGATAAGCTGGACGGTGAGAAGCTTGTGACGGACGGGCTGCCGCCGGGGAAAGAGCATCGCAAGCCGGAGAACTACTATAAGGATGTTCTTGCAGGTGCCCGCCTTGTGGCAGATGAGTGCACCAAGGATGTAATTTTTGAATGAATTCGCTCGTGTTTATCGTGTGCGCTGAAAACTTGTTCATATGCGCTAAGCAATGCTTATTGAATTTAAAATATTATTTTCTGTGCGGCCGTTTATCAAAAATTGAGAGATGGCCAGTCGTCGGCTTCTACCCCCATGCCACTAGTGCTGGGGTGTTCGGTGATATACCTGGGCGCTCTTTTTCCCATGGTTGGGTCCTTCGAGGGAGGCACTCAGCACGACGAACCAGGCAATCGGACTATAATGCCTGAACACTCTCACTTAGCCATAGAACTTTATAATTTTAAATTTCGGCGAAGCCCCTAGTTCGGAAGACCGAGTTCGGGGCGCTATCCACGCCTTGGCTGGGGTTATCCAGCTCCTCGCTCGAAGCGGCATAAGCCTTTAGGGACTCGAAAAACCTCTCGAACAGCGACCGGTCTCTCGCCTCATCATGACAATCAGTTTTAGCTTTCTCCACTGAGGTGCTTAACCCAGCTCAACCGGGGCACAATCGTAGTGGTTCTCCTAGTGCTACCTTAGCCGATATAGCTGAACGTAAGGCACCAAAACATAGGAGCCGGGCAAACCCAACTATTGACCCAAATCATGATTCGGAGCCGATGCATATAGTGCTATAAGTTCGGGGTGCCGCACTTGTGAAAGTGTACGGACTTCTCACACCATATTAAAGGGTATTGAAGCCCCTGGCGTACTTGCCGTACCACCATGTACGGGTGCGACATGTCATTAATGAACATATATATGAAAAGAGTAATGCAAAAAATAGACAAAAAGCTAAGCATTATTTATGGAGAGGCTATTTATCAAAGCCGAACGATACAAATGGTGCGGTAAGAAAAAGATATTGGACTATTCAGTATGTCCTGACCAGGGGCAGGCCGCGGAATTATATATAAAGTAGGTATACCGCTCGTAACAGAGACCACCTGGGAGTTCCATAATGCGGCATTGCTTATCTGCCTCTCTGGATCTTGCATCGTTTGTGCGGCAATCGAATTGCCGAACAGGTCGTCCGAAGTATGGAGTCCTGAAAGTAAGAAAAGATAAAAAAAAGAATCCGGCAGCCCCTGGTACGTTTTAAGCCGTATTTTGGGCGTGCCGTTATTGTGCCCCTTCTCCTGTGCCCATGGTATTTCGAGGGCGTAGTTATGTACGCAAGGTACTGGTTTCGCTAGGTCGCGAAAGCTGGGGTTGGGGACACATTGCTACGCTTGCTCAGAGTGTGCCAAGCGGTCCTGCTGTAGGTTACTCTGGGCGTGCTTGGCAGTGTCTGGCTTTTTAATGGCCGGACTGGAGAATTGCCTAAGAAGGCTACTTTGTACCTCTGCTGCGAGAGCCGCCGTATGCTCCTCCGTACGGAGGGAGAGTTCGGTGTTTCCGTTGACCGCGATCACTCCTCGAGGGCCTGGCATCTTGAGTTTGAGATATGCGTAGTGCAGCACCGCATTGAATTTTGCGAATGCGGTTCGTCCGAGCAGGGCGTGATAGCCACTGCGAAACGACACTATATCGAAGATTAACTCTTCGCTTCGGAAATTATCCAGGGATCCGAAGACCACGTCAAGTGTTACTGAGCCTGTACAGTTGGCTTCTACACCTGGTATGACGCCTTTAAAGGTCGTTCTCGTGGGTTTGATCCTTGAAGGATCTATGCCCATTTTCCGCACTGTGTCCTGATAAAGCAGGTTCAGGCTACTGCCGCCGTCCATGAGGACTCTTGTGAGGTGAAATCCGTCGATGATTGGGTCGAGAACCAATGCGGCGAAGCCGCCATGACGGATGCTAGTTGGATGGTCCCTCCGATCAAAAGTGATCAGGCAGGAGGACCATGGGTTGAACTTTGGGGCGACTGGCTCCATCGCGTATACGTCCCGTAGCGCACGCTTCCGCTCCCGCTTGGGAATGTGGGTTGCGTATATAATGTTCACCGTCTGCACTTGTGGGGGAAAGCCCTTGTGTCCATTGTTGTTCGGCGGCTTGGGCTCCTCGTCGTCGTTGTGCAGCCCCTTGTCTTTGTTTTCGGCTCTTAACTTGCCTGCCTGCTTGAACACCCAACAATCCCTGTTAGTGTGATTGGCTGGCTTTTTGGGGGTGCTATGTATCTGGCACAAGCGATCGAGTATTCGGTCCAAACTGGACGGGCCCTGAGTATTCTTTTTGAATGGCTTTTTCCGCTGACCGGATTTATAGCCTCTGAATCCGGCATTGACTGCCGTGTCTTCATTGCTGTCGCTGTTAACGCAGCGTTTTTTTTTGTTCCGACGTGTCCTGCCACTTTTGTCCTTGGTATCCGAATTACCAGGGTTCTTTGATAAGTTGTTACTGCGAGCTAGCCAGCTGTCTTCACCCGCGCAAAAGCGGGTCATGAGTGTCGTGAGGGCTGCCATGGATTTCGGCTTTTCCTGTCCCAGGTGCCATGCAAGCCACTCGTCGCGGATGTTATGCTTGAAGGCTGCTAGGGCCTCTACGTCCGGACAGTCGACTATCTGGTTTTTCTTTGTTAGGAACCGTGTCTAGAATTGTTTGGCTGATTCTTCTGGCTGCTGAATTATGTGGCTTAAGTCATCGGCATGCGGCGGTCGCACATAAGTGCCCTGGAAGTTGTCAAGGAATGCGGCTTCCAGGTCCTCCCAAGAACTGATTGAGTCTGCTGGCAAGCTGTTAAGCCAATGCTGGGCCGGTCCTTTAAGTTTGAGCGGGAGGTACTTGATGGCGTGTAGATCATCGCCACGCGCCATGTGGATGTGAAGGAGATAATCCTCAATCCATACCGTCGGGTCTGTGGTGCCATCGTATGATTCGATGTTTACGGGTTTAAAGCCCTCTGGGATTTTATGATCCATTACTTCATTCGTGAGGCATAATGGGTGTGCGGCGCCCCTGTACTGGGCTATATCACGACGCAGCTCGAAAGAGCTATGTCTGTTGTGTTCGGCCTGGCCGGATTTGATGTATCCGGCGTGAGGATCATTGTCACATGCCGTAGGGCGCCTGTGCGATCCGTAGATCGATCTTGTCTGTCTTGCCTTGTCCTCCAGTATGTCTCGCAGGTCGGGCGCATTTTCCCGTGCCTTAGTTGTGCGGCGTCGGGGCATGGCTTGGGTGGAGGGCTGATAGGCCTCTCTGTCACGGCCACGAGGTGGCCGGTCTGCCATGTCATGCGCTGGTGATGTAGGTGCTTCCTCCTCTGATCGGGGTAGTGACCTGCGTTTCGGGTAAGTCTTGGAGGGGCGTTCGAGTTCATACTCGTCGGCCGCAAGGACTTCAGTCCATCTGTCCGCTAGCAAATCTTGGGCAGCTTTAAGCTGTTGCTGCTTCCTCTTGAGGCTGCTTGCCGTGGCTAAAATCCTGCGTCTAAAATGCTCTTGTTCGGCGGGGTCTGATGGTATGATGAATTCGTCGTCATCGAGGCTTGCCTCATCTTCGGAGGGAGGCGTATAGTTATCGTCCTCGAGCTCTCGGTCTGCCGCTCTCTCATGAGGGCTGGCTTCTCCATCTTCCTGTGCCGAATCTTGCTGGGTTGGGTGTTCTTCGGCGCTATCCGGGGTAGTATTATCTCCCGTGCCGGAATCACCGTTTTTGCTTTGGCGTGATTTAGAGCGGCGCCGCTGACGCCGGCACTTCGGCTGTTTCTTGGGGGCGTCATCCCCCATTGTTCCATCGCCATCTCCGTCTTTTGGAGTATCCACCATGTATATGTCATATGACGAGGTGGCGTTCCAGCGCCCTACAGGTGCTGGTTCGTGTTCGTCTCCTATATCGTCGTCCATGCCGTCGATGTCTTCGGAGCCGAAGTCCAGTATGTCGGTTAAATCGTCGACAGTGGCTACAAAGTGGGTGGTGGGTGGGTTTTGAATTTCCTCACCGTCCGTATCCCACCCTTGCTGACCGTAGTTCGGCCAGGGCTCTCCTAATAAAGAGAGAGACTTAAGGGAATTCAGGATGTCGCAAAAAGGCGAATGCTGAAGATGTCTGCGACGGTGAACTCCATTACCGGCGCCCAATCGGATTCGATTGGCATGGGTGCGGGGGGGGGGGGGGGGGGCTCAGAGTTCGGAGAGGAATCCGGCTCCTCGGAGTCTCGGGCCACGCGGAGTGCGGGGCTGGAGTTCGGCTCGATCGCCTCTGAGATAGCAGCCCCTGAGGTAGCATCCAACCGCTGATCCTCAATCGGCGCAGTAGGTTTCGAATCAATGGTCGAAACCGATGCGTGTGCGGCCTCCAAGGCGCTGTTCGGCGGCAGAGCTATATCATGCCCATCGAGACAGTGCGGCACGCTTGGCTGTGGCTCGAATCCATCGAAGATCAAGTGCCCGCAGATGTCAGCCGTGTAGTTTAGGCTTCCAAACCTGACCTGATGGCCAGGGGCATAGCTTTCGATCTGCTCAAGGTGGCCAAGCGAATTGGCCCGCAGTGCGAAGCCGCCGAAGACGAAGATCTGTCCGGGGAGAAAAGTCTCACCCTGGACCGCATTGTTGTTGAAGATCGAAGGAGCCATCGGGCCTAAAGGCGACGACACAGAGGAACTCTCAATGAAAGCACCAATGTCGGTGTCCAAACCGGCAGATCTCGGGTAGGGGGTCCCGAACTGTGCGTCTAGGCCGGATGGTAACAGGAGACAGGGGACACTTTGTTTTACCCAGGTTCGGGCCCTCTCGATGGAGGTAAAACCCTACTCCTGCTAGATTAATATTGATGATATGGGTAGTACAAGAGTAGATCTACCACGAGATCAAGGAGGCTAAACCCTAGAAGCTAGCCTATGGTATGATTGTTGTATATGGAGTTGATTCTGTCCTACGGACTACAACCCTCCGGTTTATATAGACACCGGATAGGGTTAGGGTTACACAGAGTCGGTTACAAGGGTAGGAGATCTTGAATATTGCATCGCCAAGCTTGCCTTCCACGCCAAGGAAAGTCCCATCCGGACACGGGACGAAGTCTTCAATCTTGTATCTTCATAGTCCAGGAGTCTGGCTGAAGGTATAGTCCGGCTATCCGAACACCCCCTAATCCAGGACTACCTCAGCGATGAATCCTTCTCTCTAGTTTTTTTTCTCCCCGAAAGTGAATATATGGAGTCAGGGCTGAGTTTGATGGAGCGTCAGGGGGCCCACGAGGCAGGGGGCGCGCCCAGGGGGGTAGGGCGCGCCCCACCCTCGTGGACAGGTGGAGGCCCCCCTGACGTGGATCTTCCTTCCGGTATTTTTTATATATTCCAAAATAATTCTCCGTTGATTTTCAGGTCATTCCGAGAACTTTTGTTTCTGCACAAAAATAACACCATGGCAATTCTGCTGAAAACAACGTCAGTCCGGGTTAGTTCCATTCAAATCATGCAAGTTAGAGTCCAAAACAAGGGCAAAAGTGTTTGGAAAAGTAGATACGATGGAGATGTATCAACTCCCCCAAGCTTAAACCTTTGCTTGTCCTCAAGCAATTCAGTTGATAAACTGAAAGTGATAAAGAAAAACTTTTACAAACTCTGTTTGCTCTTGTTGTTGTAAATATGTAAAGCCAGCATTCAAGTTTTCAGCAAAGATTATGAACTAACCATATTCACAATAACATTTAGGTCTCATGTTTACTCATATCAATGACATAATCAACTAGCGAGCAATAATAATAAATCTCGGATGACAATACTTTATCAAAAGCATCATGATATGATATAACAAGATGGTACCTCGCTAGCCCTTTCTGAGACCGCAAAACATAAATGCAGAGCACCTTTAAAGATCAAGGACTGACTAGACATTGTAATTCATGGTAAAAGAGATCCAGTCAAGTCATACTCAATGTAAACTAACATTAATGAATGCAAATGACAGTGGTGCTCTCCAACTGGTGCTTTTTAATAAGAGGGTGATGACTCAAAATAAAATTAAATAGATAGGCCCTTCGCAGAGGGAATCAGGGATTTGTAGAGGTGCCAGAGCTCGGTTTTGAAATAGATATGAATAATATTTTGAGCAGTATACTTTCATTGTCAACATAACAACCGAGAGATGGCGATATCTTCCATGCTACACACATTATAGGCGGTTCCCAAACAGAATGGTAAAGTTTATACCCCCCCTCCGCCAACAAGCATCAATCCATGGCTTGCTCGAAAAAACAAGTGCCTCCAACTAACAACAGTCCCGGGGGAGTTTTGTTTACAATTATTTTGATTTGATTTGCATAAAGCATTGGACTGGGCATCCCAGTGACCAGCCATGTTCTCGTGAATGAGGAGCGGAGTCCACTCCTCTTGAGAATAACCCGTCTAACATGGAAGATACGGACAACCCTAGTTGATACATGAGATATTCGAGCATATAGAACAGAATGCTTATTTGAAGGTTTAGAGTTTGGCACATACAAATTTACTTGGAATGGTAGGTAGATACCGTATATAGGTAGGTATGGTGGACTCATATGGAATAACTTTGGGGTTTATGGAATTGGATGCACAAGCAGTATTCCCGCTTAGTGCAGGTGAAGGCTAGCAAAAGACTAGGAAGCGACCAGCTAGAGAGTGACAACAGTCATGAACATGCATTAAAATTAATCAACACCGAATGCAAGCATGATTAGGATATAATGCACCATGAACATAAATATCGTAGAGGCTATGTTGATTTTGTTTCAACTACATGCATGAACATGTGCCATGTCAAGCCACTCGAATCGTTCAAAAGAGGATACCACCCTATCACACCACATCACAACCATTTTAATAGCATGTTGGCACGCAAGGTAAACCATTATAAGCTCCTAGCTAATTAAGCATGGCATAAGCAACTATAATCTCTAATTGTCATTGCAAACATGTTTATTCATAATAGGCTGAATCAGGAACGATGAACTGATCATATTTACAAAAACAAGAGACGTCGAGTTCATACCATCTTTTCTCATCTCAATAAGTTCATCATATAATCATCATTATTGCATTTCACTTGCACGACCTAATAGTGTGGATAATAATAATAGTGCACGTGCATTGGACTAAGCTGGAATCTGCAAGCAGTCAATTCAAGAGAGAAGACAAGGTAATATGGGCTCTTTGTTAGATCAACAATAATGCATATGAGAGCCACTCAACATTTTCATTATGGTCTTCTCCTCTCGACACCCAGAGAAAAGAAACAAAACTATTTACACGGGAAAGCTCCCAACAAGCAAAAGAAGAACGAGAAATCTTTTTGGGTTTTCTTTTTAATTACTACTACAAGCATGGAAAGTAAACTAATTAAAAGCTACAACTAATTTTTTTTGTTTTTCTTAAGGTTTATTGAACACACAAGAAGAAAGCATAAAAAGGAAAATAAACTAGCATGGATGATACAATGAAAAAGTATGAACACCGACAACTAGCAATGAGTGTGTGAACATAAATGTAATGTCGGTGAGAAATACGTACTCCCCCTAGCTTAGGCTTTTGGCCTAAGTTGGTCTATGGCCATGGCTGGCCTGGCAGATATCCAAAGTAATAGCTGGGGTCGTACTGTGATGCAGCAACTATTGCCTCATGAGCTGCCGCTTGGAGACGGGTCGTCTCCGTCCTCCTCTTATACTCGTCTGCCTCCTCCCTGGTTATAACATATCTCCCTTTTTCCTGAGAGTCAAAGAAAGCAGGAGCATGGAGGGCGACGTGGTAGGTGCCTCGTCTGTCAAAGATTAGTCGGTACTGGAGGAACTGATCGTTCCTCTCAACAAACTGATGACGAACCATGGCCTCATAATCTAAATAAACAGGAGGCAACTCAATATCATACCCATGTATGGGTATATCAAGAAAATTAGCTAGACGGGTTGCATAAATTCCACCAAAGAAATCTCCATGAATACGATTATTATGCAACCTACGTGCAACGATAGTCCCCAAGTTGTATTGTTTATCTCCTAAAATAGCGCTTTCGAGAACGCTAAGATCAGGCACACACATGTGACATGCTTCATCTTTACCATTAATGCATCTACGTATGAATAGAGCAAAATAAAGTATAGCAGGAAAATGAATGCTCCCTATGGTAGCTTGTGTTATATCTCTAGATTCCCCCGCAGTTATACTAGCAAGAAAATCTCTAAACTCAGATTTGCGAGGCTCGCTAGTGTTGCCTCATTGTGGAAGTTTGCAAGCAGTGTTAAAATCCTCTAAGTCCATAGTATACGAATTTTCATAAAGATCAAATAGGACAGTTTTGAGAATTGCGTGATGATGAAAATTCAAACCCTTCTCACAACGGAATCAGTGAGATAGTGGTACTGGCGGTACTTATCTGTCTCGAAGCTCTCAAGATCAGCATTACGCACATATGCATTAAATTCTTCCTTGATTCCTCCTCGATCCATAAAGTCCTCTGAAGGCCATTCACAAGCCCGCACTTGAGCTTCCCTCGATGGTTCATCATCGGCATCGCGTATTACGAGCCTGGGTCCTTGCTTCCTTGAAGGACCACCTTGGTACATTTTCCTAAACACATTTCTTCCTCTGAAAAATTTCTGGAATTTTTAGTAACTTCAAAATAAAAGTGAACCAAACTCAACAAAATTGATAGCAACTACTCCTACAAGTGCCTAGAGACAATATCATGCATCAAAACTACTTTTGACCACATAAATTTGACATGCAAGCTCAAGAACAGGGTCACCTAAGCAGCAAAAATATGCAATGAATAAAGCACTAGAACAAAAACTAATTGGACCATTGGAGGAGTCACATACCAAGGAACAATCCCCCAAAGCAGTTTTTTGAATGGAGCTTTGAGCAAGGAGGTCGAAAATGTCAGCAAAATGAGCTTGGACTCGGGTTTGAGCTGGTTAGTGATGTTTGTGGGAGGAAGAAGGAGTGTGTGCTAGCTGGAATAAGTGGAGGGGAGCCACCATGGGCCCAGGAGGCAGGGGCGCGCCTAGGGGGTAGGGAGCGCCCTCCACCCTCGTGGCCAGGTGCTTGCTCCCCCTGCTGTGTTCTCAGTGCTAGATATTCTCAAATATTCCAGAAAAAATCATATTTAAATTTCAGGGCATTTCAAGAACTTTTATTTTCGGGGTATTTTCTATTGCATGGATAATTCAGAAAATAGACAGAAGTTACTATTTTTGCTTTATTTAATATAAATAACAGAAATTAAAAAAAGAGGGTACAGAGAGTTGTGTTTTCTAAATTCATCCATCTCATGCTCATCAAAAGGAATCCACTAACAAGGTTGATTAGGTCTTGTTAACAAACTCATTCCGAGTAACATGGAACCGGAGAATTTTCGAATAACACTAGGTTACCTCAACAGGGATATGCACATCCCCAACAATAAGAATATCATATTTCTTCTTGACAATAGGAAGAGGAAATTCAAAACCTCCAAAAATAATCAATGGAAATTTTCCAATAGAGTTTATACTATAAACTTGAGGTTGTTTCCTCGGAAAGTGTACCATATGTTCATTACTATTAACATGAAACGGGACATTGCCTTTGGTGCAATCAATAACAACCCTTGCAGTATTCAAAAAGGGTCTTCCAAGAATAATAGACATACTATCGTCCTCGGGAATATCAAGAATAACAAAGTCCGTTAAAATAGTAATGTTTGCAACCACAACAGGCACATCCTCACAAATACCGACAGGTATAGCAGTTGATTTGTCAGCCATTTGCAAAGATATTCAGTAGGTGTCAACTTATTCAAATCAAGTCTACGATATAAAGAGAGAGGCATAACACTAACACCGGCTCCAAGGTAACATAAAGCAGTTTTAACATAGTTTCTTTTAATGGAGCATGGTATAGTTGGTACTCCTGGATCTCCAAGTTTCTTTGGTATTCCACCCTTAAAAGTATAATTAGCAAGCATGGTCGAAATTTCAGCTTCCAGTATCTTTCTTTTATTAGTAAAAATATATTTCATGTACTTAGCATAAGGATTCATTTTAAGCATATCAGTCAAACGCATACGCAAGAAGATAGGTCTAATCATTTCACCAAAGCGCTCAAAATCCTCATCATCCTTTTTCTTGGATGGTTTAGGATGAAAAGGCATGGGTTTCTGAACCCATGGTTCTCTTTCCTTACCGTGCTTCCTAGCAACAAAGTCTCTCTTATCATAACGTTGATTCTTTGATTGTGGGTTATCAAGATCAACAACATGTTCAGTTTCTTCTTCATTGTCATTACTAGGTTGAGCATCAACATGAGCATCATTATTAACATTTTCACTAGGTTCATGCTCATTACCAGATTGTGTTTGAGCATCAGAAATAGAAATATCATTGGGATTCTCAGGTGTGTCATCAACAGGTTCACTAGAAGCATGCAAAGTCCTATCATTTTTCTTTTTCTTCCTTTTAGAAGGACTAGGTGCATCAATATTAGTTCTCTGAGAATCTTCCTCAATTCTCTTAGGATGGCCCTCGGGATACAAAGGTTCCTGAGTCATTTTACCACCTCTAGTCATAACTCTTACAACATTATCATTTTTCTTACTATTTAATTCATTGAGCAAATCATTCTGAGCTTTGAGTACTTGTTCTACCTGAGTGGTAACCATAGAAGCATGTTTACTAATAATTTTTATTTCACCTTTAACATTAGTCATATAATCACTCAAGTGTTCAATCATATAAGCATTATGTTTCAGTTGTCTACCAACATAAGCATTAAAATCTTCTTGCTTAACCATAAAGTTATCAAATCCATCCAAACATTGGCTAGCAAACTTAGTAGGAGCGATTTCAGCTTTATCATATCTATAGAGAGAATTTACCTTTACTACCTGTGTCGGGTTATCAAGACCATGTATTTCTTCAACAGGCGGCAAATTAAGACCATGTATTTCTTCAATAGGAGGTAAATTCTTAACATCTTCAGCTTTAATACCTTTTTCTTTCATAGATTTTTTTGCCTCTTGCATATCTTCAGGACTGAGAAATAGAACACCCATTTTCTTCGGAGTTGGCTTAGGAGTTGGTTCAGGAATTGGATCAGGAAGTGTCCAATTATTTTCATTCGTCAACATATTATTCAATAGAATTTTAGCTTCATCTGGTGTTCTTTCCCTGAAAACACAACCAGCACAACTATCTAGGTGGTCTCTGGAAGCATTGGTTAGTCCATTATAAAAGATATCAAGTATTTCATTCTTCTTAAGAGGATGATCAGGCAAAGCATTAAGTAATTGGATAAGCCTCCCCCAAGCTTGTGGGAGACTCTCTTCTTAAATTTGCACAAAATTATATATTTCCCTTAAAGCAGCTTGTTTCTTATGAGCAGGGAAATATTTAGCAGAGAAGTAATAAATCATATCCTGGGGACTACGCACACAACCGGGATCAAGAGAATTAAACCATATCTTAGCATCACCCTTTAATGAGAACAGAAATAATTTAAGGATATAATAATAGCGAGTTTTCTCATCATTAGTGAACAAGGTGGCTATGTCATTTAATTTAGTAAGATGTGCCACAACAATTTCAGATTCATAGCCATAGAAAGGATCAGATTCAACTGAAGTAATTATCTCAGGATCAACAAAGAAATCATAATCCTTATCAGTAACAAAGATAAGTGAAGTAGCATAAGCAGGATCATATTTCATTCTAGCATTCAAAGTTTTTTGTTTTAGCTTAGCTAAAAGCTTCTTAAGATCACTCCTATCATTGCAAGCAAGAAAAATCTCTAGCAGTTTCTTCATCCATAACATAGCCCTCAGGCACAACAGGTAATTCATATCTAGGGGGAGAATCTTCATCATCACTTTCATCAATATTATCAGTTTCAATAATTTCATTCTCTCTAGCCCTAGCAAGTTGTTCATCAAGAAATTCACCAAGTGGCAAAGTAGTGTCAAGCATATAAGTAGTTTCATCATAAGTATCATGCATAGTAGAAGTGGCATCATCAATAACATGCGACATATCAGAATTAATAGCAGAAGCAGGTTTAGGTGTGATACGTCTCCAATGTATCTATAATTTTTGATTGCTCCATGCTATTATATTATCTGTTTTGGATGTTAATGGGCTTTATTTTACACTTCTATATCATTTTTTAGATTAACCTATTAACCGGAGGCCCAGCTCAAATTGTTTTTTTGCCTATTTCAGTGTTTTTGCAGAAAAGGAATATCAAACGAAGTCCAAATGGAATGAAACTTCGGGAACGTGATTTTCTCAACAAACGTGATCCAGGAGACTTGGAGTGGGCATCAAGAAACAATCGAGGAGGCCATGAGGCAGGGGTCGCGCCTACCCCCCTGGGCGCACCCTCCACCCTCGTGGGCCCCTCGTTGCTCCACCGACCTACTTCTTCCTCCTATATATATCCACGTACCCCCAAACATCTAGGAGCACCATGAAAACCTAATTCCACCACCGCAACCTTCTATACCTGAGAGATCCCATCTTGGGGCCTTTTCCGGAGCTCTGCCGGAGGGGGCATTGATCACGGAGGGCCTCAACATCAACTCCATGGCCTCTCCGGTGATGTGTGAGTAGTTTACTTCAGACCTACGGGTCCATAGTTATTATCTAGATGGCTTCTTCTCTCTCTTTGGATCTCAATACAAAGTTCTCCTCGATCTTCTTGGAGATCTCTTCGATGTAATCTTCTTTTGCGGTGTGTTTGTCGAGATCCGATGAATTGTGGGTTTATGATCAAGTTTATCTATGAACAATATTTGAATCTCCTCTGAATTCTTTTATGTATGATTGGTTTATCTTTGCAAGTCTCTTAGAATTATCAGTTTGGTTTGGCCTACTAGATTGATCTTTCTTGCAATGGGAGAAGTGCTTAGCTTTGGGTTCAATCTTGCGGTGTCCTTTCCTAGTGACAGCAGGGGCAGCAAGGCACGTATTGTATTGTTGCCATCGAGGATAAAAAGATGGGGTTTATATCATATTGCATGATTTTATCCCTCTACATCATGTCATCTTACTTAAAGCATTACTCTATTCTTATGAACTTAATACTCTAGATGCATGATATATAGCGGTCGATGTGTGGAGTAATAGTAGTAGATGCAGAATCGTTTCGGTCTACTTGTCGCGGACGTGATGCCTATATACATGATCATACCTAGATATTCTCATAACTATGCTCAATTCTATCAATTGCTCGACAGTAATTCGTTTACCCACCGTAATACTTATACTCTTGAGAGAAGCCACTAGTGAAACCTATGGCTCCCGGGTCTATCTTCCATCATATTAATCTTCCAACACTTAGCAATTTCTATTGCTTTTATTTTACTTTGAATCTTTATTCCTCTTTATCATAAAAATACCAAAAATATTATCTTATCATATCTATCAGATCCCACTCTCGTAAGTGACCATGAAGGGATTGACAACCCCTTTATCGTGTTGGTGTGTGGGACACGAGCGTGATCTCCTACTGGATTGATACCTTGGTTCTCAAAAACTGAGGGAAATACTTACACTACTTTACTGCATCACCCTTTCCTCCTCAAGGGAAAACCAACGCAGTGCTCAAGAGGTAGCGCAGCGTCACGGGGCGGGCGCAGACGGCAGCGGTGCTGGGTGGGGACGATGGCGGCACGGTGCGGGTGGGTGGGTGGAGACGAGGGCGCATGGGTGGGGGAGACAGGGGCGGGAAGGAAGGTTGTGTCGCGCGGAGTGGGGACGACGATGTGGAGAGGGTGGCGGCGGCGGTTGGGAGATCGAGCGCTGTGTCAGGGTGCGAGAAACGAGTGGAGGAGAGGAGGGCCATCGAGCGAGTGGATAAGGGGTGGCCCTATGCCGACGGCGAATCCGTCGGCATAGGCTTGGTCCCGCCTGCCAGGGACAGGTTCGGCGAGTGGATAAGGGGGCATATGCCGACGACCAAGTCGTCGGCAGAGATAGGAGGCCTATGCCGCCGTCGGCATAGATAGCAACCACTTTTTTTAAAACAGTCCCACCTCGCCCAGAGACAAGCAATATGACCTGTTTAAATAGTTCACTAATCCATAAGCTCCGGTATTCATTAGACTTATGTGAAGAAAACGACAATTACGGTGAAACTTTCAGTGACCGGCCCGGTGCCCGGGCACTGAGGGTTTCACTGTGATGGTACGTTTTCCATGATGAATGCCGGAGTTTTTAATAAATTCAATTATTACATTTTTTTAGATTTCTAGTTTACCGTGTGTATGGGACGCGGTGCGACGCCCATGACACGGCGGCAGCGATGCCCGTAAGGGGGGCACACCCCGGAGCCGCGTGTCGAGTGCCTGCGCCTCTCACCATGCTTCCACAACTGACAACCCTAGGAGGGCCCACCGCAACACCTGGCGGCATTGCTACCCCCCCCCCAGGTACCCTGTCCCATCTAACCCTGACACAAACGACCGCCGGGTCTAGCCCTTTGACTTTCGTCGGATGGGGTTTGACTGGTGGAGCTTTCCACCAGTTGTCATAGCCCAGCCCATAGCTACACCCCCAACACGGTCCCGGCCCAACCCACCCCAAGATTCCCTCTGTGCAGCCCGACGTGGCCGTTTCACCCCTCCGGGACACGGCGGCAGCAGGGGCACACCCCGGAGCCGCGTACCGGCGGCGTCGGGTCTACACGGAGGGGATCTTGCTGTGGGTTTGGCCCAGATGTTGCTCCAAAGTGTTCCTATGGGCTGACCTAACACAACCGGGTGGAGAGGTCCATTGGTCAAATCCCGTCTGTGTAAAGTCAAAGGGCTAGATCTCGTGATCAAATGCTACAGGGTTAGGCGGGACGGGGGCCCTAGGGGGTAGCAATGCCACCGGAGCGTCGCATCGGGCCTTTGATACGTCTCTGTCGTATCTACTTTTCCAAACACTTTTGCGCTTGTTTTGGACTCTAACTTGCATGATTTGAATGGAACTAACCCGGACTCACGCTGTTTTCAGCAGAATTGCCATGGTGTTATTTATGTGCAGAAACAAAAGTTCTCGGAATGACCTGAAACTCCACGGAGATTATTTTTGGAAATAATAAAAAATAGAGAAAAGTATACTTTTCGTCCCTCAATTCTTTGCAGAGTCTAGATTTGGTCCTTCAACTTCAAAACCGGACAATTTGCATCCTTAACTTATGAAACCGGACAAGATTCATCCCTGGTCACGGTTTTGACCGGTTTTGGTCCTGTCCCACGCCGGTTTTGACCGTTCCGACTCAAATTTGCCTACCTTTCCTAGGTCCACGTAATGTTTTCAAATTCGGTTACTTTTTCCAAATACATGAACATTTTTAAAATTTGTGTACTTTTTTTAAATCTGTGTACTTTTCCCAAGTTCATGTACTTTTTCAAATATGCATATTTTTTAAAAGTTCATTTGGTTTTTTGAAGTTCATTTAATTTTTAAAAATTTATGTACCTTTTCATATTAGAATACATTTTTTGAAAGAGTTCATGAATTTTGAAAATTTTATGCGAACTTGAAAAAAGTACGTGGATATGGGCTTCTTTTACACAAAAATATGTGGATTTCAAAAATTATTTCAACTTGAAACAAGTACGTGAATTTCAAACAAAGTTCATGGATTATAAAAGGAACATGGATTTGAAAAAATGCGGACTTCGAAAAGCATGTGGATTTGAAATAAGTATGCGAATTTCAAAAACAGTTCATGGCTTTGAAAAATACTTGGATTTGATAAAATGACGCAAAATTGGGAGAAATACGGGGTTTTGGAAAAAGTACGTAAATGTTAACAAATCAAGGATTTGAAAAAAGTACGCGAATTTTAGAATAGTTCGCTGATTTGGAAAAAGTATGTTTATTTTTGAAGAAGTTCACTGATATGAAAAAATTACAGGAATATGAGTGAGCACCGGTCAAAACCGGGGTGAGTCAACACCAAAACCGGTCAAAACTGAGTCCAGGGACGAACCTTGTCCGGTTTCTGTAGTTGGGGGTGCAAGTTGTCCGGTTTTTAAGTTAAGGGACCAAATCTAGACTTCACCAAAAATTAAGGGATGAAAAGTGTACTTTTCTCTAAAAAATACTGGCAAAGAATCAAGGCCAGGGGGCCCACACCCTAGCCACGAGGGTGGGGGCACGCCCCCCTGCCTCGTGGGCCCCCTGGAGCTGCACCGACCTCAACTCCAACTCCATATATTCGTGTTCGGGGAGAAAAAAATAAAAGAGAAGGATTCATCGCGTTTTACGATACGGAGCCGCCGCCAAGCCCTAAACTCTCTTGGGAGGGCTGATCTGGAGTCCGTTCGGGGCTCCGAAGAGGGGAATCTGTCGCCATCGTCATCATCAACCATCCTCCATCACCAATTTCATGATGCTCACTGCCGTCACTACTAGGAAAAGGCCTACTAATGGCGCACCAGTTTTGCCTATGCGCCATTAGTATCACGCCACTAGTATTTATTACTAATGGTGCACCACTGGTGCGCCATTAGTATCTGGCATACTAATGGCGCACCACCTAGTGCGCCATTAGTATATAACACCATGCGCCATTAGTATGCCTCCCAGGGGCCATATTTAACCATGTGCTTTGGCACACGAATGGCGCACTGCGGATGGATGCGCCATTAGTATACTTGGCATACTAATGGCGCACTGTTTGGTGATGCGCCATTAGTATACTTTGGCATACTAATGGCGCACTGTGTAGTGATGCGCCATTAGTATGAATATTAGGTTTTATTTTTTTTTACTTTTCTGATTTTTGCGCAGGTTACAAAATATATTATTTGACAGAATATAGACAGTAGCACACAGCAACAACAGATTCATCGAATACAATAGAAGATTAGTCTCCGAATTCAAAAGACTGAACAAAGATAAAACATTACAAGTCTCGAGACCGCGAGTATCGAGTTTGTCTTCACATTACAAGTCGATATCGATCATCTAAACTACCATCACATAGAAGAGAGCTGCGGTCATCACGATGAGCATCATCGCGATGAAACTAGTCTTCATCCGGTTCCTCCAACGCTCCCTCCTCTCTCCCGCTAGATAGCGGGCGTATCTAGATTCCGCCTCCGCCCTAGTGGTGTACCCTTTGTAACTGTTACCGCTAAAACGGTGAACCTGTCTCCGACACTCCTCCCAGTCGTCGTAGACTCCGGGAACCTTACCCTTGTACACGAAATACGACGGCATCTCTATGCACAAGCCAAACAACAGACAATACATACATAAGCAATATATAAGTATGCAACAAAAGGATCGGAAGAGAAAAGCAAGACATGACATTAATAGCATGATTCATGGTCCTACTAATAAATAGCATCGATTACATCTAAGTTGAATGACTATCCAAACCAAAGAGACATACAAGTTCATTAAAGTTTAATTACAACATGAGCCAATCAATGTTTCAGAACTACACATAGCATCACTACTGTCGACTCAACTCATGGGACTAGAGCGTGGATGAAGCCGCCGTCTGTCGTGATGGTCATGAAATCGCGGGCGTTGTCAGCCTGCATTTGTAGCATTCCGTCTATCTCCCTGTTTGACGGTTGATATCTGAGGTAGAACTGCCCCAAGGTATGAAGGGCATCTTGATGGATGATGTCCGCAAACTCCGACTGGATGCGAAAGAATTCTTGTTTGATGTCCGCGTCCTGGATTGCCGACAAGCTCGCGGCCCAATCTTTGAGATTATTTGGTAGCAGAAGGTGATGATGGTCCCTTACGATTGCCGGCATGTGATGGAGGGCGTAGTAGGCATCCTTCTGACCGCCAGGCGGCTGCTTGACACAGCAGAACGTCGTATTGTGGGCGAACACGTGCTTGGCGTACTTACGAACTGCCCTGGTGAAGGTGCCTCCAGATTTGGCGTAGCTGGGGAGAACATCATCAAGAACTTTCTTGATATTTGTGTAGTCTATCTTGGAGTTATGGTTCGGGTCGAAATACGTGGCCATGGAATATTTCGGGCTTAAGAGGATGAGTGTGCAATGTGTGTCACTGCACCGAACACGGAATGTTAGAAAAAAAAGAACGATCGAAATCTAAGAAATCATATGTTACGGGGCGGTTAAGGGATGACTTACTCGGGAAAGTAAGCCACAAGGAAGTTATCCTTATCTGGGTTTGCCAGAATGACGTCTTCGAGGTGTGAACTTGCGACTTGGCGGTCCCCAGCGCTGCTCAAGAGCTTGGCACGCGTGTAGAAAGGGTCGACGATCATGATGTCCGGGGTCTTGTCTCTAATGATCCGCATCTCCATACTCAGCGAAAACAGCCGAACGAAGGTGTAGTGCAGCGGATGAAGGTTAAACATAGCAAAGATGTCATCAAACCACAGGACGATCGTACCCCCAATGTCGCCATCCATAAAGCCCTTGCCCTCTGGCACCTTGGCCATGAAAATCGGGTATGCCACATCATTCTCTCTTAGACGTCGCTTCTCCAAAGAAAAAACACTGTCGTGCAGACTTCGCATAGCACCGGTTGCAGCATTGAGCATATTTGTCGGTAGCATCACCCTACCCGCCACATGCACCCTCCTCGAGATATCGTTAGGTGAAGGTGGCCCGTCCTGAGCACGGATCGTACTCGGTGCCGGCTGGCTCGCACCGGCGCCCTTTTTAGTCTACCGTTTCCGTCTCTTCTTCTTGATCTGTTGTAATGGGACCGAGTTCTGCTCAAAGACCGCCTTCTTAAGCGTGTTGGGGCTGATAATATTTCGCACCTCAGCTATCTGAGGCTCGGTGAAGGCGGCAGCTGGAGGCGTCTCCTGAGAACTGAACACCAGACGACGCCTGTTGCAACTAGGTTTCTCCGACATACCAGCTAGATCGCGGTCGTCTTGGTTGGGTTCTTGAGAAGGAGGCCCGCAGAACTCGTCATCGTACCCATGTTTGGCAAAGTACTTATCGACATTGGTAAATGTACCGTTGTCGTCGTCGTCCGGATCTTGTGACATATGCATGTCCGGATCCTGTGCCATAGGGATGTCCGGCATGTCCGGTAGCGTTGCGGCATTCTTGCCATGGCTTGGCGCCGGCACGACTGGCGGTCTTGTCTATGGGGTGGTGTCCCCCGCCGCCAAACGAATCTGGCTCTTCGGCCAAAGCAGGGGCCAACTTACGCAGGCGTTGAGGGTCATCTCATCTTCTTCGTCGGCCCCAGCGGGTCGAATCGGAGGTAACAGCTCGTCGCAGCCTGGCAGCACCTGAACCACTTCAACCCTATACATAGCACCGGATTACCGTGGAACACGGGGTTGCCCGGTTGAACGATTCTGCCCTTGGCGACATCGACCAACTCGCCACCCACGAAGTGCAGGAGAGTGCAAGGAACATCGGCGGCGCCCTGCGAAAACATGTAGGGCGTCAGGGATGCCCAGTCAAAGGCAAGGAGATGAAGTCATCGGCCGAGAGGCTTAGTTACCATGATGCCGTCGAGCTCGGCTAATGTCGAGGCACCGCCAACGGCGGGCGTGCAACTGACGGAGGGGCCGCTTGTTGGCGAGGTGCCGGTCGGCATACACCCGGGTGCATTAAGCTCCAATGCTCGTGCCGGACCCGGAGACACGAATACCGCCTCTGCCGGAGACACCAATGGCGCCGCCGGAGACACCAATGGTGCCGCCTGCGTGCTATGCGAGTTGTTGGCCGTGAAGCTGGGAACCGGGGGAGGCCCCTGTTGGCCGCCCGCAATCCACGTCGTCAGCCCATGAATCAACGTAGGCACCATGGCGTTGAGCTTCGTTCCCAGTTGTTGCTCCACTTGCTCTTGGACAAGCTCCGGAATCTGCGCCACTTGTGCCTTGAGTGCTTCAACCTCGCGCGACTGGCTTTCCGAGCTGGTCTTTTTCTCCTTTCGCCCACTAGCGGTATAGTATGGCAACCATTTTGTGGACAAGCCTTTGCCGGCCACACGACCAGCTGACGTCAGCTTATTGAGCTTATCCCTGTTTTTCATTACGTTCAACGCCCTATTCAAAGGAGTGTCGAAAGGGGAGCTCTGAGACGACCCCGCGCTACTACTTTCTTTGTCCTGCGGAAGGAACGTGAACCATTTAGAAATATTGGGGATTAATTAGAATGCAACCATATGGAGCTAATTACGCGGGGGTGTATTCCTTACCAGAACAAGCTCAAGCTCCTTGGTCTTCGAATCCGTGGTAAGCTCCTTTGCTACCGGGTCCTCCTTGTACCGGGCCCTGAGAAAGTTCCTGGTCTGCTTGTCACTGTATTTCTTGAAGCGGGGCGGTAGGCCTTGCTCGGCACGCTCCGCATCCTCCTTGTCCCATACAGGCTCCGCCACTCTGTAACCGCCGGGACCGAGTTGGTGGACCCCTAAGTTCAACTGCCACATTTCTTTCCCCCACTGACTTGATTCGGAGGTTGCGGGGCTCTCGCACTTGATCTTGAACTCCTTGTAGTCATCTTCGCTCACCAAAGGATATTTCGCCTTGATCTTGTCATAATTATCACCTTTATCAATCATTGCATTCACCGTGCTTCTCCAAGTAGACAGGGCCGTGCTCATCTTCGTGAGGGCGGCATTGTTCACTTTATTCCCTGAGAGGCGTGTGTTTGCAAACTCAGCAGGGAACTTGTATCGTTCGTGCAGCTTCGTGAAGAGGAGGTTACGCAAATTCCCTTGGTCCTTATGCCTTAGGTTCTCAGTGTTGATCGAGATGGTGCTCCGGAGAATGCACCTGAGCTGAACCGAGTACCCCTTGACTACTTGTTTGGGCGCCGTCGGTTGCCCGTCGGAGTTCACTTCAGCAAAATTCCTCCCTGACGGTGCCGAGCACGCTCGGGCGCCGGTCCTTCCGTTGCCTCTTCGGTTGGCTGCCATCTGTGCGTGTGCCGCCATCATCAGTGGTGGCATCCTCGGCGGCGCCATCAGTGGTGTCATCCTCGACGCCACTAGTGGTTGTGTAGTCAGGATCGGTGTCTTCCGCGGCGTCCTCATAGCGGTGAGGTTCTTCCTCCAACTCCTGGGACAGCTCCCAGAATCGCTTGCCGCCCGAACCGCCGGCCTCATCGTTGTGGGCCATGTTTCGCTCTAAATAGGAAAAAAGTTTGGTCAAAAAGTTGGTTATTGTCAAGGAACAAGATCATGGTCTCATCATTTAGGGTTTGTCGACACAGAGGCATCCTAAAAGCTAAGCTTTTATCATTTAGGGTTTGTCGACGCTGAGGCACCCTAAAAGCCTAAGCGTACATCATTTAGGTTCTCATCGACACCGAGGCACCCTATAGAAGCCAAGTTAAGTTTTCATCATTTAGGGTTTATCGATGCCGAGGCACCCTAGGTTGGGCCTAATCACTTGGCACTAATCACTTGGCTCTATTGCCACCTATGTTGGGTTTATCATCTAGGGTTTATCGATGCTGAGGAGAATTCTAAGTTGGGCCTAATCACTTGGCTCTATTGCCACCTATGGTTTAATGCAGCAAGAATGGCGGGGCAGTTGATCCTACTTAACTAAGTACTAAGATACCCCGTCCCATGCATTAGTCGCAAGTACCCCATATGTCCTATTTTTAGCAAAGTCATGCCAAAATTAACGGAAAATTTCAGCATGAACTTTGCTGAAAATAGGACATATGGAGTACCTGAATTTGCCGGAACGGAAGTTAATCGACATTCTGGCAAACTCAAGGGCCTCTCGGGGTACCTGCAAATTCATCACGACACAATGGTCGGAGACAAAACCCAGCCACAGACCATATGGTCCTCTGCTTTCATATGGAAAAAAATCAGCTCAACTTATGTGAGATTCCATTCCAGATATAATAGGTCACCCAACAAAAAATCATCAGTAGTATGATCAATTTTGAATCAATAGACATACTTCTCAAAAGAGGCATGATCAAATTCTGGTGCCCTTGACTTACTAGTATTTATCTCTTATGACTGATGAATGTGCATTGAGTCTAGAAGCAAAGACTCTACAGTGAAATGAAAAAAAAACTTGGAAATATATTTATGATAACTCTAAATGGATCAGAAGGTGCAGATGCACTTGTAAAAAAAGGTATGCATTTGCAACAGCTTTGTTCTGATTATGACACCATTCTGTTAAGAAGGCAAAATAACATTATCATCCCAATTCATGGTTGAAGTTGAAGACCCTAAGCTTTAAAATGCCAAGTCTCACTTACACATGTTAACTTATATACCAGTTCAGAACTATCACCAGAAAATAGTAAATCCACATTGACCACATAATATTATTTTGCAACCACTCAGTTTGTCCTTGACTGGGACACTTGAAGCACAAAACAACTAATGCAGAGCTAGGTTGTATGTTTGGCTTAAGGGTTTTCCTTTTCAAATTCTGACTCTGTTTCTAAACAAAGTAGGCTTCTATCCTGTCTAGAATGTAATGAAGATGTCTTGGATAAGCTGAGTGTTTTTTAACAATTTTCTCATTTTGACAGCATCTGTATCACATTACACTTGATATATTTTCACTCCTGTGTGTTGTAATGAAGATGTCTTGGTGAGACTTGATATATGTCCAAAATTAGAAAAATCACAAGGTACTTTCTCTACCTAATAAACTCCATATGACCACATAAAACCCTGTTTAACACACCTGTAAAGAGGAACAACCCCCCTAAGGAGCTAGAAAGCTACATCGCCCACTGCCTCGTCGAATGTCTGTCAAGGGAAGAGATAAAGAGCATATAGAACATTACCCACACAAAAAAATGAGAGCATGTAAAAAATTTAAAAACGAGAACCATATTGACCAATCTAAACTTGACATTACACTTGGCACGGAGGGAGTACACAATGACATAGTAGTTATCAATTTTCTCCTGTATGAGCTGTAGCAATCCCCACATACAAGAAAAAACTGAAAGCAAAGCTTTACTCTCCCAACAAGATTCTAAGCATACTACTTGACTAATAATAGAAAGCCCATGACAGTGAGGGTATCTAATACAGTAGTATTTCTAATTCTATAAGCCTGCAAGTTTATGAAATTGACACAAACCAATTTGGTTAGCAAGTCACGGCAACACATGACAGTGAGGTAGCAGCAGAAATGCACCTGATGCAGAAACCTAACCTACTGCCGCTGGATCATCAACCTAGATTCTTGCATTACAGAAAAGAGCATCACAAACTCAATTCTGGCAATCATTCAGCACTAGTATTTCAACGACTTGCAGATGATAGGCAGCTACATATATACATGTCTACAGACGACAAAGGCTAAGGTGAGGTGAACTTGGCGACGGCCGTGGTGCCCTCGGACCTCGTTGGGGAGGGAGATGCGGATGGAGGTCTGGACCCTAGATGGATGGAGCAAGAGCGCGCCGTCGCATATAGGCAAATCAAGAAGCTAGGGCTTCAACCGTGGCGGAGCTCAACGGTGATGGTGCGAACCCTAGAACTAGAGGAGAGATGAGGGGGGACAGCGGAGGAGGTGGCGCGAAATTACCTACGCGAAGCCGCCGAAGAAGGGGAGGTGGCGGCGAGGGTGGAGTCCGGCTGGGTAGAGGTGGTCGTCGTCTCCTCCTCCTCCTGGTCCTCCTCCTCCGGCTCGGGGCGCGGGGGAGCTGCAGTGGTGGGGGGTGCGGGGGCGCGGGGGAGCTGCGGTGGTGGGGGGCGCGGGGGCGGCGGGGGTGGAGTCTGGCGGGGGTCGGGGCGGCGGCATCGGGGCAGCGCGCGGGTGGATCTGGCGAGGGAGAGGGACGAAGGGGATCTGGCGAGAGGGAGGGAATTAGCTAGGGGGGAGGAATCTTACTAATGGCGCACCCGCGGTCAGTGCGCCATTAGTAATCTTTTTTTACATAGCAATGGCGCACCAGGCAGAGCTGCGCCATTAGTAATCTTTTTTTTATAAATAGCAATGGAGCACCAGCCAGAGGTGCGCCATAAGTAATTTATTTTTATTTTTTGTTGCATGTAATAATTTTTTAGAAAATGAATATGAATATGAAAAGGTAATATTTTTTTATAAAAACAGTAATAATTGTTGTTTAACAACAATTGTAGTCTACACTTTATTATTATTATTTTTCTTAAAATGAATATGAATATGAAACGGGGGGTGCTCGTCGGCGGTGGTGGAGCGGGGGAGGGTGCGGGGGGTGCTCGTCGGCGGTGGTCGAGCGGGGGACGGTGCGGGGGGTGCTCGTCGGCGGCGGTGCAGCGGGGAAGGGTGCGGTGGGTCGTCAGCGGCGGTGGAGCTAGCGGGGGAGGGTGCGGGTGGGATTGAGATCGAGATGGAGGGGATAGCGATCAAGATGGAGGGGGATCGAGTTCGAGTGTCCTCATGAATATTCAATATTTTATCATATTGAATATGAAAAAATATCAACAAATTTGAAAAAATATTCATGAATTCAAAAAGTGCCCATGAAATTTAAAAATATTCATGATATCAAAAAGTGCCCATGAAATACAACCGAGAAATGAAGACTACGATTTAAATACAGTCGATCTTAGCTAGCTATCTGTTCATAATCTTCTTGCCCTTCTTTTTCGCAAATGGAGTTCTTCTATGGAACGGACGTCCTTTAGGTAGGGTGGTCCTGCTTCTTCTTGTGGTGTATGCTGCTAGTACTTCATCGTCGTCGTCATGTTCGATCTTCGGGTCGCCGTACTTGTCGAAGTCTTGCTCATTGGCTACTCCATCCATTTCGATGATCTTCCTTTTGCCTCTCCTCACGACAACACGACTGGGCTTTGACGGGTCGGTAATGAAGAAGCATTGGTCCACTTGGGAAGCCAGTACCCATGGCTCATTTTTCGCGGTGACATTTGCGCCCGCGGTCTTGGATTTGGCTTCGGGTATAACCATGGTGGTGAAATACCGGTCTTCTTTTAGGACGCTCTTGGCGCATCTGACACGGAACATCGGGACCTTCTCTCCAGCGTAGCTCAGCTCCCAGATCTCTTCGATCCTTCCGTAGTATCTGTCCTTGTCATTACTGGTGTAGGATTCCATCGTTACCCCAGAGTTCTGATAACCATCGCTCTTCATGTCCTTGTCCTCGGTGTAGAATGTGTAGCCATTGATATCGTACGCCTCATAGGTCGTCAGGTTGTGCTCGGCGCCCTGTGACAAGGCGAATATGAGTTGTTCTTCCGCAGAAGAATCCTCATGTAAAGGGTACGACAGAAGCTTCTGCTTGAACCAACGCTTGAAACATGAGTTGTGCTCTTTGATTATATCTCCGTCCGTCCTCTGTTGGCCTCGATCATTGTACATCTTCTCAATAAAGGTTTTGTGCTCTACCACCCAAGGATCTACCACGTCTATGTGTTGTAGCGCGACTAGGTTTGCTCTTTCAAAGTCGGCGAGTCGACCCTCGAAGTCGACATGCATTTCGCGGCGACCCTCACGGTGACCCCATCCAGCGAGCCTGCCGAGGTGCCTGTTGACGGGCAGACCAACGGGGTTCTCGATGCCTAGATAATTCGTGCAGTAGGAGATGCACTCTTCGGTCAAAAAGCCCCTGGCTATACTTCCCTCTGGACGTGACATGTTGCGAACGTATCCTTTGATGACACCATTAATCCTTTCGAACGGCATCATGCTGTGCAGGAACGTCGGCCCGAGTTGGATGATATCCTCCACCAGCAGATGCACCATAACGTCGAAGAATGCAGGCAGGAAGTACATCTCAAGCTCGCATAGTATCACCACGATCTCTTCCTGTAGCCTTCTGAGTTGCCTCACGCCAACCGACTTCCGAGAGATGACATCGAAAAAGTTGCATAGGCCAAATAGCGTTTCACCGACGTGCGCGTCCATGATCCCACGGATTGCAACTGGAAGTATCTGTGTCATCAGCACGTGGCAGTCGTGAGACTTCATCCCGCTGAACTTATGCTTCGCTGGGTCTAGGTATCTGCTTATCTTCCCCGCGTAACCGTAAGGAAGTTTTACTCCTACGAGGCAGGTGAAAAACTGCTCGATCTCCTCCTGACTTAGAGTGAAGCACGCGGGAGGGTAGTCATTTCCGGTCTTCTTGGCCTTCTTGCCTTTGCGACGACTTTCTGTGTCCTGCTTCGCCCCATCATCATCATCATCATCATCATCATTAGCGTGAAGGTACTGCCTGATGCCCATTGATTTCAAGTCTGCCCTTGCTTTCGGCCCATCTTTGGTCCTCTCTGGCATGTTGAGCAGGGTACCAAGCAGACTCTCGCACACGTTCTTCGTGATATGCATGGCATCAAGGCTGTGACGCACAAGGTGGATCTTCCAGTACGGCAAGTCCCAGAAAACAGACCTCGTTTTCCATACCTTCAGCAGCGGCTCTGGCGCCTTTCGCTTCTTTCCCGGCTCTGGCGCCTTTTGCTTCTTTCCCGGCTCTGGCGCCTTTTGCTTCTTTCCCGGCAGTGGGCAATCTTTCCAATTTTTCAACAGCCCATCTATTTCCTCGCCGCTTCTCGTACGCGGGTGTCTTCGGAGTTCGGTTTCACCATCGAACAGATCCTTGCGTTTCCTCCATGGGTCATCGTCGCGAAGCCACCTTCGATGTCCCATGAACACGGTTTTCGAAGACCCGGGATCTCTATCTAGCTGGCGATACGTTGTGTCATCCATGCACCTGACGCATCCAGAAAATCCGTGGACCACCTGCCCCGCGAGATATCCGTAACCGAGATAGTCGTGCACCGTCGTGAGCAGTGCGGCTCTCATAGGGAAATATTCTTTCTCTGCAGCGTCCCACGTATTGGCTGGCGTTTTCCACAGAGTGTCTAGCTCCTCTTTCAGCAGCCCCAGATTCAGATTGATGTCGTTCCCTGGTTGTTTTGGCCCTTCAATTAGCATACTCATGTGAATGTACTTCCTCTTCATGCACAACCAGGGGGAAGGTTGTACATCCACACAAACACAGGCCAGGTGCTATGTGTGCTTCTCTGTCTGCCAAACAGATTGACTCCATCGGTGCTCACGCCCGGCATGATGTTCCTTGGATCCTTACCAAATTCTGGGTGTTCGAAGTTCAACACTTCCCACTGGCTCCCATCCTTAGGGTGACTCAGCATCTTGTCTTTTTTATTTATCTCCGGATCATTTGCGTCATCTTCTCGCTTCTTCGCCTCCCTATCCGCGTGCCAACGTAGGAGCTTTGCTACCTTAGGGTCCGCGAAATACCACTACAAGCAAGGAGTGATCGGAAAGTACCACACCACTTTTCGAGGAGCTTTCTTCCTCTTCTTGTATCGAGTGACGCCGCACACCGGACATATGGTAGACTCCGCGTGCTCGCCCCGATAAATGATGCAATTGTTCATGCACACATGGTATTTCACGTGCGGTAAATCCATAGGATACACGACTTTCTTCGCCTCCTCGAAACTGGTCAGGCACTTGTTCCCCTTGGGAAGATGTTCGTGCCAGAATGACATGTTCTCGTCGAAGCATGCGGCGGTCATTTTGTGTTTTACCTTCATCTCCAAAGCCATGAGCGTTACTTTCAGGCGGGTATCCTCGGGTCTGCATCCTTCATACAATGGAGTAACCGCGTCTATCTCCAGTTGATCCAGCTTGGCTTTCTCTCGGGCGGCAGCTCTTGCGTTATCCGTCTGCTTGAGAAGCAGCTCTTGAATATGAGGGTCCTGCACCCAGCCCATCGATGGTCCATCGTCGTCTGCTCCTCCGGCATCTTGATCTTCATGATCATGCCCTTCGTCTGCTCCGGCATCTTCCTCATCATCATGTCCGGCATCTTCTACATGATGACTATGTACAGCATCACCGTCATGATCATGTCCTGAAGATTCTTCATCTTCTCGCCCGCCCGAGCCGCGGTGGTTGTCTTGCTGCCCTTCCTCATTTCTTGCCCGGCCCCCATGGACGACTTCATAGTCATCTTCATCACCTTGCCACCGATAGCCATGCATGAAACCACGCAAGAGCAGGTGGTCCCGCACCTGCCCGAAATCCGGGTCCGCAATAAGGCTCTTCAGCTTGCATCTTCGACACGGACATCTTATCTCCGTCTCGTTCTTTTGAAGCATCTCGGCCTTCGCGGAGCTCAAAAACCTATTCACGATGCCTTCGGTCATCGTGCGGACCATGGTCGCCTGCAGGATAGAGCAAAATGATATTTTAGAACCAAGAAAAAATTTGGCATGACTTTCCCTAAAAATAGGACCAAAAGGAATGCATAGTGCCAAAATTCTCGCCGAAACGGAAATGAATCAACATTTTGGCAAAATATTGGCAACAATCGCATTTCAAATACCGGTACCTGCAAACACAAACATATATGCAACACCACAAACATATGCAACACCACAAACATACATAGATCTAGCTAAGCCACAAAAAGTGCATGTGCACATTGTTGGAGCGAGCTAGGGAGAAAAAAAGTAGATCTACAACATGAAGATAGCTTTCCCCTTAATTGCCTATCAAAAAAGGTAATTTCAACAGTTAATTTTGATGAATATATGGTGCAAATGAGGTGAGGAGGAGGAGGCAGCCGACAAGCTTAGAGAAGGAGGTGGGGGAATGAAGTGGGGAAAGTGAGTGTGTAGGTGTGGCTGTCCAAAAATATCTAGCTGGTCCCAGGTTACTAATGGCGCACCACACAGCCATGCGCCATTAGTAACCCAACATACTAATGGCGCACCACACAGACAAGCGCCATTAGTAGTTTTGCAAAAAAGGAAAAAAAATAATTTTTATACTAATGGTGCACCGTGGCACAGTGCGCCATTACTAGTTTAAACTAGTAATGGCGCACTATGCAACGGTGCGCCATTAGTAGTTTTGCAAAAAAGTAAAAAAAAATACAGTAGTGGCGCACTCTATGGCTGGTGCGCCATTAGTAGTTCTAACTACTAATGGTGCACTTTGCCCGGATGCGCCATTAGTATGTTTGAAAAAATGAAAAAAAACATTTTTTACTAGTGGCGCACCGTGTGCCTGGTGCGCCATTAGTGTCTTCCACACTAATAGCGCATCTCCACATGGTGTGCCATTAGTATATAGTAGTGGCGCACCACTTCTCTGGTGCGCCATTAGTGTCAATTTCATCTTTAGCCCTTTTCCTAGTAGTGCGTGCGTGAGTAATTCCATCATAGGCTTGTTGGACGATGATGGGTTGGATGAGATTTATCATGTAATCGAGTTAGTTTGTTAGGGTTTGATCCCTAGTATCCACTTGTTCTGAGATTGATGTTGCTATGACTTTGCTATGCTTAATGCTTGTCACTAGGGCCCGAGTGCCATGATTTCAGATCTGAACCTATTATGTTTTCATGAATATATGAGTGTTCTTGATCCTATCCTGCAAGTCTATAGTCACCTACTATGTGTTATGATCCGGCAACCCCGAAGTGACAATAATCGGGACCACTCCTGGTGATGATCGTAGTTTCAGGAGTTCATGTATTCACTATGTGTTAATGCTTTGGTCTGGTACTCTATTAAAAGGAGGCCTTAATATCCTTTAGTTTCCGCTAGGACCCCGCTACCACGGGAGGGTAGGACAAAAGATGTCATGCAAGTTCTTTTCCATAAGCACGTATGAATATATTCGGAATACATGCCTACATTACGTTGATGAATTGGAGCTAGTTCTGTGTCACCCTAGGTTATGACTGTTACATGATGAACCGCATCCGACATAATTCTCTATCACCGATCCATTGCCTACGAGCTTTCCATATATTGTTCTTCTCTTATTTACTTTTCCGTTGCTATTGTTATCATCACTACAAAACACCAAAAATATTACTTTTTCTATCGTTACCTTTTGTTACCATTATCACTACTATCGTATTACTTTGCTACTAAACACTTTGCTGCAGATACTAAGTTTCTAGGTGTGGTTGAATTGAGAACTCAGCTGCTAATACTTGAGAATATTCTTTGGCTCCCCTTGTGTCGGATCAATAAATTTGGGTTGAATAATCTTCCCTCAAAAATTGTTGCGATCACCTATACTTGTGGGTTATCAAGACTATTTTCTGGCGCCGTTGCCGGGGAGCATAGCTCTATTCTTTGAGTCACTTGGGATTTATATCTGCTTATCATTATGAAGAACTTGAAAGACGCGAAAACAAAAATTTATCCCTCAACTATGAGGGAGGTAAGGAACTGCCATCTAGCTCTGCACCTGACTCACCTTCTGTTTTGAGTAAGCTTGCAACACCTAGACCTGCTTCTGCTATTAATTCTGATATGTCACATATTATTGATGATGCCACTTCTGCTATGCATAATACTTATGATGAAACTACTTCTATGCTTGATACTACTGTGTCACTTGGTGAATTTCTTGATGAACAACTTGCTAGGGCTAGAGACAATGAAATTATTGAAACTAATATTATTGATGAAAGTGATAATGAAGGCTCTCCTAATAAATATGAATTGCCTATGGTGCCTGAGGGCTATGTTATGGATGAAGAAACTAAAAGAGACTTTCTTGCTTGCAATGATAGAAGTGATCTTAAGAAATTATTAGCTAAGCTTAAACAAAAAACTCTGAATGCTAGAATGAAATATGATCCTGCTTATGCTACTTCACCTATCTTTGTTACCGATAAGGATTATGAATTCTCTATTGATCCTGATATAATTACTTTGGTTGAATCTGATCCTTTTTATGGCTATGAATCTGAAACTATTGTGGCACATCTTACTAAATTAAACGATATAGCCACCCTATTCACTAATGATGAGAGAACTCGCTACTTTTATATCCTTAAAATATTTCCATTCTCATTAAAGGGTGATGCTAAGATATGGTTTAATTCTCTTGATCCTGGTTGTGTGCGTAGTCCCCAGGATATGATTTATTACTTCTCTGCTAAATATTTCCCTGTTCATAAGAAACAAGCTGCCTTAAGAGATATATATAATTTTGTGCAAATTGAAGAAGAGAGTCTCCCACAAGTTTGGGGGAGGCTTCTCCAATTACTTAATGCTTTGCATGATCATCCTCTTAAGAAAAATAAAATACTTGATATCTTTTATATTGGACTAACCTATACTCCCACAGATTACCTGGATAGTTGTGTTGGTTCTGTTTTCAGGGAAAGAACACCGGATGAAGCTGAAATTCTATTGAATAATATGTTAACAAATGAAAATAATAGGACACTTCCTGAGCCAGCTCCTGAGCCTATTCCTAAACCAACTCCGAAGAAAAGAGGTGTTCTATTTCTCAGTCCTGAAGATACGCAAGAGGCAAAGAAATCTATGAAGGAAAAGGGTATTAAAGCTGAAGATGTTAAGAATTTACCTCCTATTGAAGAAATACATGGTCTTAATTTACCGCCTGTTGAAGAAATATATGGTTTTAATCCATCACCTATTGAAGAAACACATGGTCTTGATAACCCGACATAGGTAGTAAAGGTAAATTCTCTCTATCGATATGATAAAGCTGAAATCCCTCCTACTAAGTTTGCTAGCCAATGTTTGGATGAGTTTGATAACTTTATGGTTAAGCAAGAAGACTTCAATGCTTATTTTGGTAGACAATTGAAACAAAATGCTTATATGATTGATCACTTGGGTGATTATATGTCTAGAGTTAAAGGTGAACTTAAACTCATTAGTAAACATGCTTCTATGGTTACCACTCAAGTAGAACAAGTACTTAAAGCTCAGAATGATTTGCTCAGTGAATTAAATAGTAAGAAAAATGATAATGTTGTTAAAGTTATGACTAGAGGTAGTAAAATGACCCAGGAACCTTTGTATCCTGAGGGCCATCCTAAGAGAATTGAGCAAGATTCTTAGAGAAATAATATAGATGCACCTAGTCCTTCTAAAAGAAAGAAAAAAAAGGTAGGATTTTGCATGCTTCTAGTGAACCTATTGCTGACACACCTGAGAATCCCAATGACATCTCTATTTCTGATGTTGAAACACAATCTGGTAATGAACATGAAACTAGTGATAATGTTAATGATGATGTTCATGTTGATGCTCAACCTAGTAATGATAATGATATAGAAATTGAACCTGCTATTGATCTTGATAACCCACAATCAAAGAATCAACATTATGATAAGAAAGACTTTGTTGCTAGGAAGCACGGTAAAGAAAGAGAACCATGGGTTCAGAAACCCATGCCTTTTCCTCCCAAACCATCCAAGAAAAAGGATGATGAGGATTTTGAGCGCTTTGCTGGAATGATTAGACCTATCTTTTTGCCTATGCGATTAACTAATATGTTCAAAATGAATCCTTATGCTAAGTATATGAAAGAAATTGTTACTAATAAAAGAAAGATACCGGAAGCTGAGATTTCCACCATGCTTGCTAATTATACTTTTAAGGGTGGAATACCAAAGAAACTTGGAGATCCAGAAGTACCCACTATACCATACTCCATTAAAAGAAACTATGTTAAAACTGCTTTATGTGATCTTGGAGCCGGTGTTAATGTTATGCCTCTCTCTTTATATCGTAGACTTGATTTGAATAAGTTGACAATATTCAGAATACATGCCTACATTACATTGATGAATTGGAGCTAGTTCTGTGTCACCCTAGGTTATGACTGTTACATGATGAACCGCATCCGGCATAATTCTCTATCACCGATCCATTGCCTACGAGCTTTCCATATATTGTTCTTCGCTTATTTCTTTTCTGTTGCTATTGTTATCATCACTACAAAACACCAAAAATATTACTTTTGCTATCGTTACCTTTTGCTACCGTTACCACTATTATCATATTACTTTGCTACTAAACACTTTGCTGCAGATACTAAGTTTCCAGGTGTGGTTGAATTGACAACTCAGCTGCTAATACTTGAGAATATTCTTTGGCTCCGCTTGTGTCGAATCAATAAATTTGGGTTGAATAATCTACCCTCGAAAACTGTTGCGATCCCCTATACTTGTGGGTTATTGGCCTTCATACATGCGGGGTGGTGTGGTGGCATGTCTGAAGAGGCGGCACGCGTCTCCGGGGTGTGGCCCTCCTCACGGACGGCGCCACCACCGGCACCTCGAGGGGGAAACGGACGCGTCGGGTCTACACGGAGGGGATATTGCTGTGGGTTTGGCTTGGATGTTGCTCCAAAGTGTTCCTATGGTCTGACCTAACACAACCGGGTGGAGAGGTCCACAAGTCAAAGCCTGTCTATGGAAAGTCAAACGCTAGATCTCGTGGTCAAATGCTACAGGGTTAGGCGGGACGGGGGCCCTTGGGCGTAGCAATGCCACCGGAGCGTCGCACCAGGCCCTCATACATGCGGGGTGGTGTGGTGGCATGTCTAAAGAGGTGGCACGCGTCACCGGGGTGTGGCCCCCCTCACGGACGGCGCCGCTGCCGATACCTGGAGGGGGGAAACGGACGCGTCGGGTCTACACGCAGGGGATCTCACTGTGGGTTTGGCCTGGATGTTGCTCCAAAGTGTTCCTATGGGCTGACCTAACACAATCGGGTGGAGAGGTCCACTCGTCAAAGCCTGTCCGTGGAAAGTCAAAGGGCTAGATCTCGTGATCAAACGCTACAGGGTTAGGCGGGATGGGGGCCCTTGGGGGTAGCAATGCCACCGGAGCATCGCACCAGGCCTTCATACATGCGGGTGGTGTGGTGGCATGTCTGAAGAGGCGGCACGCGTCTCCGGGGTGTGGCCCCCTCACGGACGGCGCCGCCGCCGGCACCTAGAGTGGGAAAACGGACGTCTCGGGTCTAGACGGAGGCGATCTCGGTGTGGGTTTGGCCCGGATGTTGCTCCAAAGTGTTCCTATGGGCTGACCTGACACAATCGGGTGGAGAGGTCCACTGGTCAAAGCCCGTTCGTTGAAAGTCAAAGGGCATCTCGTGGTCAAACGCTACATGGTTAGGCGCGGGACGGGGGCCCTGTGGGTAGCAATGCCACCAAAGCATCGCACCGGGCCCTCATACGTGTCGTACGGTGTGGTGGCATGTCTGATGAGGTGGCACGCATCTCCGGGGTGTGGCCCCCCTCATGGAGGGCAATAACACAGTACTAGACGTTCTGCGGTAACGGTGCGGCGTGAATATTATTAAATACTCGGAGCGTGATAAAATCATGAGTTTTTTACACGACGTGGGCACATGTGCTATAGGAATGATGGTAATTTTTCATAATTTTTGGTGATGGAGAAGAATCTGAACTCTTCCCTCTACGCGGATTGCTCTTCGCGTGTCTACGACTTTGGCCGGCGGCCTCCGTGGGCTAGCATGCCACCAAATCTTGCGTAGGCGGCCTCTCACAATTCTAGAAGTGTTTTGGCGGTTGCAAACGCCCGACACACGTCTCCAGGGTGTGGCCCCCTTCACGGACGGCGTCGCCGCCAGCACCTCGAGGGGGAAACGGAAGCGTCGGGTCTACACAGAGGGGATCTTGCTATGGGTTTGGCCCGGATGTTGCTCCAAAGTGTTCCTATCGGCTGACCTAACACAACCGGGTGGAGAGGTCCACTGGTCAAAGCCCGTCCGTGTAAAGTCAAAGGACTAGATCTCATGGTCAAACGCTACAGGGTTAGGCGGGACGGGGCCCCTGGGGGTGTAGCAATGCCACCGGAGCGTCGCAACGGGCCCTCATACATGCGGCGTGGTGTGCTGGCATGTCTGAAGAGGCGTCACACATCTCCGGGCTGTGGCCCCCCTCACGGACGGCGCCGTCGCCGGCACCTGGAGGGGGGAAACGGACACGTGGGGTCTACACAGAGGGGATTTTGCTTTGGGTTTGGCCCGGATGTTGCTCCAAAGTGTTCCTATGGGCTGACCTAACACAACCAGGTGGAGAGGTCCACTGGTCAAAGCCCATCCATGGAAAGTCAAAGGGCTAGATTTCGTGGTCAAACGCTACAGGGTTAGGCGGGATGAGGGCCCTGGGTGTAGCAATGCCACCGGAGCGTCACACCGGGCCCTCATACATGCGGGATGGTGTGATGGCATGTCTAAAGAGGCGGCATGAGTCTCCGGGGTGTGCCCCCCCTCCAAGTGACGGCGGCACTGCCTTGCGTGGAGGGGGGGCACACCGCAGAGCCCCAAGACGGGCGCCTACGCATGCAAGAACACTTTCACACATGCATCAGGACTCGTGCGATGTTTAGGTGGCATAGCTACACCCCGAAGGCCATCCCGAATCCCCCACTAATCAGATTCCCTCTGTGTCGCCGTTTCCCCCCTCTGTGACACGGCGACAGCGACGTCGGTGGGGGGGCAATCAATATACCATCGGGGTATGTTTTTTGTTTAGATAAGACACATTTATCTTGTGAAAAAAATAAAATAAAATAAAATAAAAATTGAAAAAAATAAATCTATGCTGACGGCAAGGCCGTCGGCATAGCTGTGCACACGGAGCTATGATCCCACGGATCGATGATGTGGCAGAGGGCATGGGCCAGGCCTATGCCAACGGCTATGCCGTAGGCATATCTCTGCCACACTATGGGCCCTCCACTCCCTCGGATCGATGACATGTCGACAACACAGATCGGTGATGTCAGCAAATCTATGTCGTCAGCATAGATATGTCGACGACCGCCGTTAGCCCCCGTTGGCGTAGTTTCGACGTCGTCAAACGGTCGTCGCTGACCGGGTAGGTGGGCCTGGGCTATGCTGACAGCCTAACCTATGCCGACGGTCCCCGTAGGCGTATCTCGCGCGGTCCCGACGGCTGTTGTATGTCGACGGCCCCCGTCGGGATAAGTCGACATATGCCGACGGCATTTCTACGCCTGGCCTGCCCTAATCCGTCGGTATATGTCCATCTATGTCGACGGGGGCTGTCGGCATAGATAAGGCCGTCGGCGTACACGGATATTCTGGTAGTGTTTATAAGGAGGATGGAATTGTAGGTAGAACTCGGAGTCGAACTCCATCGTGATTCGGCGCACTAGTCCAACTCTCCGATTCAGTCAGAAAGCCAGGTTCTGAGTGTCTATGTTATCCTCCATGTATCTGCAGTATCAGTCTGGGCGGCCTCTTCCGGCACTCCGGCTTCGCAGTGACACTGCATCGTGCGTCCGCTAGCTGATTTCAGCGATTGTACTACTGACAGAATACATAAGAAGCGCGTACGTACACGTTCATTCATATCATATCATAGCGGCAATGACTGCTCCGGCGTGCGTGCGCGCTGCTGCTCCAGGAGCAGTGACTGCGACAATGCGAGGAGTGATGACCGCGGTGGCTCTCCAGGCTTTTCTCCCCTTTCCTGCAACTGTCCAGTCATCTGGTCTGAGGTCCACAACCTGCTCGATAGTCAATGACCACCGACAAGGTCATGTTGGCTGTTCGCCGCCCTCGAGCTGGACGCAAGGTCACCCACAAGGTGTTCGTTGTAAGTTCCTCTCAAGGGCGCATCTGCGATGGCCCTCAAGTTAGCTCAATTCCGGAGACACGGTGGGCTAGACTATCACCCTGAGGGACGCCGTGCACTCCAGGCCTAGGCCGCCGCCATGGCGACCCCTCGCGTGCGACAATGCTGCCGCTGGAAGAACTCGGTGGCCTCACAGAGATTACTTCAGCTGGTTTACGTACTACGTACTAAGCTCTGCATTTTTTCCTTCAATTAGCTGCTAGCTTAATCTGTCATCCCCTTAATTTCTGTGCGTGCTGCCATTTCCTTAATCTGTCATTCTTAATAAATATAATTCAAATATGATATCAATAATAGATGTACATGTATATATACATTAGGTAATCATATGAGTTCACAGTTAGAAGAAAAGGGTATAGAGGTAGAAATGTTCGTATTCAATAAAAAAACATAAGCTGATAAACTCTTGGTTATGTTACGTTTAATATGGAGACAACATATGAAGATTTAATCAATGTGTCAAATGCCTTGAGATGATTATCTGAGCATAACAAAAGGAGAAATACATGACAGTATATATATAAGCTGAAGAACATAATTCCATGTGTATATTGATCTAGCAATCAAGTGTCTTCCCTCTGGATACTTAGTTGGAATGCTACAGTATTTACCATTAACAGATGGCCATGTGGAAGAAAATAGCCTCGTCAAGTCTAAATTAGGTCTGCAGGAACAAAAATAGCCATCAAGTCTAAATGGGATCTGCAAGAATTTTACGAATTGCATATGTTGACCCAATCTAGTTAGGATTCAGAATGGCAGGTGCATGTGTTAGTTCAATTTAAATAAAGTTTAGACTTTTTTAGGTGGGGGGTCTGATCTGAACTAACCTGATATATGAGAAGGCTTCAGATTAATCCCATCTAGCTTCACGCGCGCCTTTAGTCCCGGTTCTGGGGTCGGTACTAAAGACCCCTCCCCCCTTTTAGTCCCGGTTCTTTTTTAAAAAAAATTTAAATTTTTTTTCCTGATTTTCAAATTTCTGAATTATTTTACAATTTAATCTCTAATCACCCCTCATCACTGCTCAATTTAACCTCTAATCTCTAATCACCCCTCATCATTCCAAATCATCTAACTTCCCGGCCGATCACCCATCCTCTCACTACTCCGGCCTAAGCACGCTTAACTTCCGGGTTCTATTCCCCCTCGTTTCCAAGTGTGCACTTGTTGTTTTCCTCACAATAGTAAGATATCAATCCTATTAACCCTCAAGAGTTTAGCTTGAGCATGAAGTCACACGTTTCACTGTTTGAGTTTGAAACTATTATTCTAAAAAACAATAATTATTTAGTAACACTAATATTTCTTGAATAAGTAGTTTGACCATAGTTTGATCATAGTTTAACCACATTTTGACCAAATTTGACCAAAATTCAAAAAAAATGAAATAATTATTTAGTAACACTAATATTCTTGAATAATTATGTAGTAACACTAATATTTCTTGAATAAGTAGTTTGACCATAGTTTGACCAGATTTAACTAAAATTCAAAAAAACTAAAATTTGAGCATATCTTTTTTCCTTTTAGAATTTGAGGATTCTAAAACTTTGCAAACGGGCCGTCAAAATCGGATGCGTATTTTCGTGCTGAACATTTTGATATATTATACGTTTTCTTCCGACATCGTATGCAAAAATTATAGCCGTTTTACATTTTCATGACACTTTTTTGCAAAAGATGTCCAAATTTAAGTTTTTTAATTTTCCTCACTGGTAGATGTAGTAATATAACTACATCTCAAAGGATTTAATTTTTTGAAGTTTTTATCATTTTCTTTTGTTTTTTTCAAAACTGAAATGGCGATAAACACGGGGGGTAGAGTTTGAGAAATGGGCCCTTTAGTCCCGGTTTGAGACAAGAACCGGAACTAAAGGCATCACACCCTTTAGTCCCGATTCATATCTCAAACCAGGACTAAAGGTCTAATCTTTAGTCCCGGTCGGTTTGAGACATGAACCGGGACTAAAGGGCACCACACCCTTTAGTCCCGGTTCATATCTCAAACCGAGACTAAAGGTCTAAAGGGCGTGATGCCCTTTAGTCCCTGTTCATGCCTCAAACCGGGACTAAAGGGCCCATTTTAACCGGGACTAGTGCCTTTACACTACTAGGGAAAACCCTAGTAGTAGCGCAGGTTTAAATCCCACTAGTAGCGCGGGCAGCCGCGCTACCAATAAGGCGCTACAGCTATTACTTAGCAGTAGCGCGTGCGACAAGCGCTACTGCTAAGACACATAGCGGCAGCGCTTGTTCTGTCCCGCGCTGCTGCTAATCTAGCTAGTTGTAGCGTGTTTCTTGTCCATCGCTACTAGTACTCTTTTTTCATTTTTAGTGTATTTATACGACGTTATAAAATTTTGGTACAATACCAATTATGAGGATTATATCATTATGTCCATAACAGTGTGTCAAATGAAGGTGGATTAGGTTCAAGTGGAGGCAATATGTGGTGCATGTCAAAAGTATACTACTAATCCAAACTTGATCTAGTTTGGACTAGTAGTAATTTCGATGTGCACCACATGTTGCCTCCACTTGAATCTAATCCGCCAGCACAAGCTATTAAATCATCATCATAGTCATTACCACCAACAGTATTTATTTAATCACCATAGTCATAGTGTAGCACATCATCATCTTCAAACTCATTCTAGCTAGCTAATCACCACCAACACTAGCTGCGATAGTTATCTAATCACCACCAACACTAGCTAATAATAATCATCATAGTCATTACCACAAACACTAGCTATTTAATCATCATAGTCATAGTGTAGCACATCATCATCTTAAAACTCATTTCTACCTAGCTAATCACTCCTGCTTCTCTCTCTCTCTCAGGTAAAATAACATAAAACATGTATAGCACTCCTCCTTCATCAAGTTGGAGCATGCAGATGAACCTGTCTCCTAATCATGGGCTGCGCTTTTGATTGTTGCCCCTAGTACTTCTCTGCGATCATTCATAATTTTGCTCTAGTCTTTCACTATTAAGCATTCCTCGCTATTAGAAATCCTGAATGCACTAGTCCCTGTTGAAGAACATCATATAGTAACATACTTAGCAATGAAGTTAAGCTTAAAAAATAATGTATCCAAAAGATGAACTGAGGACAAATAGTAAAAATCTTATCATCTTTTCTAAATAGATGTGACCGTAGTTCAGTACAAACACTATTGGTCGCACATTTTCAGTACTAACATTTCTAAGTGCAGGAAGAAAATTTGTCTTGACAGTATCAAGATCCTAAAGCCATGAAACATAATGACTTAGCTCCTCGCAGTTTAGTTCAGCCCCGGGATAGTAGTAGGTCCTGTCTACCAAGCGCTGGTCATGTTTGCTTGAACGGAAATAAGCTGACAATAGAAATTAGTTATCAACTATTTTTGAATAAACAATATCAAAGACATAAATATGGTTAAGAAACTCACATAATGGTATAACTGGAGGCGTCTGCACATCGACCCAGATGTTGGTATTACCTTCAATATCATCTTCCGGACGAATATCAAAGGTGATAACCATATCAGGCTCAAATGCATAAGTCTTGCATAGTGCTCGCCAAGTTTTGCATCAAAAATAGGTGTAGTCGTCTTCGTTGTATAATTTTTTGTGGAAAATATAACCATGCTCGGTCTTCAAGTAAACTTTCTTTACCTCCATAGTACGACTGAAACCTATCTTATCCAAGACAAAAACTCTTGCATGGCAGGGGATACGCTAGTAGAATAGTAAAAAAATTAAATTATAAGTTGAAGCAAATGAAGGAGATGTCATGATCAATTACGAAAAAAAACTTGCCGTTGTGACTTACTGTATCCACTTCGAAGTTCTCGTCCAGCTTGATGCTGAAGCGCCTATCATCATCTAGGAAGATTCCGTCGCACAGGCCGCGCTCGTCTTCGCAGTACTTGCAAATAACGAAATCCATTTCAACGTCAGACATTTCCTATGTTCATAGTTGAAACATTAATTGAAAATCGATCGAAGACAAGTACCAGGATACTCAACACACAAATCCGGGACACTCGATATTTCCTACATATTCTGGCACAAGTCATGCCAAAATTCACGGAAAAATACAGCATGACCTTTGCTAAAATAGGACATATCGAGCGCCTGAAATTTGCCGGAACGGAAATGAATCAACACTCCAGCAAAACATAGGCCACTCGGAGGTGTAACCTGCAAACATGACCGGCCACTTGGGCAAGCACATATCCTATTTGAGCAACACAAGATATACACTTTAAAATATCTTATAGGACTGATATTGACATGAGCATTCAATAAGCAAAACCAAATCGTAAAATAAGTAAGTATTCAAATTAGCATGCATTCAATAAGAAAAAGTAATCATCTCATGCGTCCGCACATCATCGAATATTATCACTAATACATCCCGAATAGTATCATACATATAACATCACTAATACAACTAAAACCCTAGCGCACGACGGGTATCGGCACGGGCGGTGAACACCCACAGAGAAGGAACCATCACAGGATCATAGCTCCAGTGAGATCCCTGGAAAACCTGCTAGGCATTGGAGAACCTGTGCTCCAACGCAAACAAGTAGTGACGGACGTGCGCGTCCTCCTCACTGACATGGTGACGCACCACCTCCGCGGGGTCCTCGAGCCTCTGGACCGTCACTGGCCCACGCGACCGCCACCAAAGAAGGTTCGGGTCAACGACGAGCTGACTCTTCACCAACCTGCGCCCCCCGGTAGGTAGCGCATCCCAGTACCACCCCGGCGGAGCCCAGTCCCGGACATGACCCATCTGGTGACGCAGGTGTCCTCCGCCGACTCGACGACGAGGATGCGGGATAAGCATCGTCGACGTCGATGCGGGAATAATTGCTTTAACTAAAAAGGTAAACTAGTTCTATTAATTCTTGTACTAAAAATAAAATAGTTGTATTAACTCAACTAGTTCAATTAAGCACTTACTATGAATAAAAATAAACTAGTTTTCACTAAAAAATAAACTAGTTTAACTAGTTATATTAATTTTCTTACTAATTCTATTAACACTTACTAAAATAGTAAAAAAAAACTAGTTAGATGAACTCTAAAATTTAACCCTAACTGATGAACCCTAACTAATTTGATGAACTCTAAAATTTAACCCTAACTAATTTGATGAACTCTAAAATTTAACCCTAACTAATTTGATGAACTTTAAAATTTAATGAACCCTAACTAATTTGATGAACTCTAAAATGTAACCCTAACTAATTTGATGAACTCTAAAATTTAACCCTAACTAATTCGATGAACTCTAAAACTAATTCTATTTAACAACTACTGCCATAATTAGCATCTAATTTGATGAACCCTAACTAATTAGATGAACTCTGAAATTTAACCCTAAGAACCCTAGCTAGGCAGAGGTAGGGGAGGAGGAGGAGGAGGGTGTGCTCACCTTTGGCGCCGGCGGAGTCAGGGAGAGGGGCACGCGGCGTCGAGGTCGGGGACGGTGTTGGGGTCAGGCGCACGGCGGAGGGCGGCGATGTAGGGGGGGCGTCGAGGTCGGGGTCGGGGCCGGCGTCGAGGTCGAGGTCGCGGTCGGGGGCGGGGCGGCGTCGAGGGTGTGCGGAGAGCGACGGGTCGCGCGTGGCGGCCAACGGCGATGCAGGGCGGCGACAATGGAGGAGTAGGGATTTGGGGGAAGTGGCTGTGGGGGAAGAACGAACCGCGCAGTTAAGTTAATAGTAGCAGTAGCGCATTCCAGGAAGTGCGCTGCTGCTACGCTAGCTATAGCGTGTTTCTTAACAAGCGCTACTGATATTCCTTCTCTTTTTTATTTGTTTTCCATTTAATTTTATTTTTATTAGCAGTAGCGCCTTTGTTCGTAAACGCGCTGCTACAAAACAAGTAGCGGTAGCGCGGTTCTACGTAGATCGCTACTACTATGTGTAGCCTATCGGCTAAGCCGTAGGAATTTTAGTAGTAGTGCTTTTGTACTCGGGCGCGCTACTGCTATAACTGTATCTGTAGCGCGGTTTAAAACACCGCGCTGCTGCTAATTAGCACCAACGTGCGTTTTTAGCCCGCGCTACTGCTAATGTTCTATGTATAAGGTTTTCCCTAGTAGTGTTAGCCGCTCGAACCGGGACTAATGCTCACATTAGTCCCGGTTCGTAATGCAACTGGGACTAATGTGTATATTACGCTCGAAACAAAACCCTGTTTTCTACTATTGATGTTGACTTCCATATGGTGGAACTTACTCCCTCCATCCGGAAATACTTGTTGAAAAAATGGATGAATCTAGAATTATTTTAGTTATAGATGCATCCAATTTTATCCATCTTTTCGACAAGTATTTTGGGACAGAGGGAGTACAAATCAAAAGCTAAACTTGCATTGGAGATAGGTGTCATAGAGAAGCTGGAGAAGACGAAAGAGATGGCTCACTGATAACTATTGAGTTAAGATCAGAGCAGATGCGAGGCCACTCAGCTACAGTTCAGGCTGGACGGCGTGAGCGGGCTTTTCGGCCCGCTCGTGGCCCGTTCAGGACCGGACCGATCGGTCCTGGCTCGTAGCAGAAATTGGCTGTTCCGGTTACCAAATTTCGGCCCAAAATTTCCTCGGTCCGGTTCGGTCTTTGACCGGTCCGACCAAGCAAACCGAAGCTGCAGGCCGCTTCACGTCGGCGCGGTCACCATCGACATCCAGCTCTGGCCATGAGATCCATGCAGCCATTACGGACGAGCACGCCCTGCCGACCTTCTCCCACTCCGGAGGTAGAAAGAGAACACAGAATAGAAAGGAAGCGCGGTCGCGCATGTGATTATCTGAGATAGACTTAATTTTTTTCCTTTTCTTCAGTCAAGTATAGAAGAAGACTCGGGCCACGCCCGTTATTATCTGAGTCACACAAGCACAGGCAGTTTCCCCAGGGGCAAGAGATAGAAGAGGAATCAGATCACGTGCTGCCATTTTATTCCTTTTAAGCACTAGTAAGTTTGCACGTGCAACGCACGATATACTTCGATTCGCACCCGCACAAGTAAACCACAACAAGCGTGAACTCAAACATCCAACTAAAGACACTCACCGTGCTTGAAGATAAATCTAGACACCATATTCGGCTTGGTATCATCATGTAAGTTGAGCAACAATGAGAAGTTTTTCAAAGAAAGATCAATGGTGGACATGCGGTCCAATACAGCCGACAGAACTACTACAAGAAAAAGGAATAATGTATAAGAGCATATTATACTGGAGAAAATGAAACATAATGCATTGGACAACAATGCCCAATCATGTTATGAATTTTGTAAAGTAACTTCAAAAAAAGCGAGGAAGAGTAACTTCAAATTCGATTGTGAGAGGTCATCTATTCCAAGTTGATAACGTGTAAAATAGACCTGGAAGAGAATATAGAAACGAAGCAATACAATTTTCTATTGTCGATTAAATCAACGTATTCAATTCACATACAATGAGTGCATGATAGCTGATTAAATGAGCCAACCATTTCCACCGGAAAAGATTTAAACTCTGCTTATTGTTGTATAAAAAATGCATCATCTACAGTTCAAACATGAGTGAAAACAATAAGTCAAGATATTGAAGGGTTGTACACAATATCCAGGTATTAGAAAATAAATGTGATATACTGCTCTACAAAACACGTCACATGTGGTGAGATGCTGATAGTAAGTACAAAACAATTCTTGTAGTTAATTCTTGCATAGTAAACACTGACCGAATTATAGTTGCCAACACTCATGCATCACAGCGCCAGGAGTAACCTGTTAAATAGCAGGAATATCACTAATTTTTATTAACATCTGAAGAACAAATGCGCGTACAAGGAACATAATCTAAATCCTTACACTAAGGTGGCAATAATATAGGAGACTTTTGATTTTCAGTAGAGCTGGTAGCAATCACACATGGAATATTCCTGCAAAAACACACATAGATGAAGTACTCCAGAAATAACAATTGGCCAGCATGTAGAACAAAATACATCAGAAAACTGAAGTGAGAAAGAGGGGTGACATTCGGATTCCTTGCTATCACTCTGCCATTGTAAGCATGCACAACCACACTAGTAGAAAAAGGGGCTTTCGTTCGGGCCTGGCCAGCCCATTAGTCCCGGTTCTGCCACGAACCGGGACCAATGGAGGCATTTGTCCTGGTTCGTGAGCCCAGGGGGCCGGCCGTGGCCTCGTGACCATTGGTCCCAGTTCGTCTGGGCCCATTTGTCCCAGTTCTTGGCACGAACCGCGACCAATGGGCCTCGCTCCTAGCCCACAACCATTGGTCCCAGTTCGTGGCAGGAACCTGGACAGAAGGATGGCCTTTAATCTCGGTTACAGCCACGAACCGGGACCAATGAGTTGCCTATATATACCCCATCGCCGGCGAGCAGAGCACTCCACAGTGCTCTGTTTTTTGCTAGCCGGCGAGGGGGAGGGCATTGGGTGCTCTAGCTCACCTCCTAAGCACATGAGGTGTTCGATGAAATGCGCGAGCCACATTAGTTAAGCTTTCTCCTCTCGAAGCTCGACCTCCGAGCTCCATTTTTTCCGAGATCTTTCTAGGTTTAGCGGTCTGTCACGCCCCGTCCTCGTCTTCACCGCCGTCGATCGCCCGCGCCGATCTCGTCGCCGGCACCACCGTGGTGAGCCTCTTGTTCTTATCTTCTTTCTGAAAGAAAAAAAATCTTACTTTAGCTACATACTTGTCTAATTTTCTTACTTTTGACACACATAATTATATATAATGCACGCAGATTAACCGGCAATGGATATACGGTGACAGACACACCTCTGAGTACATTAAGGGCCTACATAATTTTCTCGAAGTGGCTGAGCCAAACAAGCAGAATAGTTTTATGTGTTGTCCATGCCCTAATTGTGGGAATACGAGGTCTTACTCTGACAAGAAAATCCTTCACACCCACCTGCTTTATAAGGGTTTCATGCCACACTATAATGTTTGGACGAAGCATGGAGAAATAGGGGTTATGATGGAAGACAGTGAAGAAGAGGAGGACGATGACAACCATGTGCCCCCTGAATACGGTGATGCTGCAACGGGGGAAGCTGAAGATCCAGAGGAACCAGACGATGTGCCCGATGATGATCTCCGCCGGGTCATTGTTGATGCAAGGGAAAAGTGCGAAAGTGAAAAGAAGAAGCTGAAGTTCGATCGCATGTTAGAGGATCACAAAAAACGGTTGTACCCCAATTGCGAAGATGGCAACACAAAGCTCGGTACCGTACTGGAATTGCTGTAGTGGAAGGCAGAGAATGATGTGCCTGACAAAGAATTTGAGAAGCTACTGAAAATATTGAAGAAGAAACTTTCAAAGGATAATGAATTGCCGGACAGTACGTACGCAGCAAAGAAGGTCGTATGCCCTCTAGGATTGGAGGTGAAGAAGATACATGCATGCCCTAATGACTGCATCCTCTACCGGAGTGCGTACAAGGATTTGAACGCATGCCCGGTATGCGGTGCATTGCGGTATAAGATCAGACAAGATGACCCTACTGATGTTGAGGGCGAGTCCCGCGGGAAGAGGGTTCATGCGAAGGTGATGTGGTATGCTCCTATAATACCATGGTTGAAATGACTGTTCAGAAACAAAGAGCATGTCAAGTTGATGCGATGGCACAGTGAGGACCGTAAGAAAGACGGGAAGTTGAGAGCACCCGCTGACGGGTCACAGTGGAGAAAAATCGAGAGAAAGTTCTGGGCTGAGTTTGCAAGTGACCCAAGGAACGTATGGTTTGCTTTAAGCGCGGATGGCATTAATCCTTTCATGGAGCAGAGCAGCAATCACAGCACCTGGCCCGTGACTCTATGTATGTATAACCTTCCTCCTTGGATGTGCATGAAGTGGAAGTTCATTATGATGCTAATTCTCATCCAATGCCCTAAGCAACCCGGCAACGACATTGATGTGTACCTAAGGCCATTAGTTGAAGAACTCTTACAGCTTTGGAATGGAATAGGTGTACGTGCGTGGGATGAGCACATGGGGGAAGAATTTGACCTAAAGGCGTTGCTGTTCGTCACCATCAATGATTGGCCCGCTCTCAGTAACCTTTCAGGACAGACAAACAAGGGATACCACGCATGCACGCATCGTTTAGTTGACACCGAAAGTATATACCTGGACAGATGCAGGAAGAATGTGTACCTGGGCCATTGTTGATTTCTCCCAACCAACCATCAATGTCGAAAGAAAGGCAAGCATTTCAAAGGCGAGGCAGATCATTGGAAGAAGCCCGCCATGCGTACCAGTGATCACGTACTTGCTATGGTCTCTCATTTACACGTAATATTTGGAAAGGGTCCCGACGGACTAGCTGTTCCGAATGACGCTGAGGGACGTGCACCCATGTGGAAGAAGGAATCTATATTTTGGGACCTACCCTACTGGAAAGAGCTAGAGGTACGCTCTTCAATCGGTGTGATGCACGTGATGAAGAACCTTTGCGTGAACCTGTTAGGCTTCTTGGGCATGTATGGGAAGGCAAAAGATACACCTGAGGCACGGGAGGACATGCAACGTTTGCACGAAAAAGACATCATGCCTCCAAAACAGTATGAAGGTCCTGCCAGCTACGCTCTTATCAAAGAAGAGAAGGAAATCTTTTTTGAATGCCTGCTCAGTATGAAGGTCCCGAGTGGCTTCTCGTCGAATATAAAGGGAATAATAAATATTTCAGAGAAAAAGTTCCACAACCTAAAGTCTCATGACTGCCACGTGATTACGAAGCAACTGCTTCCGGTTGCATTGAGGGGGCTTCTACCGGAAAATGTCCGATTAGCCATTGTGAAGCTATGTGCATTCCTCAATGCAATCTCTCAGAAGGTGATCGATCCAGAAATCATACCAAGGCTAAGGAGTGATGTGGCGCAATGTCTTGTCAGTTTCGAGCTGGTGTTCCCACCATTCTTATTCAATATCATGACGCACGTCCTAGTTCATCTAGTCGACGATATTGTCATTCTGGGGCCCGTATTTCTACACAATATGTTCCACTTTGAGAGGTTCATGGGAGTCCTAAAGAAATATGTCCGTAATCGTGCTAGGCCAGAAGGAAGCATCTCCATGGGCCATCAAACAGAGGATGTCATTGGGTTTTGTGTTGACTTCATTCCTGGCCTTAAGAAGATAGGTCTCCCTAAATCGCAGTATGATAGGAGACTGACTGGAAAAGGCACGCTAGGAGCTTACTCAATAATATGCAGGGACGGACACTCTTGGTGTCAAGAACACTACAAAGTTCTACAGAACTCTACCTTAGTGAACACAAGAACAGTCTGCGCTCCAAACACCCGGAGCAGTGTGACGGTACTGGATTACATATGAACACATCATGACTTTCAGCAGTTGGTTGGAAACACATCTCAGAGGTGACAACACTGTTTGTGATGAGCTGTACTCGTTGTCCAGGGGACCATCTTCAACTGTATTGACTTACAAAGGATACGAGATAAATGGGAATACATTTACACGATCGCCCAAGATCAAAAGAGCACCAACGAAAACAGCGTTGTCCGTTTTGATGCAGCAACCGAGAGGGGAAAGGACACATATTATGGTTACATAATGGGCATATGGGAACTTGACTACTGACATGATTTTAAGGTCCCTTTGTTTAAGTGCAAATGGGTCAATCTGTCAGGAGGCGGGGTACAGGTAGACCCATAGTACGGAATGACAACAGTGGATCTGAACAATCTTGGGTACACTGACGAATCGTTCGTCCTAGCCAATGATGTGGCACAGGTTATCTATGTGAAGGACATGTCTACCAAACCGAGAAAAAGAAAAGATAAGGAAGAGAATACATCATACGATGAGCCAAAGCGCCACATAGTTCTTTCAGGAAAAGGGGACATCGTGGGAGTGGAGGGCAAGACAGACATGTCTGAAGATTATGAAAAGTTTCATGAAATTCCTCCCTTCAAAGTCAAGGCTAACCCAAGCATCCTGATAAACGATGAAGATTATCCATGGTTACGGCGCAATAAGCAAAGCACACAAGCGAAAAAAAGTGAAGACTTTCTCTCCACAACTATTATGATGATACCATGCCAACTTTCAACCTTTTCGTAGTTCATTTGAAATGCATTTTGTAACAGACGAGTTTCTGTATGAAATCCTGATACTTCGAAAGAGATTGTCCGTTTTGTACACGAAGTGCATCCAGTTTTTTCCGTAACCCTCTCTACTTTCTTGCACATGCTATGTGGGTGAAATGATGATACCATGCCAACTTTCAACCATTTCAGAGTTCATTTGTAGTGCTTTTCAATTTCAGGGTCTTATAACTCAAAATAATCAGTAAGTGCACGGAAAATAACAAATGAAGTCAGAAAGGGTTGAAAATTGATGATGTGACTTTGAATGGTGCATTTTGAACAAAGAAAAACTATGGAGTTCAAATAAGTTCTAAAAATGAAATCCATTTGTAACAGACGAGTTTCCGTATGAAACCCTGATACTTCAAAAGAGATTGTCCGTTTTGTACATGAAGTGCATCCAGTTTTTGTCGTAACCCTCTCTACTTTCTAGCACATGCTATGTGGGTGAAATGATGATACCATGCCAACTTTCAACCTTTCCAGAGTTCATTTGTAGTGCTTTTCAATTTCAGGGTCTTATAGCTCAAAATAATCAATAAATACATTGAAAATAACAAATGAAGTCAGAAAGGGTTAAAAAATTGATGATGTGACTTTGAATGGTGCATTTTGAACAGAGAAAAACTACGGAGTTCAAATAAGTACTAAAAAATGAAATCCCTTTGTAACAGACGAGTTTCCGTATGAAACCATGTTACTTCGAAAGAGATTGTACGTTTTGTACACGAAGTGCATCCAGTTTTTGCCGTAACCCTCTCTACTTTCTTGCACATGCTATGTGGATGAAATGATGATACCATGCCAAATTTCAACCTTTTCAGAGTTCATTTGTAGTGCTTTTCAATTTCAGGATCTTATACCTTAAAATAATCAGTAAAATAACAAATATCATAAAATAAAATAAATAAGTACTTAGAAACAGAATAAAATAAACTTTATTAAAATATATAATTAGAAACAAAATAAAATAAAATAAAATAAACTTTAATAACATAAATAAAATTTAAGAAACTAAAATTATCAACGTATTTTCTGTTCAAAACATTATAAGCAACCTCTAGTATTATTGAAACTAAAATTATATAAAATTGATGCAACTAAAACTATCAAAGTTTTTTCTGTTCAAAATCATTAAAAGCAAAAAAGAATTATCATAAAGAACTTTTTTGTTAGAAACTTTAATAGCAAAAAGAATTATCATAAAATAAAATAAATATGTAATTAGAAACAAAATAAAATAAATAAGTATTTTGTTGTAAGTAGAAACAAAATAAAATAAATAAAGCAAAAAAGAAAAGAAATAAACTGGGAAAAAATTTAAAAAATGCCACCTACTAGGCCACCACGGCCTGAATACGACTAGAAACCCATCCATGGGCCAGAATTCAGGCCCGCAGAAGGCCCAGCAGGCCCACATGCATAGCAGTGCGAGATTAGGCCCAGAGGCCTGCAATTCAGAGGAGTTCAATGGAGATGGCGGGGCAGGGCTTATAAACAGGTCATGCGGCTCCTCGGCTAGCGAGGTGGGACTAAACATCCCACCGCACCGCGGCTTTGGCAAGCGCATGCCCTTGGTCCCCGTTGGTATCACCAACCGGGACTAAAGGGGGGCATTGGTCCCGGTTGGCGCCACGAACCGGGACCATAGCCCCCCTTTAGTCCCGGTTGGTGCCACCAACCGGGACCAAAGGCCTCTGCTTCCCGCCCTTTGGGCTGCTGAAAAGAGGCATTTGGTCCCGGTTGGTGGCACCAACCGGGACTAAAAGGGGGGCTTTGGTCCCGGTTGTTGCCACGAACCGGGACTAAAGTCTTTCCTATATAAGCCAGCCCTTAGCATTTTTTCAAATTTCATCGTCAGACGGCGCCCGACGACGCTGACCCTCCTCGACGCCACCAGGCTGCGCCGCCCTTCCCCGAGCCTGCACGCTCCCCCAGTGAGCTCCCCCCCCCCAGTCAGCTGTGCCCCCTCTTCCCCTGCCTACGCCGCCGCCCCTGCACTGCGCTGCTACCGCCGCCCCTGCACTACGCTGCTGCCACCGCCCCTGCGCTGCCCTGCGCGCCGGCGCCGCCGCTGCCCCTGCCCCTATGCGCTACCGTCGCCGCCCCCAGTGAGCTCCGCTCCCTTTCCTCCTGCGCCGCCGCCGCGCGTTGCCGCCCCTGCCCTGCGCTGCCACCGCCGCCGCCCCTGCCCAGCGAGTTGCCGCCGCCATCGCCCCTGCCCCTACGCGTTGCCGCCGCCGCCCCTGCCCCTGCTTCCTAGAATTTTTTAGGTTCATAGAATTTTTTTTCTTTAATTGTTTTCATATATATAGATGGATGGATTTATGTATTTATATATATGTATGGATGGATGGATGTGCATAGATTTTTCTATGTACATATGCAAAGAAAAAGGTCTATTTTTTGTTCATAGAATTTACTAAGTTAAAACTCATATTAAAATTGTGTATGATCAAAGTCTTTTATGTATATGTTCATATTTAGAAGAAAAAGAAGAAGAAAATGAAGAGGAAAACGAAGAGGAAAAAGAAGGAAAAAAGAGGAGAAGAAGAAAAAATAGAATATTCCTTCTTCTTCTCCTCTTTTTTTCTTCTTTTTTTTCTTTCTTTCTTCTTTTCCTTCTTCTTCCTCTTCTTATTTTTAGTAAGTACTACTTTATTTTATCTATAGTAAGTGCTTAATTAGTAGTTGAACTAGTTGATTTAATAAAACTACTTTATTTTACTATATATAGAAATAGTTTGTTTTTAGTAAGTACTACTTTATTTTATTTATAGTAAGTGCTTAGTAATTGAACTAGTTGATTTAATAAAACTACTTTATTTTACTATATATAGAAGTTGTTTATTTTTAGTAAGTACTACTTTATTTTATTTATAGTAATTAAGTGCTTAGTAGTAGTTGAACTAGTTTATTTAATAAAACTACTTTATTTTACTATATATAGAACTAGTTTATTTTAGCGAGAAAATTAATAAAACTAGTTTATTTTTTTAGTTCAAGCAATTATTCCCGCATCGACGTCGACGATGCCTATCCCGCATTCTCGTCGTCGACTCAGCGGAGGAGGTCGGCTTGATCAGAGGGGCCATGTCCGGGACTGGGCTCCGCCGGGATGTTTTTGGGATGTGCTACATTCCGGGGGGCGTAGGTTGGTGAGGAGCCAGCCCGTCGTTGACCCGATCCTTGTTTGGTGGCGGTCGCGTGCGCCAGTGACGGTGCCGAGACTTCCGGACACCGCGGAGGTGGTACGTCACCGTGTCAGCGAGGAGGACGAGCACGTCCGTCGGTACATGGTTGCGTTGGAGGGAAGGTTCGACAATACCTGGCAGGTTCTTCAGGGATCTCACTGGAGCGATCCTGTGATGGTTCCTTCTCTTTGGGTGTCCATCGCCCGTGCCGATACCCGTCGGGCGCTACGGTTCTAGCTGTACTAGCAATGTTATATGTATGATAGTATTCGAGGTGTATTAGTGATAATATTCGACGATGTACGGATGCATCCTAATTTTAATACTAATTTATTTTGCAATTTGATTTTGCTTATTGATGCTCAAATTGGAAAACTACTCCTACTTTGAATGCTAAAATTGGAGAGCACAATGCAAGGCGTATGCATATGATTAGTTGATAGTTTATAGGGTTTTTGTTTTCGCAGAAATCAAGGAGCCCCCCTCCATCATCCCCGCCATCGTCCCCGTCACCGACCCCCTCCGACCTCGAGGTGCGACCAGCCAAATCCTTTTTTAGAAAGATAATTAAACGATATTTCTGGTTGACTTTAAGTATGTCGAGTCTCCACCATATATGAGAGGACAAAGAAGCCCGACTGTTGTCGTGGGGGTCGTTTCTCCTTCTTCTCCGGGTGCTAGACCTTTGTTATGCACTAGGGGAATAAGGAGTAACGACCATCACCGACGGTCGCAAATGTCAGAGAGGAATCCGTGAGGGAGAGTTCCACCATATATATATGAGAGGATGAAGAATCCCGACTGTTGTCGTGGGGTCGCTTCTCCTTTGTTCCCATGTGCTAGACATTTTGGTGTAATGCACTCGGGGACAAAGTGAGGAGCGACCATCACCGAGAGTCGAATATATACACCACGTGAGCTGAGAGTTTTCAAGAAAAGACTCGACAGATCGATAGTCAACCCGTGATGAATAATAATGATCTAATTTAGTTTTTGTAGTACATATATTTAATTGTACAAGTTTAATCTTTAAATATATGAACATAGGAAATGTCGTCATCAGATGACGAAAGTCTCCCGGGGGAGTGCAGCTGGTGCCACGATGTTCGAGGTCTGTGCGACATGCCTCACCTGGACGATGATCGGCGCTTCAGCATTAAGCTCGAGGAGACCTTCGATGTTGAAACGGTACGCAACAACGACAAGTGTTTTTTCGTAATTAAGAATGACTACAACTATTTCAACGTGTAATTCTCATGTTTTACAATTCGAGTAGCTTATCCCATGCCATGCAAGGCGCTATGTCTTGGAGAGGATGGGTTTTGAAGACCATGAAATTTTTGAAACAAAGAAAATTCACCTAAGGACTCATCATGATGTGGATTTTGAAGTAAAGCTATACAATTCTTAGAGCGTAACCTATTTTGGTTGCAAAAAATGGGAAGCACTTTGCAAGATGTATGGTTTTGATGAGGGTATGCTTGTCACCATGGATCTTGGTGATCCTGAAATCGAGCAAGACAATATGGACATTTGGGTCCTTGTTGATACGCCTCCAATTCTACCGCTATGTGGGTTTAGTTTCTCAAACATAGTTATTAGCTAATTTATATTGTTTATTTCAAAATAGTTGAAAGCTTATTTCCATTGATAGCTTATTTTCATTCTTCAAAGAATGTGCAGGAGATGGTAGAGAAAACCCACTACACCGATGGCTCCAAATTAACTTACAAGGAGAAAAATCATCTGGTCAGATTTTGTACTGACATTGAGAATTACAATATCTACAATCAAACTCCTCAACATTATGGTAAATACGTGCCACTACACTGGTAGAAAAAGGGCCTATAGTCCCGGTTCGTAAGGGCCTTTAGTCCCAGTTCAGGAACCGGGACTAAAGTGTCGGTACTAATACCTCCACCCTTTAGTCCCGGTTCAATCCAGAACCGGGACTAAAGGCCCTCCACGTGGGCAGTGCGCAGAGCCCAGTCAGGAGACCCTTTGGTCCCGGTTGGTGCCAGGAGACCCTTTGGTCCCGGTTGGTGCCACCAACCGGGACCAAAGGGTCTCCTGATTGGGCTCTGCGCACTGCCCACGTGGAGGGCCTTTGGTCCCGGTTGGTGGCACCAACCGGGACCAATAGGCATCCATGCGTCAGCACTTCTGTGGCTGGGGTTTTTGTTTTTTTTTGAAAGGGGGGGAGGTTGGGGGTTTTAGGGGGTTAATTTAGGTGTTTCATATATTGTGTTAGCTAGTTATAATTAATAGAGAGAAGTGTCCTCTGTTATGTCTGTGCTTGGTCGACGCTACGTACTATACATACGTATATAGAGAGGACTAGACACGCTAGCTAGCTAGTAAGCAAACGAAGGAAACAGAAGATCGTCATGAACATATATGCATATATACAGAGAGAAGTGATATCGACCACCTCTCCTTCTCCGAGAGATTGGTCGAACAACAAGTTCTCGTATATCTATCTGACACTACCGGCTACATATATACAGTAATTATCTCTCACAAATATAATCATACGGACTCAGGGTTAACATAGAATTCTCCGTCTTCAGGGATCACGTGGTCAAGAAAGAATGCCGCCAATTCCTCTTGAATTCCTCGCATGCGAGCTGGTGCTAGGAGTTCATCCCACTTCCGAAACATCTAATTTAAAGAAGGGGGTCAATACATATATATATGAATGAATGAAACTCAACACAAATGATGGTAATAAAATAAAATTGTGAATGTTGTTATTTACGTACTTCATATTGTTCGTCAGTGTAGCCCCGCTCACAGGTCGTGTGGCGGATGGACTCGCAAACATAGTAACCACAGAAATCATTCCCTTGTTGCTGCCACAACCACTTTACAAGAAATAGAGGTTAATCAAACTGATAAGCAAGAATGCCAAATGGTATTGATGAAACTAGCGCTTGAATGACTAGTAGATGTGCTTAAAATGCTACTATAGCTAGTACTTACTTTCGGGTGTCTAAATTGCAGCTCCTTCGGCAGTCCCGGAGCTTTTCTGGTGAATTTTCTCCGAACCCTTCCGGACAAAGAAAACAATTACTTGATATATCAGGAAATGAACAAAGTTGCTGATATGGTGGATAATGATCGATTTAACTTACTTCTCGAGTATTTGAGTCATGTCTGCATAGTCCTTGGGATCTTTTCGTCTTGAGTCTAAGACGGTTACTAGTCCCTGCTCAAGCTTAATATGTAGGAGAATATAGTGGAAACTGCACACGCATGCATAACTCATCAATTACATTACTATAACCTTGACTAATATATAAGGGAAACCGAATACGCACAAGACAGTAACACTCACTTGAAGTTGTAAGGAAAGAGTATTATATCTTTGTTTTGATTTAGTATCAACGATTCTAGCATGCTGGCCTCGGTTTCTGCGGCATGAAATTTAACCTGAGTTGCATCTATGAGATTTGTGTTAATGAACCCAATATCACCGACTTGTCTTTTCTTCAATTCGATGATCTTCAATCTGCATAATATAGTGAGGATGATTATAAATACATGCAATGAAAGAGCTAAGCTATATAGAGAAACTTAATGACAGAAGTAGTACTACTTACAGACAGTAGCAGGTGACAGTTGCTTTATCGAGGGCCAATTGATTGAAGAACTGATAGAACTCCTCAAATGGAACAGGCAACAGATCAATTCCAACGAGGTCATGCTCCGGTTTAACTCTCGCATACAAAGTACTCCTCCCCCCAGAGTCTCTGCAGATTTTCAAGTACCAATCATGCAATCTTCGCATCATCGTTGATAGAGATCTTTCATCTTTGACGAGAGGCTTCCCGTACTCGTATCTTTGTATCTGCACGTCCATGGGGTCATAATGTACTTCGTCGGGCAGGTAATCTGCAGGATTGCTATAACCGGGCACCATCCTCGGATCATTATCGACGTTGTGGCTAGGCACCTTGAGCGCGGGGCACGATTGCTTCGCTTGTTCGCCGAGCTGGGCAATTTGTTTCCCAACTCGTCGTTGTTTCAACCTTTGATCACTGACAGTACTTCCCGACCGCTCCGCTTCGGCAAATTCCTTTCCAATAATGCGGTCATAGTTTCCTTTCGGCGAATCAGACTTCGGTGGTTTTGTCAGGGCAGCCAGAGTGCGCTTCACTTTCACCCGATCTACCTTCTCCTCCGGAGGTGGATGTTTCTTTGCTTTCACCCCTTCAAAGAATTTCTTCACTTCTTCTCGCGCGATCTCAGCGTTCTCCTCCTGGGTCCTCTCGTATGGTAACTTCTCTGGAGTCTTCAGAGAAGGACCGAATCTGTATGTCCCCCCGCCTCTGGTTGTACTGCTAGACGCCGACCGAGCAGACGTAGCGGTTGTCTTCTTTACTTGCTTAAGCGGCGGAGGAGAAGGACTATGACGCGCCGGAGCAGCTGGAGCGGCGGCAGGTCTCTTCCACCCTTGCTGACGAGGCGGAGAAGGAGGAGGCGGGCTGCTCGGGCGCGTCGGCGCAGGCGGAGAAGGAGGCGGAGTGCCGCCGCGCGCCGGAGAAGGAGCCGGCCGAGGGCCCTGATCGTCACTCGCCGGAGGAGGAGGAGGCGGTGGAGGCGGAGTGCCCTGACTCGCCGGAGGAGGAGGAGGAGGCGGTGGCGTCCAGTTCGGAAGGTTGATGAGGTCCTTCCGCCATAGGCATGGAGTCTTCAGAGCAGACCCCAGCCGAGTCTCCCCTTCACCGGTAGGGTGGTCAAGCTGGAGGTCCTCAAATCCCTCCGTTATCTCATCCACCATCACCCTAGCATATCCTTCTGGAATCGGCCGGCAGTGAAAAGTTGCGCCGGGTTCAGTAGGATAAACAGAGCCAACAGCCGCCTTGACCTTCAAATTCATCCATTGCGTCATAAGGTGGCAATTTTGAGACTCCGTGATAGCATCCACGGGATAGCTGGCAGGAGCCGTCAAGGCATGCTCTAGCTGAAGCAGCTCGGTGGAAGCCACGCTGCTTCTGCGCTGAGATGGCGGGGTAGCTTCGGGGGAGGCTTCGGCAGTACGTTTGCTGCGATTTGCTTCTCGTTCCTCTATCGCGTCCACCCTTGCTTGCAGCGCCTGCATTTGGGTCTGCTGCACTTTTTTCCTCCTCTCATGGGATTTGTAACCGCCTGCGTCCGGAAACCCAACCTTCCACGGAACGGAGCCTGGCGTGCCTCGTGTCCGTCCAGGGTGCTGAGGATTCCCGAGGGCCATTGTGAGCTCGTCGTTCTCTCTGTCTGGAAAGAACGTCCCTTCCTGCGCTGCTTCGATATACTGCTTAAGCTTACTGACTGGTATGTCCATTTGATCGTTCGTCCAAATGCACTTCCCTGTTTCAGGGTCCAGGGTTCCGCCAGCCCCGAAGAACCAAGTCCGGCAACGGTCTGGCCAGTTATTTGTCTCTGGTTCGATCCCTTTATGAACCAGATCATTCTCACTCTTGGACCACTTAGGCCGGGCTACGAGGTAGCCACCTGACCCCATGCGATGGTGAAGCTTCTTCTTCGCAGCATTTTGCTTGTTTGTCGCCGACATCTTCTTACTCTTTTCTGATGTCTTGTGGGCCACAAATGCGGGCCAGTGATCTCTGATCTTCTCATATCTGCCCTTGAATTCTGGTGTCTCATTTTTTTCGACAAACTTATTCAGCTCTTTCTTCCACCTCCTGAATAGTTTTGCCATCCTCTTCAGAGCAAAAGACTTGATTAATTTCTCTTTAACTGGGTTCTCTGGATTATCCTCAGGCGGTAGGGTGAAATTTGACTTCAGCTCAGTCCAAAGATCATTTTTCTGCATATCATTGACATAAGACACCTCAGGGTCTTCTGTAGCTGGCTTAAACCATTGCTGGATGCTTATCGGGATCTTGTCCCTAACCAGAACCCCGCACTGAGCAACAAATGCGCTCTTTGTCCGGAGGGGTTCAATAGGTTGGCCGTCGGGCGCGATTGCTATGATCTCAAACTTTTCATCCGAGCTCAACTTTTTCTTCGGGCCTCGTCTCTTTACCGAAGTTGTGCTCGATTCGGAGGGCTAGAAAAAAGAACAAAGACTTAATTAATATGTGTACATACCAAAACAATCAATGCATCAATCAGCTAGTCAGCATAGGCTTAACTAATATATATACCTGGCCGGACTCGGTTCGGTCACCGGAACCGTCATCACGGTCTCCTTCTTGCACCGGCATTGGGTCACCGGAGCCATCCTCATGTTCTTCTTCTTGCACCGGCATTAGGTCACCGTAGCCAGCTTGTTCACCCTGTCCTTCCAGACCATCGGTTTCGTTGAGAAACAACGAGATGGCATCACTTCCTTCTGCGATTATGTCCCTCAACAACGCTTCTTTTGTTGCTTCGTCTAGGGCGGTGTCCATAGTTTCTACAAATATTTACAACATGGCAATTATTATTCAAACATGATAGATGGATATATTAGTGCCAAACGTAGAACTAGCTAGCTACCTAATCATAGTAAGCTATCGGGAGGGGGTATATATCGACAACGACGACACTACATCTATGTCCCTCGACGACCCTCGTTCCCGATAAAAAAAGAGGAAGAAGAAGAAAAATAAGAGGAGAAGAAAGAATAGAGGAGAAGATCTCCTCTATTCTTTCTTCTCCTCTTGTTTTCTTCTTCCTCTTCTTTTTTTATCCTCTTCTTCCTCTCATGTTCGATAGGATCGCCGAGGGGTCGGGAGGTTGCGTAGTGTCTCAGGATTCAACAAAACCATGTCTTCATCATTAGGCGAAAGTAACATGTGCATGATGGTACGAAGCTCTTCAAAGTTGTTCTGGAACGGACTCCCAGATAGGATAATCCGCCTTTTGGTACAAAGTTCAGCAAGAGCCTTCCGAATATCGCTATTTGGAAGGCCTAAGATGAATTGGTACCAAAAGGCGGATTATTCTATCCGGGACTCCATTCCAAAACAACTTTGCAGAACTTCGTACCAACATGCCCTGGTTACTTCCGGCTAATGATGAAGGCATGGATTTCTTCAATACTTTGACACTAGGAAACCTCTCTCGACCCCTCGGCGATCCTCGACCCCTCGAACCCTCGACGACCCTGGAACCCTCGACCCCTAGACGACCCTCTTCTTCCTCTCATGTTCGAGAGGATCGCCGAGGGGTCGGGAGGTTGCCTAGTGTCAAAGGATTCAACAAAACCATGTCTTCATCATTAGGCGAAAGTAACATGTGCATGATGGTACGAAGCTCTTCAAAGTTGTTCTGGAACGGAGTCCCAGATAGGATAATTCGCTTTTTGGTACAAAGTTCAGCAAGAGCCTTCCGAATATCGCTATTTGGAAGGCCTTTGCTGAATTCGTACCAAAAAGCGGATTATTCTATCCGGGACTCCATTCCAGAATAACTTTGCAGAACTTCGTACCAACATGCCCTGGTTACTTCCGGCTAATGATGAAGGCATGGATTTCTTCAATACTTTGACACTAAGAAACCTCTCTCTACTTCCGGCTAATAAGAAGAAGAAGAAGAAGAAGAAGAAGAAGAAGAAGAAAAGAAGAAAAAAAAGAGGAGAAGAAGAAAGGAATAGTGGAGAAAAGAGAAAATAGAATATATTCTATTTTCTCTTCTTCTCCACTATTCCTTTCTTCTTCTCCTCTTCTTTTTCTTCTTTTTTCTTCTTCTTATTTATTTCTCCTCTTCTTTTCGGTAGAGGAAACCCTAAATAGCTAGCAAGTTTCGTGGGTGTGAGATACATGTGGCCTTCGGTGTCGGACACTACATCCACGTCCCACAAGTGACGTGGGCGTCGAAGCCCGCACCACTTGTGGGATGTGGGTGTAGTGTCCGACACCGACAGTACATGTATCTCACACCGACGATACTTTCTATTTAGGGTTTCTCCTCTACCGCTCCTCGACCTCTCGACGACCCTCGTTCCCGATAAAATAAAGAGGAAGAAGAAGAAGAAAAAAGAAGAGAAGAAAGAATAGAGGAGAAGACTTCCTCTTCTTTCTCTCCTCTTCTTCTCCCTCTTCTTCCCCTTCTTCCTCGCCTCTCTCATGAATGTCCGACGTTCTCGACCCCCCCCCCCACGTGTCGAAGAAAAAAAAGAAGAAAAAAAAGAGGAGAAGAAGAAAGGAATAGTGGAGAAGAAGAGAAAAGAGAAAGTATTCTATTTTCTCTTCTTCTCCTCTATTCCTTTCTTCCTCTCCTCTTCTTTTTCTTCTTTTTTCTTCTTCTTATTTATTTCTCCTCGTCTTCCTCTCCCCTCTTCTTCTCCTTTCTTCCTCTTCTTATTTCCTTTTTCCTCTCATTCTTTTTCTTCTTCTTCCTTTCTTAAAAATACATGAAGTAGTATTGCTTGTTTTTTTTTAAAATAATGATCAAATATAAATTTTAGAAAAAAGTAAAGGTTTTGCCTAATTCATTGTTCATATGAATATACAAACATTTGAACATATCATCATATATATTAACATACATTTTCTTTGCATATGCATATGAACATACATACATACATTTTTCTTTCATATGAACATACATACATACATTTTCTAAAAATCTGAACATACATACATATAAACATACATACATACATTTTCTAAAAATCTGAACATAAACATACATACATATGAACATACATACATACATATAAACATAACATACATACACAAAAAATTCTAAAAATCTGCCTAAAAAAATCATATGAAAAAAAGCATACATCATCCATCCATCCATATAATGAACATATACATCATCCATATCCATCCATATAATCAACATATGCATATGAAAAAAAATTATATGAAAAGGATCGAGGGGACAGGGAGGAAAGGGGGTCGCCGGAGCCGGACCGAACGGGGAGGAGGGGCGGCGTCGAGGCAGGGGCGGCAGTGGGGGCGGGCGCCAGCGACGACGACAATGGTGGGGGCGGGCCGGGGCGCAGGGGCGCGGCCGTGCGTGCTCGGGGACGGGGCAGGGGCACGGGGCGGCGGCCGGCATGGGCTCGGGCGCGAGGATGGCGGCGGCGACGGCGACGAGGAGCGCGCGAGCGGCGGCGACGGCGACGAGGAGCGCGCGAGCGATTTGGGCAGCCTGGCGGCGGGGGCAACTGGCGACGGGAGGCGAGGGAGATGTGAAATTTTCACAAGTCCTGGTTATATAGCAAGGGCATTGGTCCCGGTTCGTGGCACCAACCGGGACCAATGCCACCCTTTAGTCCCGGTTGGTGCCACCAACCGGGACCAAAGCCACCCTTTAGTCCCGGTTGGTGCCACCAACCAGGACCAATGCCACCCTTTAGTCCCGGTTGGTGCCACCAACCGGGACCAAAGACCCTTTGGTCCCGGTTGGTGGCACCAACCGGGACTAAAGGGTGGCATTGGTCCCGGTTGGTGCCACGAACCGGGACCAATGCCCCCTTTAGTCCCGGTTGGAGCCACCAACCGGGACCAATGCCCTTGTGCTGCCCGCGCCCATAAGTTTAGTCCCACATCGCTAGTTGAGAGCGGCCGGCACTGGTTTATAAGGTCTGCTGCCTCTTCCCTCCCGAACTCCTCTGAATAGCAGGCCTATGGGCCTAATTTGACACTGCTTTGCCTGTGGGCCTATTGGGCCTTCTGTGGGCCTGAATCCTGGCCCATGTAGGGTTTCTAGTCGTATTCAGGCCGTGGAGACCCAGTAGGTGGCATTTTTTTGGTTTTTTCTTTTTTATTTCTATATTTTTTTGGTTTTTATTTTTTTATTTCTACTTAAAACTAAATACTTACAGTTTTTTAGTGATTTCTTTTTGCTTTTAGGTCACAAAAATTATAAATTTTCTGTTAGTGCCATTAGTTTTAAATTTTAAATAGTTTAAATTTGAATTTTTAAAAATTTGTGTGAATCACTAGTTTATGAATAACTTTACTATAAAATTAGAATTTTTTTCTATTTATTTTTTATTTCTACTTAAAACTAAATACTTATAGTTTTTTAGTGATTTCTTTTTGCTTTTAGGTCACAAAAATTATAAACTTTCTGTTAGTGCCATTAGTTTTAAATTTTAAATAGTTTAAATTTGAATTTTTAAAAATTTGTGTGAATCACTAGTTTATGAATAACTTTACTATAAAATTAGAATTTTTTTCTTCTTTGCTATTTATTTTTATGAATCACTAGTTTGTGAATCACTAGTTTATTTCTATTTAAAATTAGAATAACTTTACTATTGATTTTAGGTCACACAAATTATATTCTTTTTGCTATTTAAGAATATTATAGTTTTATTTTAGTTGATCATAACATAATATTTTAATTGATTGTTTTTATTTTCATAAAAGTTTTGTAGTTCATTCTGTTTGCTATTAATTCATTCTTTGAGCTAAATGACTCTGAAATTGGAAAGCATTTCAAAATGAACTCTGAAAAGGTTGAAAGTTGGCATGGTATCATCATTTCACCCACATAGCATGTTCCAAAAAGTAGAGAGGGTTACGACAAAAACTTGATGCACTTCGTGTACAAAATGGACAATCACTTTCGAAGTATCAAAGTTTCGAACCATAAGACATGAAAGCATTTCAAATGAACTCTGAAAAAGTTGAAAGTTGGGATGGTATCATAATTTCACCCACATAGCATTTGCTTATTGCGGTAGAAAGTCTTCACTTTTTCTTTGCTTGTGTCATTTGCTTATTGCGCCGTAACCATGGATAATCTTCATTGTTTATCAGGATGCTTGGGTCAGCCTTGACATTGAAGGGAGGAATTTCATGAAACTTTTCATAATCTTCAGACATGTCTGTCTTGCCGTCCACTCCCAGGATGTCCCTTTTTCCTGAAAGAACTATGTGGCGCTTTGGCTCATTGTATGATGTATTCGCTTCCTTATCTTTTCTTTTTCTCGGTTTGGTAGACATGTCCTTCACATAGATAACCTGTGCCACATCATTGGCTAGGACGAACGGTTCGTCAGTGTACCCAAGATTTTTCAGATCCACTGTTGTCATTCCGTACTGTGGGTCTACCTGTACCCCGCGCCTAACAGATTGACCCATTTGCACTTAAAAAAAGGGACCTTAAAATCAGGTCCGTAGTCAAGTTCCCATATGTCCACTAAGTAACCATAATATGTGTCCTTTCCGCTCTCGGTTGCTGCATCAAAGCGGACACCGCTGTTTTGGTTGGTGCTCTTTTGATCTTGGGCGATCGTGTAAAATGTATTCCCATTTATCTCGTATCCTTTGTAAGTCAATACAGTCAAAGATGGTCCCCTGGACAACAAGTACAACTCATCACAAACAGTGTTGTCACCTCTGAGACGTGTTTCCAACCAACTGCTGAAAGTCGTGATGTGTTCACATGTAATCCAGTCGTCGCACTGCTCCGGGTGTTTGGAGCGCAGACTGTTCTTGTGTTCATCGACATACGGGGTCACCAAGGTAGAGTTCTGTAGAACTGTGTAGTGTGCTTGAGACCAAGAATATCCGTCCCTGCATATTATTGAGTCTCTTCCAAGAGTGCCTTTTCCAGTCAGTGTCCCCTCATACCGCGATTTAGGGAGACCTATCTTGTTAAGGCCAGGAATGAAGTCAACACAAAACCCGATAACATCCTCTGTTTGATGGCCCATGGAGATGCTTCCTTCTGGCCTAGCGCGGTTACGGACATATTTCTTTAGGACTCCCATGAACCTCTCAAAGGGGAACATATTGTGTAGAAATACGGGCCCCAGGATGACAATCTCGTCGACTAGATGAACTAGGACGTGCGCCATGATATTGAAGAAGGATGGTGGGAACACCAGCTCGAAACTGACAAGACATTGCGCCACATCACTCCTTAGCCTTGGTACGATTTCTGGATCGATCACCTTCTGAGAGATTGCATTGAGGAATGCACATAGCTTCACAATGGCTAATCGGACGTTTTCCGGTAGAAGCCCCCTCAATGCAACCGGAAGCAGTTGCGTCATAATCACGTGGCAGTCATGAGACTTTAGGTTCTGAAACTTTTTCTCTGGCATATTTATTATTCCCTTTATATTCGACGAGAAGCCAGTCGTGACCTTCATACTGAGCAGGCATTCAAAGAAGATTTATTTCTCTTCTTTCGTAAGAGCGTAGCTGGCAGGACCTTTATACTGCTTCGGAGGCATGCCGTCTCTTTCGTGCAAACGTTGCAGGTCCTCTCGTGCCTCAGGTGTATCTTTTGTCTTCCCATACACGCCCAAGAAGCCTAGCAGGTTCACGCAAAGGTTCTTCGTCACGTGCATCACGTCGATTGAGGAGCGGACCTCTAGGTCTTTCCAGTAGGGTAGGTCCCAAAATATAGATTTCTTCTTCCACATGGGTGCGTGTCCCTCAGCGTCATTCGGAACAGCTAGTCCACCGGGACCCTTTCCAAAGATTACGTAGTGTAAATCATTGACCATAGCAAGCACGTGATCACCGGTGCGCATGGCGGGCTTCTTCCGGTGATCTGCCTCGCCTTTGAAATGCTTGCCTTTCTTTCGACATTGATGGTTGGTCGGAAGAAATCGACGATGGCCCAGGTACACATTTTTCCTGCATTTGTCCAGGTATATACTTTCAGTGTCATCTAAACAGTGCATGCATGCGTGGTATCCTTTGTTTGTCTGTCCTGAAAGGTTACTGAGAGCGGGCCAATCGTTGATGGTTACGAACAGCAACGCCTTAAGGTTAAATTCCTCCTGTCTGTGCTCATCCCACGTACGTACACCGTTTCCATTCTACAGCTGTAAAAGTTCTTCAACTAATGGCCTTAGGTACACATCAATTTCGTTGCCGGGTTGCTTAGGGCCTTGGATGAGAACTGGCATCATAATGAACTTCCGCTTCATGCACATCCAAGGAGGAAGGTTATACATACATAGAGTCACGGGCCAGGTGTTGTGATTGCTGCTCTGCTCCCCGAAAGGATTAATGCCATCCGCGCTTAAAGCAAACCATACATTCCTTGGGTCCTTTGCAAACTCATCCCAGTACTTTCTCTCGATTTTTCTCCACTGCGACCCGTCAGCGGGTGCTCTCAACTTCCCATCTTTCTTTCGGTTCTCACTGTGCCATCGCATCAACTTGGCATGCTCTTCATTTCTGAACAGACGTTTCAACCGTGGTATTATAGGAGCATACCACATCACCTTCGCAGGAACCCTCTTCCTGAGGGGCTCGCCATCAACATCACCAGGGTCATCTCGTCTGATCTTATACCGCAACGCACCGCATACCGGGCATTCGTTCAGATCCTTGTAGGCACCGCGGTAGAGGATGCAATCATTAGGGCATGCATGTATCTTACCCACCTCCAATCCTAGAGGGCATACGACCTTCTTTGTTGCGTATGTACTATCGGGCAATTCGTTATCGTTTGGAAGCTTCTCCTTCAATATTTTCAGTAGCTTCTGAAATCCTTTGTCAGCCACAGCATTCTCTGCCTTCCACTGCAGCAATTCCAGTACGGTACCGAGCTTTGTGTTGCCATCTTCGCAATTGGGGTATAACCCTTTTTTGTGATCCTCTAACATGCGATCGAACTTCAGCTTCTCCTTTTGACTAATGCATTGCGTCCTTGCATCGACAATGACCCGGCGGAGATCATCATCATCGGGCACATCGTCTGGTTCCTCTTTATCTTCAGCAGCTTCACCCGTGGCAGCATCATTGGGCACATCGTCTGGTTCCTCTTGATCTTCACCAGCTCCCCCCGTTGCAGCATCACCGTATTCAGGGGGCACATAGTTGTCATCGTACTCTTCTTCTTCGCCGTCTTCCATCATAACCCCTATTTCTCCGTGCCTCGTCCAAACATTATAGTGTGGCATGAAACCCTTGTAAAGCAGGTGGGAGTGAAGGATTTTCCGGTTAGAGTAAGACCTCGTATTCCCACATTCAGTGCATGGACAACACATAAAACCATTCTGCTTGTTTGCCTCAGCCGCATCGAGAAACTCATGCACGCCCTTAATGTACTCGCGGGTGTGTCTGTCACCGTACATCCATTGCCGGTTCATCTGCGTGCATTATATATAATTAAGTGTCCAAATTAATAGAAGTTCATCATCACATTAAAACCAAATTGCATACATAGTTCTCATCTAACAACATATAGCTCTCCAGAGCATCTAATTAATTAAACCATACATTGAAACTATGTAAAACATTTCAATGCGAAAACAAATGCGATCATAATCGCAACCAAGGTAACAATTGATCCAACGGCATAATGATACCAAGCCTCGGTATGAATGGCATATTTTCTAATCTTTCTAATCTTCAAGCGCATTGCATCCATCTTGATCTTGTGATCATCGACGACATCCGCAACATGCAACTCCAATATCATCTTCTCCTCCTCAATTTTTTTTATTTTTTCCTTCAACAAATTGTTTTCTTCTTCAACTAAATTTAACCTCTCGACAATAGGGTCGGTTGACATTTCCGATTCACATACATCCTAGATAAATAAAATCTATGTCACGTTGGTCGGCATAATTTTCATAAACAATAAATGAACCAATAGTTATGAAGATAATATACATACCAAATCCGAATCATAGACAGGATGAGGGCCGACGGGGGCGGATACCAAAACCATCGCACTATATAAGATGCAATAATAAATGTAAGAAAATGATACAAGTATCTATCTAAACAGACAAGTAAGAATATTTTTCCTTTCAGAAAGAAGATAAGAACAAGAGGCTCACCACGGTGGTGTCGGTGATGAGATCAGCGCGGGTGATCGACGGCGGTGAAGACGGGGACGGGGCGTGACGGACCGCTAAATCTAGACAAATCTCGAGGAAAATGGAGCTTGGAGGTCGAGCTTCGAGAGGAGAAAGTTTAAGTAGTGTGGCTCGGGCATTCCATCGAACACCTCATGTGCATAGGAGGTGAGCTAGAGCACCACAAACCCCTCCCCTCGCCGGCCAGAGAAAAACAGAGCACTCCAGTGCTCTGCTCGCGGGCGAGGGTATATATAGGCACCTCATTGGTCCCGGTTTGTGGCAAGAACCGGGACTAAAGGGGAGCCTTTGGTCCCGGTTCAGGCCACCAACCGGGACCAATGGTGGTGGGCCAGGAGCGAGGCCCATTGGTCCCGGTTCGTCCCACCAACCGGGACCAAAAGGTCCAGACGAACCGGGACCAATGGCCCACGTGGTACGGCCGGCCCCCTGGGCTCACGAACCGGGACCAATGCCCACATTAGTCCCGGTTCTACACTGAACCGGGACTAATGGGCTGAGCTGGCCTGGACCATAGCCCTGTTTTCTACTAGTGCTAGTGCATATGTTCAACTACGGTAACTACCATGGAGATACCCTGGTAAGATTTTTTACTATTACGACATCCGTGCATCTTTTGCATACTTCTAAAACTAGTACATCATTGCTAACTATGAAGTTATTACTATGTTTTTAACAGATAATCCCAGAGAATTGTGTGCCTCATTTGATGTATCAGAAAGGTAGCTTTAATGTTTTGAACATATAACCAGGTCATCCTACGAATCTCAACTGTCCATACCAGATTTCTAAAAGGAATGGAGACATGCAAATCAAAGGATGAAAAAAATGTATGAACAGTCGTAAGGAGGTTCTTGGAAGCAAAAGGAAGCGAAGCGCAAGAATTGGAGACAGGATGATCTCCATTCTCCATAATGGAGAGCCAGGGTCTATATTCTTTTATGCTATTTTTTACCTTAAAGAGGGTATTTAGGTCCTACCTAATACTGATGATCATGTGCTAAGAACAATTAAGTAGGGTTGGTTCGATGACTATGAGGATGATGATCGTATGACTTGTTATTAATAACGAGTAGAAGTTGTATGATGATGATTAGTAGACTTGTTATTATATATGATGATGCATGATGCGAGCATGAAGAGTTATTATATATCAGCGGGTGAAATGAACATGGATTGGATTGAAGTAAAGGCAACATGCATGTGGTGCATGTCGAAAGTAGTACAATCCAAACTTGATCAAGTTAGGATTAGTATTACTTTCGACATGCACCACATGTTGCCTCACTTCAATCTAAGTCATGTTTAAGCATAGCAGTAGCAGTAGCACGGAGATAAGAGAGGACACATCTCTCTATTAGCTACCTATACGAACCTAAATTAACCCCCAAAACCCCTAAACCACCTCCTTTCAAAAAACAAAACAGTCGCTGAAATGCTGACGCGTGGAAGCTTATTGGTCCCGGTTGGTGCTACCAATCGGAACCAAAGGCCCTCCTGCCTGGGCTCACCGGAGTGGCCACGTGGAGGCCCATCTGTCCCGGTTTGTATAAGAACCGGGACTAAAGGCCTAGGGCGTTAATAACGACCCTTTAGTCCCGGTTCCCCAACCGGGACAGATGGGCCTTATGAACCGGGACAAATGGGCCTTTTTCTACTAGTGCCACCATGTTGTGGAGCAAATGCTTATAAGGATGATGGATGGTGCAAAATAAGAACGGAAGGAGAAAACCAATATTCTTTCATATTGAACAAAATTCAAAACTAACCCATTGATGCATGATGAACCTGAGCGTTTGAATCTCGTGTTCATGCTGTAATGAAAAATAGGACAATGCAAATGAGGTTAGGATTTGAGACACCTCTTACCAAAGGAGGCAGAGATGCATGATAATTTGCAGATTTCTTTTGTTGCAGAGGCGAGAATATACGGTGCGGGTGGGGTGCGAGGAGATGATGCATTGTGCGCGGATGGCGAGACAGTGGCGAATCAGGGACAAAACGTGTAGCACGTCGAGTGAAGCAGTGGGCGACGACACATGGGTGCCCTGAAGAAGGCACAACTCCTCCTCGCGCGTCCCCGGTGGTGGCTCGCGTGCTGTCATGGCCGCTACTTCTTGTACATGAGTTCCGGTTTCGGGCGAGAGCACGTTCGTCTTGCCAGCGTACGCGGGTGGCTCTATCATCCGGCCGTATGTGAGCTCTTCATGTGTCTCCCATGCGCACACTCCTCCGCTGGACAGGGCCAGGGCACGAGCGTTGTCGGCGAGCCCGCTGGCGCATCCTTTCAATCTCTTCGACACTCACATCACTGTGTGTCTCCTCCTGGGGGCGTTCACCCCTCGATCCTTGGGTGCATGCACCGCCGGCGCCGGACAGGGTGGGGCCGCATGCATGTTGCCAGGCGAGCGCACCACCGCCGCCACCGGACAGGGTCGGGCCCGCATGCATGTTGCTGGGCAAGCGCACCACCGTCCTGGGCGCGGACAGGGTCGGGCCCGCGTGCTTGTTGCCTGGCAAGCGCACTGCCGGGCGGCCTCTCGCCCTCTCCTCTGCATGCCTTGTTCTCCCTCCCTCGTGCGTTACTTTGGCTTCCTCAACGACGGAGTCCTCGCTTAACGGCGGCAGCGTCTCACATGCATTGGCTGGCGGCTTGCATGCTCTTTAGAATTTTTTTGTTTTTGGTTGGAGGTTTCGTACGGGAATAATTAGATTGAGAGGTGGTGCTAATTAAGGGAGAGAGATAACCGGTGGCAATTTGGATTGCATGTGTTGCGTGATTGTAGGAGTTGCCGATAGGCGTACATGGGGTGTTTTAGTGGAGTACGGCCAGTCAATTAAAATTACTAAACGCACATACAAATAAGATTAGGTTAAGGCTAGCTATTAGACTAACTTAGTGGGTGTAATCATACGGTGGTAATTGATCTGCGTACATTTTTTGAGGTGTCTTTAGAGAAGATTTTGTTTGGTCTTTTATTTATCTCTACTTCTAATGTCTCAGTTGGTAGGTCGCGTTCCGGATTTTATTTTCGTCCCACTATTTTCGTCCGGTTTTTTTCGATGGTTTTTTTCCGCCTTCCCCATGCATTAAAAAAACCTACGCTCCTCTCGATCCCGTGCCTTCGCCGTCGTGTTCGCGGATCCGCCGCCGCAACCATCGCCTCGTTCCCGTGCGCAGCCGTCGCTCCCTCTCCCAGCGCCCGAGCATCCCCGTCGCTCCCTCTCCCAGCGCCGCCTCCGCCGCCATGGCCCCTCCCCTTGCGCCCCGAACTGCCTCGCGCACTCGTCGCCCATTATACCACAGAGGAGGCGAAGACAGCGGCAGCGCGGCGACCGGCCTGCTTCGCCGGTCGCCGCCTCGGCTGCACTCGGCGGGCGCCACGCCGTCTCCTCTCCATGGGAGTGGCGGATGGCAGCGAGGAAAGTGGATCGACCTGGCCATGGGGATGGCACTACGACCCCTGCCAGCCTCCCGCGTCGCCGTGCCTCCCTGCATCGTCGCCTCCGACCTCACCACGTAGGTAACCTCACCTCTGTCCCCTCCGCACCTCCTTCCACTCCATCCTCGACCACCCCCTTCCTCTCACCTCATGCCCATTGTGGTGGCCTGCAGCTCCTTTGACGAGTAATGGGGATGGAAATATATCAATGATGGGGTGTGGTTCGTTCCTGTCAGGAAGGCTGGAAGGCCATGAAGCGCCGCTTCGATGAGATGACCATGTGAGAGGCTCACTGCAGGCCTGAATCTTGTATGTACGACGTAATTTTGTGCTATCTATCTTTTGGGAAGTAATTTTGTGCTCTGTGCATGAATATTTCAGGAACTTCCGATGCGGTTGTTCACCAGTAACAGGTTCGTACTTCATACCAGCATGATGGTGTAGTATGTTTACTTCGCTTACTACTTGTTCGATTAAAATCATACTGGTGCCGTTGTGTCCAGAATACGAGTGAAATTTTGTGCATTGGGGCTCTTGGGCATGAAATATGGGGCAGTTTAGGGCTGCGTTTTGATTTTCGGATTGGGTTTTTTTTCGCCCCTGAACGAAACAGCCGAATTTCGGTCAATTCAAAAATTTCGGCAAAATCTCGGACGAAATTCCATAAACAAAATTTGAATTTTTGAATGAAATTTGACCGAAATCTGGCTGAAATTCGGCCGAAATTTTGCAATCAGCAGAGGAAAGGTATAGCAGATCGAGCTCAAGGGATTAAAAACTGAATCAGTCCAAGAATAAACATTGGAGAAGCAAACGAAGAAGGAAGTGCCCTGATGCTACCTATGCATCAGTCCAACATATAAAAACAATCCTCATTGCCGCAGACATCATGCACCATGCCGTGGCCTTGAAGAAGCAACAGAGAAGAAACTAGGTGGTGATGGAGGAGGCGTGAGGTGGCCCTGATGGAGGCTGTGCGTCCACGCGCTCAGACGCAAGCAAGCGGGCGGGAGGTACCAGTCAACGAGGCGGCTTGATGCAGCGGATTCTTCACCGGAGGAGCTCCCGACGGGCGTGGGAAGGCAGCAGCAGGCGGGCAGCGGCGGCGCCGCACAGGGAAAGACAGAGGAAACGAGAAGTTTAGGGTTCGGGCGTTCAGTTTGATGGCGTTTTCTTAGCTGGACCATAGTGGAGGCCTTCTAGATGTTGGGCTGGGCCATAACTTTCAAACCAGGCCGAAATTTTTGAAGCGAAAGGGACATATTCCGGGCCCAGCCTAGATGGCCGAAATTCGGCCAAAATTGATTTTTTCGGCCGAAAATCAAAACTGTGGTTTAGGGACTACGTCCTGAAGATTCCTTCAGGTTCACCGGAAATGACTACCAACTTGTTTAATTCTGCAGGTGCGGGTGTTGCTGGTTGATGGTGGCCTAAGCATTTGAGTCTAACTGAAAGTGAACCGGAGCGATGTGCAGAAAAAAATCTTAGCGAAGAGACTGAATTTGTATACTACTTAGAATTTATTAGGTATACTCCCTACACTTGTATATCACTTCTGAATACAAGTTCAGGTTATTACGTAGTACTATTGGATTTTAGAATTGATACTTGAAGATTTTAAAAGGTTACTGAATTTTGTACCAAGTCTACTGTTATGTATAGGAAGAACATGATCTAAAATATTGATAATGCATATAAACGGTGATTATCTGCTCTTATGATGAAGACGTTCCTTGCTTCCCTGTTAAATACATGTGAACTATAGGGAATTATTTTCTAACATTCGTACTAGAAGAAACTATTTTCAGTTTTCAGGTTATGCCTTTCTTGCAATGATTGCATCTGTGAAGTTGATGCTTAATTACTTCCTACATTTAGAAGATCGTAACTTTTGCTATACAAACATGCATGGTGAGATGGAGCGTTGATGAGTGCTGTGCATTTTGCAGATCAGGTTATATTTCCTTGGTAGCATGGCAGCAGCACCCAATCAGACCACAACCGCGGCGGGCGTGCTCTGCGATCTTGGCCACCGTCTCCAAGGCAGGTACGGCCTACGCCGCCACTGAGAGCTGCCCCTCCTCATCACCATCAACGCCGATGAGCTCTCCCTCTGCTCTCGCCGCTACCCAGCTCCATCCACTATCTTCTACAATATTGTTGCTACTTTGTAATGGCTAGCCCAATTTTCTTTATTGCTGTTATGTCTTTTTTGCGAGTCAACGATTTTCTTTCAAATCTACAAATGGGTGCGTTTGTCTAACCATTATGTAAATGGCTGGAATCCATAATATGTGAAATTCCGGCACAGTTGCATGAAAAAGTGAGTACTCCCTCCGTTTCTTTTTAGTCTGCATATAAGATTTGGTCAAAGTCAAACTTTGTTAACTTTGACTAAGTTTATAGAAATAAATATCAAGATTCACAATATGAAATCAATATTGTTAGATGCATCATGAAATTAATTTTCATACCATATAACTTTAGTATTGTAGATGTTGATATTTTTTCCTACAAAGTTGGTCAAACTTTACAAAATTTGACTTTGACCAAATCTTATATATGCAGACTAAAAAGAAATGGAGGGAGTATTGAGTAGGGATGTAATTCTTGCCGATTCAAATATCAGCATGTGTTCCAGAGACATAATAAAACCATCCTGAATCTTTCGTTTTTAGCATGCTGAGATCTGTACTACCATATATATACTTCTAAATTACATGGTATGGAGATTTTGAATATTGGCACCTGATCTTTTATCTTATAATAGATCAGATGTTCCTGGTCAGCATCAAGGAATTGTTTTGAGACTTGTATCCATTTTTTCCCTGGTAAAATGTATGACAATATACCGTCCATGTTGGTGACCTATTGATCTTCTAATTTCTATATTCGCAAAAAAAGATCTTCTAATTTCTAAAGATGTCTCTGACTTGCTCACATGCCAATAAATATAAGCTGCATCAAGTGAGCTTTCCTGTCAAAAGTAGCAATCAACCAAAAGAAAAGAATAATGCTCATCTGACTTGTTGGTTGTTTCTCACAGTTATTTGATTGCCTTATAACCTTCAAGTTAACATAGTGCTGCAGTTTGTGGCAAACTTATGGACTGGTCATACCTGTACTGGACGTTGCTACTGAACAACAAGTAGCTTCTCTTGTCTTCCTATTACGCCAACGAGAGCAGCCATCCTATTACGTGAGAAACCACCCCATGATTCCCTCCGCTCTCTGACCATTGCTATGATGGAAAGTTGAAAATACATCAGTGCAAAGTGCGCTCGCTGCCATCAGATGCACTAGGAGTCAAAGCCGTCAATTGTTTTCTAGCCTCACATGTATGCAAGCTGTTTGACAAAAGGCTCCACCTACAATCTTCTTGAATTTTTAACGGTACAGAAAGAGTGAATAATGTACGTGTTGGGTGAAGTGCAGATGCTATGAACTCTTCCAGCTCTATAAATTCACATATTGTGTTAGTGCATTCTAATTCGTTTGGTACATATGCTGCAATGAACTCGCAGCAACAAGCTTCCTTCTTTCTTTAGCATTGCTTTTCTACTACAATTGATGACAGAGCACTGGCAACCTCAGGAAGTTGGGCGCCAAGGTGGAGTCCCTGCAGAAGTTGTTCACCCGGAAGGTCGTCTTCTCCAAGGCGTCCCTAGCCTTCGAACAGGACCGCTCCATCAAGGTATCTACTCATGTATCCAATTACCAAACTTATCCTTTCACTTGGGCCGGAGGACAATAGATTTGTCTTAATCATTTGAATCCATTAATAAATCTTCTTCTTTGCTCGAGTTGAATCTGTGAAGACTCCGATGGAGTAATGTCGTCTTCGCCGGGCTGCAATTATATGCCTAGGGGTGGTCAAACTGAAAAGTTCAGGGAAGATTCAGACTACATGTGGTAGTGCTGAACATTGTTTGGCCGTTCATCGAATGTGGTAGTGCGTATAGGGTTATAGCCTCGGGCTAAACTGAAAATCTATCTGGAATTTGGTTTTACAGTGTCTAAGTGTTAATGATGTCTAGAATTGCTGCAGATTAATTAGTTATTGTGGAGGTTATAAGACCATGTAGTGGTACATTGATTATCTGGCGCTGAGTAATTAACTGAACATTATTTTGATGTTCATCGATTGTGGCATTGCGTAGGCTGTTACAGCTTCAGTTTAAACTGAAAATTATCTAAAATTTGGATTTAGAATGTCTAACTGTGAATGGTGGCTAGCTTCGGTTGCACCCGAAATACCAAAGTTCACACTAAAATCTTTTTTTTACAAAACCTCTCGTAGCTGAGTTGAATTTCGTTTTTGTTGGTTTAGTAGACGGAAACTTAGCATTGCCCCAAAATTCTGAAAAGATGGAGTATAATTTTTGTTTACTAAAAAAATGAAGTGACTTTTAACAGCTGGGGGTTATGTGATATGTTTTTCAATCGTGTTAATGTACACTTTTGGAATGTAGAATGGAACTATATCTGTTTGTTCAACTAGAGAGAGGAGCTGTTTTTCAACTGCAGTAGTGTATACTTTCGGAACGAAAAATGAAACTATATCTATTTTTTAAACTTTTCCAATATTGGAAGATGTAAAATGTATACTTTTGGCTGCACGGTGATTTTTTCTGGCTATCCTTGCAATGTATTGAACCTGATCATCTCTGATTAGTGTTGTTCCTACTTCTTGAAGGGTGAACCATTGAGTGGCAATTCCACATGTGTATTCATTGCAACTTGGATGTACGGCGTAGTGATTAGCAGCACGAAGTGCTGAGCACGTCGTGTGTGTGTGTGTGTGTTGTTGGTACAGTATGCATTTTTGGGCCTGTATTGCGGAACTAACTTAGACTGCCTGGTTGTTGTTTTTAGTATAGTATACCTTTTGTGGGCCTGAATTCTGAACCTTACTGATTTTTTCCTTGTGTGTTAGTATATAGTTTTTTGGCCTAATTTGTTAACCTTATCTGGGTATTGATTTTCTGCATTCAGTGATGCACCCGTGGTCATGCGTATTTGTTAGTCTACTTTACTTATAGATTTAGTTGTTTTTATCAGTATCCACCCGTAGGTTAGTTAACTGAAATTTTTGTTGGGAGTGGTTCATTATGTTCTTTAACTGCTAAACTGAAGCAGCGGATCAAAAAATTTAAAGACAATTAGATCTGTAGTAATTAATTAAGACTTGATGGTTGTGTTATTATTATAGTATATACAATTCTGGGCTGAATTGCAAATATGATCGAAATTTCCTGGTTTTGTTATTATTATTATGTTATACTATTATGCTGGCGAGCTTTTTGTTAGTGCTTTTCTAACTGTCCTTGCTAAACTTTTGATACTCTCTACAATGATGAAATGTTTCTGCATGTTAGTTAAGTACCAGGGCAACCATAAATGATGTTCCTTCCTTTCGTTGAGCTACCTTACTGTTATGCCGTCTACCTTTTTGTTAATATACACACTGGAATTCTCTATTCTGGAACCCATGAATTCTTTGTCTCTTCCCTGTGACCTGTTTCTCATCTACTTTTTTTTGTAAGAAACATTATAGTATATTACGTGCTATCTAGACAAAATATACATAATTGGTTCTCTTCTATATGCTTTCCTCAATGAATACACTTGGTTCACAAAAGCATTGGGATAATTAGCTGAACAAGTTTTGCAAATTTTTGTTTCTTGCATCTCCCCTGATTATTTCCTGGTACTTGTGAAATTGTTCAGATTACTTAGCTTCGGTTTATATATTAGAACGTGGCAATGGCTCGGAAGACATCAAATCTGCCTTCTTGGCTCGGGGGGAGTCATGGGCGGCGCATGCCAAGTCCTCCCTTGATGGCAGTAGCGGATGGAACACGGGGAAGGGGATCAAGGCCAAGAGTAGGGTGGTTGGTGAGGAACTCCTCCTTGGCAGTCCATGGGGAAGTATGGTGTGAAGGAGAGAGGGTGCCATGCGAAGGTGAGGTGGGTGTCATCCAGTTTTAAAGGAGAGGGCTCCAGCGAGAAATGTCCAGGTACGACGGGAAATTGAGCGGGAAAGGGAGGGTCCGACAGGAAAAGAGGAGGGTGCATTGTGGGGTGGGGTTTTGTGTTGGGACTACATGCTGGAGATAACATGGCGGATAGTCCGGACAACCACATTTTCCCCACACATGGGCTGGATTTGGTGGAGCCTGGACTGTCGAGACGGGTGGATTTTGGGGAGCCCGTTGGGCACATGTTTGATGTCAGAACAAGCCCGAATTTATAAGGGAGAAATGAGTTTCAACCTTGAAAACGATCTTAGTCATTTATTTGATTCATTTATTGTCATTGTAGCCCGTAGCAACGCACGGGCATTGTACTAGTATAAGTAATAAGTAAGTGTAGAAGTCAAAAAAAATCGAAAGAACGAGATCAACGAGATTTGATCCGATAATTAAAGGGCCTTCACGTCACGTCCCCGTTCCTTTTGTTGGCGACTAAATACTAACAAGAAATATGTTCGTTCCGATAATCATGTGCCACGCCGTCACCATGTTACCGTTTTCTTTTATTCAGTCGAACATGCAGAAGAAAGAACGAGAGAAACATGGTTTGATCTGATAATCACGACGTCGTCGCACGATCTACTTGACGTTAGATTTCATCCGCTAATCATGGCAAGGCTCGCACACAGAAAATTGTGGGCTTATGCACATGATAAATTACTTGCATGCAACAACAAAAGTACTAAGTACTCTCTTCATTTCGAATTACTTGTTGCAAATATGGATGTATCTAGATGTATTTTAGTTCTAGATACATCCATTTTCTATGACAAGTAGTTTGGAACGGAGGAAGTAATAAACATGTGCCGGATCATCGCTAACGATTGCGCCCTGGCCGGCTCGACCCAGTACACTTCCTACGGCATGTCGCCCACGATTTTGCGTCATCCACTCGCCATAGCACCCATGCACGTCGCCCACCACGTCGTTATACATGCGCATGTCGCCGTCGGTGCTGCTTGGCCGGTCCGCTCGGTCCAGCCCGAGCTTTGACGCCGCCGGTCCGACCCTTGAAAACAGGCCCGCATGGCTGGTCGGTCCGGTCCGGTCCAGCCCGCCGACGGTCAGTCCAAATGTCGGCTCGGTCAGAGACTGGACCGGCCTGAATCGTGTCCATCCTGAGCTACAATAGAGAAAATGAACATTGAGTACCCCCGCTGATTAATGCTAAGAGCAGCTCGCCTCCTGTAGTTGCTCTGGCCTGCAGAATACCAAATGGCAGAAGGAAGACCACCGTTCCTTTCGTCACTATGCTCTGAAGTTTGCCATCCTTACGTGCAAACCCGTTGTGACTGGTCCATAATTCAATCTCCCGAGCGATGTTGGAACCGAGGATCGACGGACAATCATACAAAAACACGAGACATGATGGTTTACCGGGTGACCAACGCCCCAGCGACAAACGCTGGCTTTTTCTCTGAATTTCTCTAACTCGGCTCAACTTATAAGAGTATTTAGACAAGGGATTTATACATGGTGCGCATAGTCACCACCCAACGACGACACACGCACACACAGCCCAACCACACAGCAAGTCACGCACGCACTAGCTAAGGCACTATATGTATGCATCCATGACTCGGCCACTAACAACTTATCCATGCATGCGTGTGACTCAATCCTCTCCTGCTAACTAGGCAGGCAACTAACAAATTTGCATCAAGATTATGGTTAATAATTCTCTCCCTAATCTTGACATGCCTTGCCGTCGACTGTCGTCTTAAACGCCTTCGCTCGACGTTATGACGCGTCTTCGCGCTTGTTGCGACGTGCCGTGTGCCCGCCGTCGCCTGAGTTGATGCAGCTCGCGTCGTTGTCGTCGTCACGGACATGACCCAGCCCACGGACCCGACCTGGTGCACCGACGCCGGTCGCACCGTGCTCCATCACGACTCTGGCGACACACGCCGAGCTCCTTCTCCGCCAGCGACACACGCCTGATGTCTCTTTGTGCCCCGCATGTCTCGCGCGCACCCGACGCGCCCGACGAGTCCGACCGCACCAGTGCGTCCTGCACGTCCCGCGCACCCGACGCGCCCGACGAGCCCGACTGCATCAGACGACATGGTCTCACCACGCGCCGTCTCCACGTCCGCCATGGCAGCCACAGCGCCGCGCACCTCCACAAGGCGACACACGGCCCGGAGCTTCACCACGCAGCCGCCGGCGACCGCCGCCACCACCGGCACGCCTCCGGCAAGGGAACGACACCTAAAATGAACCAGCTCATAATACCAAATGTTGGAAATGAGGATCGACGGACGATTAGACAAAAACACGAGACACGGTGGTTTACTGGGCGACGAACGCCCCTAGCGACGAACGCTGGCCTTTTCTCTGTATTTCTCCAACTCAGCTCAGCTTATAAAAGTACACAGACGGGGGATTTATACATGGTGCGCACTGTCACCACCCAACGGCCACACACGCACGCACAGCCCAACCACACAGCAAGTCACGCACGCACTAGCTAAGGCACTACATGCATGCATCCATGACTCGGCCACTAACAACTTATCCATGCATGCATGTGACTCAATCCTCTCCTGCTAACTAGGCAGGCAACTAACAAAGTTGTATCAAGACTAGTCGAATGACCGTGCGTTGCCACGGAGTGACAAAAATAATGTACTAACACATTGATTAAAATTTTGTTTTATTATTGTGTATCAAACATTGCAAGTTGTGGTTTTCCATTCACGCAGCCATAAATAGCGATTCTCTCTCACACTATTTTACTCCTTGGAAGTCATTGGGTCTCCATAACCAACCTCTCCTTGCAATAAAACAAAACAAAACAAAGTGGCGTCTATCTCCCCGCCCCCTCTATTCCCATGCTATTCATCTGCACATAATCCCTATGTAGAACGAGTATTTACATGTAAAGAAGATATGTATTAGCATCTACGTACAAGTAGCATGCGTCTCATCACAGACTACAAGGAAGAACAAATAATCTTACATCCTTGAGGATGCGCTCATGTCAATTGTCAAGGGATACTGGAAGAGAATTAAAAGCTACACTATTTTCACTGCAAGAAAGATTGTCATCTGCTTGTGAGTTGTGAGTAACAACAAACTGAAGGCCTATTCTTTGTACCTTGTGCAGTAGATGACTGTTTGAGCAGTGGAAAAGGGCGAGGCAATACATAGGCCTCGCAGCACTGCGATGGTAAGACCCATATTGGACCAATATTGCCTGATGAGCCAAAGCCATGCCGCAGTACACGGACCGCGAGTTGTCCGTCATGATGCCGTACAAGTCCGCCACCTAAGAATAACAAAATACGAGTCTGAACCAGGATATGGATTCAGCAACAATAACCATCGTCAACAAGCACACTTCCTTTCATGTAGGTTTAAAATATGAAACAAACTCATGATTCAGTTATATGATATCAAAGAACACATGGTTCAGTTATAGTCATACAACCTATACAAAGATCAGGCAAAAAATGTATTTCAACCTGAGGACCAGCATGTCTGCCTCAGAAACTATCTAAAATTATCAAATATGCCAACAATTATTTATTGATGCTTCCCACTAAGCTTCATTAGCTATAGGTGAAATGATGAGAGGTCTAGGAAGAGCTAGCACCTCATATAATCAACACACAATGATAATAATTAAGAGAGAACCTATCAGATAAAGCACGCAATTTCATCTCAATCCGTTTGTGAGAAGGATTGTTCAAGCCTTCAGAGTTCTTATTCTGATTTTTTTAAATCGACCCTCTGAATTTGGATAGGACAACTTGATGGGTCCTGATAAACATGAACATATGGGATATATAACAGTTTACTTTTGCATATCATATACACATTAATCAAGAAGGAAGAAACTGACAATCACTTAGAAGGAACATATGGCTCGTACATGCATGTAAGTCATAGATGAGTACATTGTATTATAGAATTCTAGTTTCTGAACCAGTTTAAATATCAGGGTTTCTTCGTAAAAAAAAAGTTTGACAATGTTTGTGTTGACATTGAAAATGGTTAACCTTTGAACCAATCATTCTCAACAGTTTGTTGGCATCTGAAGCAGATCAAGATTTATTTTAGTTTTAGCATGATCAATGTTCTATTTGTTCTGAAGCCTAAGTTCTTAGTTCTGTAATTGCAGCAAATCCTTAACTATCACTATAACATAGATGAGTAATGCCTAATCAATCAGCAACAGAATTGGAAACGAAAACTGTAACTTATTACCCAGTTCCTCGCGCCGGGTGAAGTAGTAGGTTATGTTTCCAAGGGTCGAATCACTCCAAGAGATCGATGGGCAAACCATGTTCCTGCAGTAGCAACCTCTAGCGACTTGTACCCAAGTGGAGAATTAGCAGAGAGATAAATGGATGGGTTAAGTGTGTGTGAGATAGAGAAAGAGAGGAATCAACACAATGACAGTGCAACGTCGCCTCTAGGCCACCGCCACGGCCCCTGTTCACCACCGCCTGACTTTCTCATTTCCCCACCACAGCGTGTCCTTAGGACGTTGCCCCAGTCTCGTGCTCGCGCCAGTGCCACGCACACCCTTAGAACCCTAGCCTCATGCTCCCACCCGCAACCAGTTGCTGCACCGCGCTAAGCCTGGATCAGCGACGGCACGAGAGTAGAAGGTAACCTTGAGGAAGTACTGCAAGCTCGATATACTGATTGAGACGCACCTTGATTGATGGTGGCAGGCTATGAGAAGATGTGACGCGCTCCAGCTCACCACTGAATTAGTTCTGCACACATCAAGATTTAAAACAGAAGAATAAAAATATGACAAATTATTCAGATAAGATTATAAGCTCAATGTGCACGCAACATGATACTAATTTATGCACGCACTTGTTATGAGTATTGCAGGTGCCATTTGAAAGTAAAGTAATCACTGTTGATATACGCATACACTTGCCTTGCACAAACTGAGCCTGCATGCACCTGCAATCATGCATCAAACTTGCACGTATGAAGTACATCTATATTTACTGAAGGTTAATAATTTTCCAATTTGGTAGCCATCTGCAATCATACATTGCAATCTGGTAGTCTGCACATTAATATAAAATGAAACAATTTGAGGTTGGGCACATTGCTAATATGAATTGCTTTTTAGCTTTACAATGCAGTTTTACCCACAAGATGGCAGAGGGCATCTGGGTTTGACACTTTACTGGCCATCTGCCAATTTTTAATGATTCCTTTTAAGACTCATAAAGAAAAGATGCTGAACTATTGGCATAGAGTCAAAACCAGTCAAGAGATTATCCAATTAGCACCATGATACTACAACCAAGTGATATAATTTGGAATACCGATGAATAAGTGTTCGCTTCGTCCCAAGTGGAAATCCAAGCATTGTAGTTATCGGAATACAAATGGTGGAAATTGGTTCAGAAATCAGCGTAAACAATATATTCTTAGTACCACGATTCTATAATCAAGTATTCAAGTGTTTAATGAGACGTATCATCCATGTACTTCTCTTACATTATGAATTTATGATACATAGTGCAACAATAGCAATAAAGGAAAAACATTACCTTATTGCGTAAAGTAGTATGATCGGTCTCCTTGCATGTCCATATGAGTTGTTTCCTCCAACCATGATGACACCACGTGCACGGCGTCGCTACTTAGATCACGATAATCCAATCGAGCTGGCAAATAAAATTCTAATTAGATAATGTGAGCACAAAGAAACACCTTCCGGTTTTATCAACTGGCATGGTTGATAATTTTACATGGTTCTCCCTTCCATCACACAAGGTTTTAAAAATGAATCAAAGAGGGAATGCATATGATTGAGATGTGCATGCTACTCAGCAAAAAAATTCTGAAGGGTGGGGTGGAATAAAAATTCGTCTCCTATACTTCCCAGTTTCTTCCACTAAAAAAAATAGCGCGCTATAGCGCCCCTAATAGCACGCTATAGCGTGTAGAGAATTGTCTCACTAAATAAATCAATGTACAATGCCTCGCTAATAGCACGATATAGCGCATTATGGCACGCTAATAGCGTATTTTCAGGGGCGGCGCTATTTTCTGTAGCGCGCTTTTTTTTCCTTCACTTTCTTCTCAATACCAAATAAAGCTATCAAATAACTTCTCCTTGTACTTTGAAGATTAGAATGGTTAGCAAGTCCATTGTTCAGTGATCGTGGCTGTGCAATGTGGAATTACTCCTGTGGAAATATTAGACCGTGCTAGAACTGAAGACCTAGATGACCAATCATTATTTTTCTTCACACAATGACATGTCAAGATAACTTCACAATTTTTTGAGGATACCTGAGTACAACCACTCAGATAGTTTGAATACATTAGCATGAGGATATCCAAAACGTCAGCAATCAAAGTATGGTCACCTTGGGATCTAGTGGGAGATGCCAATTCTTGTGCTAAACTGTTGCAGGCCCTTCCCACCAAGCAGCTCTGATGGGACTAAAAGTTGGACATGGCAGCTTTGACAGGGAGGGAGGAAGCACAATGGGAGAGGAGTACGAGGGGGTGGAGGAGTACAGGCTACGTGGAGAAGAAGAGGTGGGGCGAGGGTAGGGAGATGGTGCTACCTGGGCCGTCGTCCGTCGTTGTCGCCACCGCGCCGCTCCTGCTCGTCGCCCTCCCCGCGTCTAGCTCCTCCTTTGGCTGCAGTGTATTGCCAGTTGAGGTCGCCCGTCGTTGTCGCCACTGCGCCGCTTCTGCACGCCGTCCTCGGCCCACCCCGCGTCGAGCTCCTCCTTGGCTGCCGCTTGAGGTCGCCGTAGACAAGAATAAGTCGATGGCGGCGACTCATAGGCATGGGATCAGTAGCGCGGGATTTGGGGAAGGGAAGTGGGGGTGGGACGTGCGTACGTGGGTTGTTTTCTTTTCTTTTTTGTTTTTTCTTTAGCGTGCGGGGAGATGGTGGGAATGAGGTCTTATTTTTCTCACATAGGTGCAAGGAAGGTTGAACCATCACGATGTTTGATTCTCTTTTAATAGTAGAGATTATGGCTAACAAGCGACTGGTTCGATTCTGTGGAATCGAGCGAAACCAACCTCACCAGCGGCGCCCGAGCTATCTTGATCAGAACAGAGACACAGATGGAGGGGGCGACCAGGCACCGCGGCCGCCGGCTCGATGATGCAGGGCACTGGGCACCATACCAGCAACTCGAATGTAACCTGATAGAATAATGAAGAGCCGCGGAGGCCAGCCAGACCGGCGGTCGTGCCAGAGAAGATCGGCACCCATCCGCCGCCGCGAGCAAACTGCTGTATGGATCGTCACCCAGCCAGACCAGGGAAAAGATTGGTGTTTGAGGAAGTGAGGGGTCGTCTTTTAATGAGCCCATGATTTTTGGCTGGAAACGGATTAAGGTGAATGGACCGTCTTGTGTTCGTTTCCTTCCAGAGGAGTCTATGGTTTACGGCTTGAAAAGCTAGATGGCAAGTACTGCCGCGTTGGAGTCAGCCGTGAGGCGCAGTTGCAAACTTGCTTGGGCTGCCGATTAAACCGTGCACGCGCGCAATGGAAGAGTGTGTCAGACGGCAGCAGTCGTCGGTCAGTTATGTACGCTGGTAACGGCAGGATGACATGGCATCATGCATGTTAAGAATTACACTCATCTAAACGTTGAGGTGGCATGAAGCTAATGTGGACAATGTGCATGTTGAAATAATTGATAGTAGTGGGGATCAACTTTTTAATAATGTAAGACTAGCTAGCCCATCTCTCACGGCTATGAGCATATACGCATCATTGTCGAATTTTGAATGATTTTTTTCTTTAGAAAGGCACAATCAACGTCCGGATCTAAATTAATACTCGCTCTATTTCAAAATAATTAAAGTTTTAGGATCGTAAGTCAAACTTCATTAAGTTTGACCAAGTTTGTATAAATCAGGACTGGACCGAGTATCCGACGAGAGGAAGTTACCCCAATAGAAATCAGTTAGTTCCCAAGTTGGTACACACACAATGCACTGTCAAGGGCCATCGAGGTCTTCTCCCCAAGTTGCCATGCCTAACAGACTCTCCGCAATATACCAATGAACTCCCGTGAAATATCAGTCTTTCGGTGTTTCTACTGTAAGAGCAGGATATATCCCTATCACCTCTCATTTCTAGGTAAAAATATATTTGAGCAGCAAAGAAGAACGAAAAAAGTACCGGGAACAGATATCATATGAAGCCTAGCTAGAGCTCCTGTGTGGAGCGTCGAAGGATAATGTGTTGTTGTGGCGTGAAGATTGATGCATGAGAGGCTTTCGCCATCATATATAGGATGAAACTGGGAGTGCGTAGTAGGTGAAAGATGGCCCTACTCACTAACATGATGGGATTTTGGGTCAGATGAGGACTAAGGTGGTCCTATGACGTGTGAAAACTGAACACTAAGCGATTGTTACTTATCATGGTTTTTTTTTCTTGAGAGAAAATGTCTAAGATTTATGTTTTTGTAAAGAGAAGAGATCCAAAGCCCTACAGAATGCTAAAAGGATCCAACGGTAATACCGTTTTACAAAACCAGATTTCCGCATTACATCACTACAAGAAGAACACGGATAATCATAGCAACAACACCAAAACCCAAACAAATGCCGATCAAATGATAGAAAAGTAGATATGGTCGGAATTTGCTCCAAGAATGGATTGAGTATTTGAGAACATCAAGTTTAACATGAATATCTTGTACCTGTCCCCTTTGTTTGAATAACACATGCTTCACTGAACTAGTAAATGGTTTTGCCTGCGCATATTTCATATTGCCCAATATAATACATGCCCCTAGCACAAACATACAAACTTCTTCTTCGGGCGGGCTACTTTGTACAAATCCGCCCACTTATTCTTTTCCCACCGAGATAGATGAGATGAGAAATTAATGTTCAAGCCATAAAACTGATTCCCTTGGAAATCTCATCATCGCTATAACGTTTGGTTTCCATGTGATATCGTCATTAGCGCCAACCGTGTAGTTGTAATCTTCCCAATGCCTTCCATGCCTATGAAATTTGCAGAAACCAAATAGTTAGAGGTCTATCCTATTTGCTCTCTTGTGTCACTATTTATCTCGTGGCATGGATCAGCCCATCCCCTCACCATGCTCTCCTTTCTCGCTTTTTTGTCATAGGTTTTATTGTCATATGCTGTAATGGTTTAACTATGGTTGCCTTTGTTCTGTATTTTGCTTAATAATTAGTAAGATTGGATTTGTGCATCACAACGATGCAGAGAGCGGAGTCTTGACCTCCTTTTTCAAAAAGAAAATTGCGAGGGCTTTGTTTTTACTGTAACGACGGTGTCCAAGCAATACAATGTCAAGTTTTATAGGTACTGATATCAGGCAATTACTATATAGCCATCACACATATTTTGTTTTAAATTCAAGCAAGACTAACAATGGTTATGCTATAACTGAATTCATGGATTGGACGTGTTCTTACAACAATGCTACTGGGAAAGCGGAGAGAAATGGCAACCAAAGTTGAAGTCATGTGGATGCCATCATACTGAACTCATGCGAACAAGTTGTTGTGCCCTGAACTTGTTAGCAATTGATTCTGAAGAGGTTCAGATCTGAAGTTGAACAGCAATTTAGATTAGTGGTTGTCCTTTTGTCAACAGTTTGGGGCACTATCCATAATCCAAAAAGTTATGCTTAATGCTGATGCTAGGGATTGCAATCATGTACGATAACTTGTGGAGTATCTGATGCACAAAGCAGCTGAGACCTGAGAGCAGTGCAAGCTCTACATGGACGTGTGAATGCAAATTTGTGGATTTCTCGGTTTACTATACTTGTGACAATGTACAATATACTTGGAGATGGATGTCGATAAGGTGCAGAAATGCAGGTGTCCATGGTTTGGAGTCTTAAGTCATGATCCAAATATATGCAAAAGTGCTAGTGTTGTATTAATCATTATTAGATCTACTTTATGTTGCTAGCATCAATTCTATTCAAATTTTGAAAGAGTCCCGCTTCGGTACAACCCACTCACTAAATGTATAAAGGGTAATATGAATATTTAACAAATTGTACCCACTTTTGTATGTTTTTTTTTCAGACAAACCCACTTTTGTATGTAAAATGGATCAACCGCGACGTATACGCCGCACGTTTCGGGACTGGAACCGCTACTGGGCCAGCCCACTAACAGGAATCAAACTAGAGCAGAGTAAAAAATCACAAAAAGAAACAACGCGCTTGCAGGATTTGAACTCTCAACATTAGAGCCTGGAAGGAGTGGTGAACTGAAGCAAGCGCGGACATTTTAATAAAATAAAGTACGGCACATTTGAAACAACGCTTACAAAATTTTGAACGTTTCACTGAACATTGTGAACAAAGTTTAAATACCGAATATTTTGTGGATTCTATAAATTTTTGAACACACAAACATTTTTTGAAATTCCTGGACATTGTTTGAAATCCACTATTTTTTAATATGTGGACATTTTTTAAGTCCACTATTTTTTAATACACGGACATTTTTTTTGCAATCCACAGTTTTTAGTACATGAACATTTTTTAAACCCACAAACTTCTTAATACGCGGATATTCTTTGAATCTGTGAACCTTGTCTTAAAATGAGAACATTTTTCTGAAAACACAAATGATCTTGGAAAAATGGGAACACATTTGGAAATTCTGAACACATCATAAATGAGAACAAAATTCGAAATTATGAAAACAAAATGAAAAATTGTTCACAAGAACAAATTTTGAAAGTTTGAACTTTTTTGAAAACACGAACATATTTTGAAATTCTGAACATGTTTTGAAATTGTGAGCAATTTTTAAAAGTGTGAAGAAGTTCTTTCAACTCCAATTTTTTTTGGAAAATGATCAAAAATTCTAAAATGATTTTTAAAATAAACTTCTCTACAGTACCTACCAATTTTCAAACTATGTTGATGTTTTCAAAAAATGTTTGCGTTTTTTAAAAATTTTCAAAGTTCAATAAACATGTATGTTTTACATAAATATTTGCTATAGTACCTTCAGTTCTTGAAATTTTGTTCGTGTTTCCAAAAAACGTCTGCATGTTATCAGCTTCTATGACGAACTTGTATGACAAATTTGTTTGCTACAGTGCCTCTTATTGTTAACTATCTGGCACTTCTTAGCTGTAGTGGTTATCAGCTCGTTCTTTGTAGCATGAGATCCTCATCTTGCACTATTCTTTTTGCAACCTACTTTACTGCCGTGAACAAGTCATACAGGTGTACAACATCTGCCAATGGGCCGGCCTATCGCGGTTGCAAAATGACATATTTTCTAAAAAGATCATACTATCTTTATTATGAAGGGTATTTGTTTAGAGGGGTTTTACCCCCATTCAAGAATTCATCTGATTAATCAATTAACTTACCGACTAATCCCTACTCGCAGGGTCACTGAGTAGCCGATAAACCGATAAATCATCCGATTAATTGATTAAATTGCCAATTAACTTGCTAATTAGCCTATTAATCTCTTACTCGCCAGCCAACTGAGTAGCTACCAGTTAACGATTTTTCCAACAATGGGTTTTACCAAAGCAGAAGTGATTTTGGAAATGGAGCCAATGTGCAGAGAACATGCTTCTGTAGAAAATTGAGGGAAGAGATGACAATAGCTTTGGTCACTAGCTGAATGTAAATGTGGAAACAGCCTATCTGCCTATGTTTGTTTTGGATGCCAAGCTACAAATGTGTACTATGCAACTGCTATAAATTTATAAATCTAATCTTTATGCAGACTAACTGCTACTGTATGGAATTGATGCGTATATAGTGATGAATACGCCAATGACGATATTTCAAAACACTGCAGAAAAGAGATTTCTTAGGTATCTATATAATCTTAAACAGTAACAATGCATTAAATTTTGTAGGTAGAGTGCACTCCCTGGGGCTGAAAAGTGAGCGCTCACCTTGTAGACGCCACCATAGAATTAACACGTGTTCCTACACAATCTGAATCCTTCAGAAAAATAACATACAGGTGTCAGACACCATGCCCTGTTAAAGTGTTAATGTTGGCGTTAAAGAAACTCACTGTTTGGGTCAAGGAAGAATTGATCCGGTGACAGCTTAGATTGAGTAGAGGAAGGGTTGAACGTGCCGTGAATCCCGGACCAGAGTCTGTGGCCATCATCTTTGGCGCCCAGAGAAGAGGTGCCACGACTGAACATTGGGAAGTTGTTGAGTTTTGAATTTCACAATATAAAAAAATCCAGATATATTTTCACATGTGAAATACAAAGAAAAATTTAACAATTGATGAACCCATTGCGGCCGGAGGTCATTCCTAACAGCGATATGCGCATACGTAGCTTCCCTTGATTTATTCAAGCATACATATTACACATCGGCATCGAGATCTATAGCTAAACAATGTGCAAATGCTCTCTGTTGATGTGAGCAACCTAAATGCACACCAATACATGCTAAAGTTCCCCAGGCCACCGACACTTCGATATGTAAGATCAGAAAACACTCATGCTCAAAAAGGATCAGGCCTAGCTGTTCTCACGATGGTAAACCAATTTGGATGGTGAGTTAATAATAGGCTAGGTGGTTAGTCATCGTAGCCTATATTTTTCGCCGGTTGTGGCATCTTTTTTAACTTTTTGTTATTTCTGGGCTCTTTTTGTGAGCCAGTACCAGAACTGAGACCTTGTTTCCGTACTTTGTTTTAATAAATTGGTTACATGCATCACTCTGATGCAGAGGCCGTGGATATCCTCCTTTTAAAAAAAATGTACTACTAGTGCTAGGATGGACCTTGCACCACACAGAAAGATTGAGCAATCGGCCCCTGGCACACCCCAATAGAAGGATATCCTGCTACAATGCTACACATGAGAAGGCTACATGCAACGGAGGGGGGTTGAACTATTGAAAACAGACTAGACTATTCTTCCTAGAAATTGTGCTTCTTCCTCGCCATATCAGGTTGTTATCTATCTTCGTTGTTCCTTGAGGATTGTATCCTTCAAACATTTATATGTGAGTGAACCATATACATGAGGTCACACTTGTCCATGAGTTCCCTGTGTCTTCCATGCCTAGTTAGCTAGAATACTAAGACTAAACTAGATACGTACTAGGGGCACGTTTCGGGCTCTTTGTCAAAAGATGCACACTCACCTAAATCCAATGTGTTGGTTATTGTTCTACTAGGCATTGTGCTTTACAGAATTCAGAAAGGGAGATGTGTGACTGAGAAAATAGTTGGCCAGCAAAACTGAATGGTAAGAGGAAGTAAATGTTGAGTAGGCGTGATGAGGGAGTTTAGGGTAGGTGAGAAACATCGTGTATATATAGGAGAAAATATTAATGGTGTGGCAGTTGTGTCCATAGCCACAAAGTCATAGAATTTATGAGAAAGTGGTGATGACAGCAATGGTGGTTGAAAAATATTTCCTCCAGGAATCCAGCTCGTTGGGCCTCTATATTTTTTGCTACACTGTGCATCTCCCATTCTGAATTATGTGAAGTACAAGTATTTAGTAGAACTGCAACCAACATCTTTTAATTTAGCAGTCTGTATCTTCTTGGAAAGAGTGTGTAAATGTACTATTCCATTAATTATCCAGAAAAGATATCAACATTTTCTGTAGCATCGCTTGATTAGTTCTGCGTCTAGGCATGTAAGGCGCACATCTAGAACTCATAAAAAGAATTAGCCGATTCTTCCAGCAGGACTATTGATTTATTCATCGATATCTGTGAACCACCAGAAAATGCATCAGTAGTTATATAGCTTTTGTCCACATTAGCTATCTCAGTCTCTCACTGTTATCCTCCATGATTTGGAACATTTGAAGCTTCGCTCTCTAACTAGCTACAGGTTAGCTCGCATGTCGCAACTGTTTTTCCTTTATGGAAATCAAGACAGTGTAATAAATTTGTGGGATACATATATACTAAAATGGGCTCACAAAATTACCATGACAATGACTTTCTTCTGAGAATAGAAAAAGGCTCTGCATAAGCATATTTTTTGATTCTCCAAAACAGACCATTTTCCATTGCATTAGCAGACACAACCAACATGTGCAATTTACAAACAAAGGAGCAGAAACAAGAGCACGCAAATTCATGCATCATGATGGTGATTGATGCATAGCTTAAGTCCTGGGTGAAAACTCTTTTCCTAGCCTTTATTGTCCGGGCCCAGTAGTGATGAACTTGCATCATTACCTTGTTGATGGCAATGTCTCCTTGCTGTTATGCCGATCTTCATTGGTTGGTATCGGCAATCCGGATGAAAATTCTTTTCCAGGTTATCTTCCACTGGAACTTGACAATGATGATATATACGAGGGCGTTTATTCGTTCTTGGAGGCATTGCTGCACGCAATCTCGACATAGTCATAGGTGCTAATTTCATATCTTCTAACGGTTCGACCGTGGTTGTCTATGTTTTGTACTCTACTTGTTGATGATTTTGGCTTTATTTCCTTACATTAACTATAATAGAATATGGTTGTATGCATCGCAATGATGCAGATGCCGGGGGTCTAACCTCCTTGTCGAAACAAAAGTTCGTGCATCATTGGAAAACAAAAGTTCGTCCATTAGTGGGAAACCCAATAGGAACAACAAGGCGATTTCAATTCTGTTGCAATTAGTGCATTATAATTTTTCGAGCAACCGGCATGAGCACCGTTTTTTCATTCAGAAGAAATAGAATATGTGCAAACGGGAAAGATTGTAAAGAAAACAGGGCTAAGCCGGAGAACCCACGAACACCTCATGGTAACTACTGATGCTTTGGCTTAGCTCTTTGATGGGAAGCCACAACCTTCTAGATCATGGCCTCAATGGTCAAGTGCACCACCTTGATGTACGTTAATCTCGTACTGTCGAGGATCCTGCGATTCATCTCATTACAGATAGGCACACGCTACATATCCTCTTGTGACTATTGTTAATATGACACAACATGGCATCCCACCACACATAAATTGTGGGTTAAGTGAGGGCTGGGTTGGGGCCCAATATGTCTGGTTGTGGTGGTGAAGGCAGTCCTTGTAGACGTGGAGCGCAGTCGCAAGGGCCCTTAAGAAAAGCTGGCAGATAGGATTGTGCGTCCATCGCTGCTACTCTAACCAGTACGCGGTGAGGATATAGAAATTTCCAGACAACCTCAATGCGCGTTATACCAAATAATTGGAAAGTCAGGGCAGCCTATTCCAAAGATACTAGTTTATAAGTAGTTCGGCTGGAGAATAATCATAAAAAAAAGAATACAAAGAACAAGCAAAAATCATATATTCGCTAGAGAAGAGATTAAATGGAGCATATATGTTTGTTGTAGGAAATAGCTTAGGCAGGCGGAATGTGCTCCTCTTCCTCTACCATGGGCACAGATGGAACACATATTCGAACACAATGAACTCATTATTACTCGAAAGGTTACATGGCATGTGCAAGGGAGGGTGATCGTTTTAGATCTGGCTTAATGATTGTATCTGCTATACAATGTCGATGTCGTTTTAAGCTGGATATCGAAAGATACACGATATGCTCCATCAGTTAAGATGTGGAAGAGCTAGCCCCATCCAGCTTAAGAATCTCAGTTGCAATGCCCAACTGCTCTCCTACGACTAGATGAGAATCCCGGGTTGTGCAGGGTCGTGTTGGAGGCCTTGTGAGCTGTTGTCGAAGATGAAGTCGTGCGCATCGTCGTGATGGTACTAGGAGATGAATCATCATCGCTTCAACAATGTCCATGACTTCTATGCTAAGTATCAATACAATCGAAGCCCTGCTCATTTCTACTTAAGCACACATCACTTTAGGAGAAGTTGGTATAGAAAGGCTGATGCATTTATTGCTAGCTAGACACGTGATCTCCAAGTAGAGGGGTGGGATTGTAGGGGATGAGAGAACTATGACAGATGATGCTCTCCCAAAGATATGTAATGCCAAACATGTGGTGGTGGTGTGTGTGATGATGATTTTAAGTCATTAATATAACATAATTATTTTTACAATCTTTATTTCGCATCTCGGTCCTAGTACCGAAAATGTGTGATCCTATCCACTTCATATGCAAAATCAATCCTCTAAAAGCCACACTATATATTTCTAGCCCCGAGAAGCATGTGCAAAATCAAGGCTCCCACATGCAACTATAGGGACTATATTTCTGTGAATATATGATTTATTCTCGGTAATCACCTCCCAACATTTTCCCTAGATGTACACGTATTTTTTAAAGATTCCTATACATACCCTTCCTTCATCCAGAAATGTTAGAGTAAAGCGCAAATCAAGAATGAGCATTGACTGTCGCATGCACTCACTTTCTCCTCTCTCTCTCTCTCTCTCTCACCTTCCATCAACTAACTTCCCACTAATCCCCACCTCCACGAATCCTATATACCTAAGAGAGTCATCCCCACTAACTTATTTATCTTAACATGCAAGCATGCCTTACAATTATGAATGTGATAAGTCCCAACTCAACATGCAATCATGCATGAAAAGAACACCACAACGTTGAACCATGCATGATAACAAAAATTCCATTCAGTTATTTTACTTATATTCAATAAATATTTCACAACTATACATACCCAACAATAATAAGTCTTATGTATTATTAATTTTGGTTCTCATATTATCAACCCAAATTTTCATCAACAAATTCCCGCATCACCATGCGGGGTACCCACTAGTCTCACTACCCTCTCCCTCAAACTAAGTGTTCACACCTCATCATATAAGTTCAATTTTGTAAGATTATTCCGTAGGCGTAGGAAGACCCTTCCCGACCATTGCTCAATATGCTCAATATGCACATCCTCTCTCTCTCTCTCTCTCATTGTCTCAATCATTGTTCAATAGTAAAGCACAAATTAATTACGTGGCATCTAATAGTTCCGCAATATTTGAGTTTGTTGAGCCAACTAACAATCCCAGGTGCATAGAATACATAGAGAAGTCATGAATCATGATGCAAGCTAGCCATGAACTTACTCCTGGTGGCCGGTCATGTTAAAACTTTGAAGTGCCATATGGCACCAATGATTGATCCACTACTTTCACGTGGAAAAACCAAGAGATATTTCTTGAGATAAATTCACACACCAGTTAAAGAATTAGTCCAAATGTGTCGGGGGATCACTCCCAATAGCAATGCACTCATGCCTAAGTTCTCTCAATCAATCCAATTCCCATAATACATCAGAATATTATAAAGTCCATCATTGACTACTTGTATATGTTGTTTTGTTGGTTAATAATTTTTAGCAAGACAACTATTGAACTAAATACATGCATGATGAATTTCACCTGAGATGCATCCACTCGAATCATAGTTGTGATACAGTCAAGGATGTCGACCATCATGACATGGGTCCTCATCGGATCCCACCAGGGGCCACCATCTGCATGCACTGCGCCAAAGACTCACCCTTTTACCTTTGGGCATCACTTTGGTTCGACACCATGCCTCCATGCATCATTACCACACTGTGCAAACATGGAACATGTGCAACATGGATGTACATAATATAGTACATAAGGGAAAATACTTTGAAGTGCCATATGGCACCAAGGATTGATCCACTACTTTCACATGGAAAAACCAAGAGATATTTCTTGAGATAAATTCACACACCAGTTGAAGAATTAGTCCAAATGTGTCGGGGGATCACTCCCAAGAGCAATGCATGCATGCACAAGTTCTCTCATTCAATCTGATTCCGATAGTACATCAGAATACTATAAAGTCCATCATTGACTACTTGTATATGCTGTTTTGTTGGTTAATATTTTTTAGGAAGACAACTATTGAACTAAATGCATGCATGATGTATGTCGCCTGAGATGCATCCACTCGAATCATAGCTGTGATACAGTCAAGGATGTCGACCATCATGACATGGGTCCTCATCGGAACCCACCAGGGGCCACCATCTGCATGCACTGCGCCAAAGACTCACCCTTTTACTTTTGGGCATCACTTTGGTTTGACACCATGCCTCCATGCATCATTACCACACTGTGCAAACATGGAACATGTCCAACATGGATGTACATAATATAGTACCTAAGGGCAAATACTTTGAAGTGCCATATGGCTCCAAGGATTGATCCACTACTTTCACATGGAAAAACCAAGAGATATTTCTTGAGATAAATTCACACACCAGTTGAAGAATAGTCCAAATGTGTCGGGGGATCACTCCCAAGAGGAATGCAGGCATGTACAAGTTCTCTCAATCAATCCAATTCTCATAATACATCATAATATTATAAAGTCTATCACTGACTACTTGTATATGCTGTTTTGTTCGTTAATATTTTTTAGCAAGACAACTATTGAACTAAATGCATGCATGATGAATGTCGCCCGAGATGCATCCACTTGAATCATAGTTGTGATGCAGTCAAGGATTTCGACCATCATGACATGGGTCCTCATCGGAGCCCACCAGGGGCCACCATCTGCCTGCACTGCGCCAAAGACTCGCCCTTTTACTTTTTGGGCTTCACTTTGGTTTGACACCATGCCTCCATGCATCATTACCACACTGTGCAAACATGGAACATGTGCAACATGGATGTACATAATATAGTACCTAAGGGCAAATACTTATTTTGAACACGAAGGTTAAGAGATCTATTCATGCATGTGGCTAGGTACACTGTGCGCAGCGAGTTCCCAATTTCTAACAAGGAATTGACTGCTACCTACAATGCCAAAATCAGTAGTGTTCGGAGCAACAAAACAGTTTAGTTTTTTTTAAATCACTTACGTCCATATAGCTTGTATGAGTTAGCATGCTATAGTAATGCTTTTGTGTTCATCCGAATAAAAAAGATAATGTTTTTGCATTGTCTTGGACTCCGATTTGGTACTACATGAGAATACCTCTTTTTTGTGTGGATGTGCACATGAGACTACATCAAAGAATCATATGCTGGCAGTAGGAGTTGGAACAAGTGATGTCAAAGCTCTTTGTAGATGCATACATGTAGATAATATATAGTTAAGCACTAGTGTATTGGTGAAGCTAACCCAAATTTTGTGATGTTGGTTGACATCATAAGCAACATGTAGCACCCCCACTGAAAGAATCCATGTTGGAAGCACCATTCACACTTCAGGAACATGGATTGGACATATTAGAGCAGATTCCCAATCTTCAACTTATGCTTCCTACAATATAATTTATAGAAGTATTCCCAACACCTCCCATTCATAGGCAGCCGTGTTACACAATCAAGTGTCAAGTGGGGATGCATGATATGGTAGAGCAAGGGCAATTATGACCATTCCAAACTATACATTACATAAGGACATATGATTGAGTGGCAGAAAAGCTATGAGGTGGTAGAGGGGCAGAGTCTATATATTCGAGAGCAACACTCTTGAGTGGGGACATATAATCTATAACTGATGTTCAGTGAATGAGTGGAGGTGATTTAAATTCATCACGCCTCCAAGCCATATGCAAGAGTTGATATGTGCTCCACCCACATCACAACTACACGTTATGGTAATAATCCCTAGGTTCCACCAGTGTAAATTTCAAGGCTTTATGTGTGGGTACGTGGAAGGCAAGAAATAAATAAATAACTATGATGTGGGACAATTGAAATGAATATTGAGTTTTTTTTGTTTTTTTAAGGAGGAATCACCCCCGGTTTCTGCATCTAGGAGATGCATGCGGCCATATTATTTATTATTCACAAAGACCTTACAAAGAAATACAACAGTAAGCCCGAGTCCACCATCTAGACGACATCTATCGCTACTCCTATCCTCTTGATGAAGGGGTGCCGAATGTCCGAGCCAAATACCACACAGACATCGCACAAAAGCCTAACATCTAACGGTGGATGCCCCATCCAAGCCACATAGGCGGGACTGGGTAACACTCCGGTCCGACGCACCTCTTAGTGAGTACCACACGCACAAGCTGCAAAGGGCCGTCACCTCCGTCTTCCCTCGATCCATCCTCAAAGCATGTACTGACGCATCGACCTTGTCAGGCCTGTCTGCCATCGACGCCAGACAACGTCGACCTCATGCGCGTGTCCATTGCTACACATCTGAAGCCAAGCCTTCACTACTCCATGCCACCGAGAACCGCCGCCATGAATATGTAGAAATAAACACCGCTCCACTGAAGAAGCCATCCGCTGGTCCCTCGAGCCCGGGTGCCTCTCCAAGAATGCCGCCCCAAGGGGGTAACGACACATGAATGCCGTCGTCATCCGATCAGCTGATCTAGGGTTTCCCCTAGAGGTATTGGGTGGGGTTGAGAGCTTCACCTCGATGATGCCTTCATGAAGGAAACGATGATAAGGACATCGTCATCACCGGCTCCGGCCAACGACCGAAGACCAAGTTTTCACCTGGATTCGTCTCAAGAAATCCACCCGACAACCTGTGTACTGTCTCGACTGCCTTCAAAGCCCCAGATCTAGCCGCCTAGATCCAGCGACCAACCGCAACAATAGTGCCACCGTAGGAGCCCTGGCGCACCGGCCACTGCCTGAGTACGCCACCACTGGAGCCTGGGAGGAGGGCTCTCACCCCACCTCGCCAAACCGCGAGAGCCGTCGAGATGATCTCGCACGCTCATCACCGTCTCTAATCTGAACCAATCCGCGGCAAAACCACGAGATCGGCGATGCATATCCGTCTTGGATAGGGGCAGCACCACGCCATGCCACCGCGGGAAGCCCGAGCTTCACCCGCCGCCACCTTCCAGGGCCGCCGCCCCGGGATCCAGCCGCCGTTGACAGGCCGAGCCGCCGGCCACCGCGACCAAGGCCGGCATGACCCCGCGAGCCCATCGAACGGCCGGCGCCACCAGATCTTCCTCGGAGCCTAGCAGCTCCGCCGCCCCCACCCAGCACCATGTTGCCGCCTTGCGTCATCGCCTAGATGCGCCGCCGCAACGCAGATCGGGGGAGAGCGCCCCGGTGCCATGGGTAACCCGCCTCACCTGATCTGGCATGGGAGGGAAGAGAGCCTCCGCCGCCGCCATCAGCCACCTGGGGCTTCGCTCGGCGACCTCCTCTAGCGGCGGAAGAGGGAAGGGGGAGGATGGACGTGCCTGGCGACGGGGGCTAGGGTTTCCACCCGAGCCACCCTAGCGGGAGGGCAACGCGGGGGTGGAGAATCCAGCTGATGGGATGTCCCTAAAACACTTCCAATAAAGGTCATGCCTCCGCCACTATCTCCCCAGCCTTTTTTATGTATTAGAATGTATGTTTTTTACGAAAAAAACGATCTCCCCACCCACCAACCACACGCATCATCTCCCTAGCTATGTAGCGGTAGTACAGCACAGGGGAAGGGATAAATAGGCAGAAGCTTGAAAAGCCAAGCATTGAAAGAACTATTGTGATGGCGCAAGGGGCGACTCAAGGGGCGACCCGAGGGGCGTCTAAGGCCATGCCGCCATCATCGGCCGTCGTTCAGAGGAGCATGGGCGGCCGGTTCTGGGCTTTAGCGGAATCCGATGAAGAGGACGCGGACGGAGATGGGGATGTCGCGGCGGCCTCCACATCATCGCCGACCCCTTCTGATTTCATCTATGAGTTCTTCCATTCCGGCTACAACGAGGATGAGGTGGCAATGACGGTGGACAAGGTCTTGCCCCCCGACGATCTGGCTCGTATTGGGCTAGATGCGAGTGAGAAGAAGGAGATGATCCGGCGCGTGGTTCATCGGAGAACAGCGGTGACGGCGATCCGACCTTGGAAGGGCCCCCTGCCTAAGGTTAGTCTCCCGAACTTAACGATTTTCGATTTGATCCGTCCGGATTCTTGGACTACTGTTACAAGAAGGAAAAAAAGCGCGCCGGCGAGTGTCTCGATCGACGCCGGTGGTGACCGCGGCAGCCATGCCAGCAAACCCGGCGATCCAGATCGCGACGGCTTGTCAGGAGTGTTTGAAAAACTTGTTGGGCTTTTGTGGGCCGGTTTTCCCTGAAGCATCAAAAATTTCTGTTGGGTCGTAGACTGCTGGGTATGAGGCCCAGGCAGGTCCGGTTTTCACTAACCTTCATCGCGTACGTGCATGCGATTCCTTCGATCGCTCTTCTCCGTTTTCGTCCCAGCTGCGCACTAGGGTTCGCGGGAAGGGACGTTCGGGTTCCGATCTTGTGGTCTTGGCCGAGCAAGGCACATCCCCCCCTCGTAGTCATGGCCGGCCGAGGGGTTGGCTTGCCGCCAGGGAAGAAGGCGGCTGCACTGACCGGGCCGGGCCGCGCCGGAGTGGCGTCGCCGCCGGCGACGGGCGCTGGGCGTGGGGCGGCGGTGCTGCCTGGCCCTAGGCCTTCCGTGCTCAGTGGGGCGGCATAGACGCCTGCGGGGCGTGGTGCGGGCCTTCCCGGGGCTCGGCTGCCGGCGCCTGGGCCGGTTGCGTTGCCAGCGACGGGTCGGGGAGGGACGGTCCTTGCTCCTTGGCCGCCGGCGCAGAAACCGGTAGTGTCTGCTGCAGCGGGACGGGGCGGTGTGTATGGTCCGCGGCCGCCTACACCCAACCAGGTCGTGCCGCCAGGTCAGCATCCTCGGGCAACACCGCGGCCTCATTACGTCGCAAGGCCACCTCAAAAACGGCCTGGACCGGTGCAGAACATGGGTGCTGGAGGTGCTTCTGGACCACCTCGAGGACAGTGGGGGGACGATGGATATGATGCACATGGGGATGGCCAACACCGTGGTTCATCATCCACGGGAGGATGTCGTGGGTATGCCTGGCAAAGTGATGGATCTGCTGAGAGACCTTTCCTTGGCCCTACGGTTGGTTTTGTCGAGGGAGCTTCTGGCCCAGACTACCGGCAGAGAGGTGGATATCATGGTCCCCATGGTGGTCGTGGCGGGGGTCGTGGTCGGTACCGTAACAGACAGCCTCCTCCAGCCGCTGTTGACCATGAGGCCTCTGTCGTGGCAACCGATCCCGTTCAGACGACTGACCTGCCTAACCAGGCGTTGGATGCCGTGACGGCACTAGCCAACGCGGAGTTGCCTGAGACTGAGATTACTTCTGAGACAGGAGACCGGACTGATTCAAAGAGGGCGTCCAAGTGGACGCGTAAGAAGGAGAAGATGTTATGTTATCGATGTAGTGAGAAGGGACACTTCATTGCTGAGTGCGTGGAGAAGCTTTGCGATACGTGTGGGAAGCCAGCACATGCCACGGGGGATTGCCCGTTCTTGCGTGATCACATTCCGACTCTTACAATGTATGGAGTATATTGTACTGAGTTGATGTTCTTTGAGTCCCCGGTTGCGAGAGAGATTGCGGTGGTGACACAAAGTTTGACCACTGGGATTGTGAAAGTTACTCGGGGAGAGGTTTCTAAGGCTCAGATTGTGTAGAGGCTTCAGGAACTGGTTCCAGGTGACTTCCAGTGGGAGCTTGTCAGTACTGAGGCCAATGTGTTCAAGGTTGATTTCCCCACGGTGGATGATTTATAGAAACTGCTGAGCTTTGGGTTGTGCAGAGTTCCTGGCACTAAATGCATTTTGGAATTTCACGAGTGGAAGAAGGTGGAGCCACAGGGTAAGCCCCTTACTCAGGTTTGGTTGCGGTTTTCCGGGGCTCCATCTGAGCCTTTGCAGGATTCTCGAGTTGTGGCTAGTATGGGTATTATGGTTGGAAAACCTGAGAGAGTGGATATGGCATTTACCCACGCTCATGGGGTGGCCCGACTTCTAGTAAGCGTTCTGGACAATGACTTTGTCCCTGATGTGGTCAACTGGACCTACAGAGGTGAGGTTTTTCCTCTTGAGATCGAGTTTGAGGATGCGGATCTGTTTTCTGAGGCAATAAATGGGACTGATGTGGATATGCATGAGGGTGATGACAGCGCGGGTGCCAATGGGGCACCAACGGATGAGGCTGAACGACAAGAATCCAACGGATCAGGACCTGTTGCTCAGTTGCCCGTGGACGGGCCCGGGGTCGGGACGACGCCATCTACCTCGGTGCCTATGAGCTCTCTGCGGTTTGGGTCGTTTGAGCCAGCTTCTGCCCCTCCCAGGCTCTGGAGTGACCGGGTGGATTCTGATGATGTGTTTGAGCGCACGTTACCTGAGTTGGAGCCTGTTGTTGTTGTTGGTCCCTTGATCGGAGGTTCGGTGATGACCTTGGTGGGGGGAAGGGAAGTGGAGTCTGAGGTGACTTCTCTTTCCCCCGTTCTCCCAGCGGCCTCATTCCGGGAGTTGGCGTTGTCTATGGAGGATGCTTCTAGGGGAGGGAGTCCGGGGCAGGGGGCCACGACTTCCTTTCCTCCTATCCTGGCGCCGGCGATGCCGACGACGGCCGGGGGTGGGGTAGGCGGTCCGGGGCAGGTAGCCTCGGTCCCCTCCTCTCCGGCAGCGGCATCTGTGGCCATGATGTGTACTACACAACCTTCTTCTTGTAGACGTTGTTGGGCTTCCAAGTGCAGTGGTTTGTAGGACAGTAGCAAATTTCCCTCAAGTGATGACCTAAGGTTTATCAATCCGTAGGAGGCGTAGGATGAAGATGGTCTCTCTCAAGCAACCCTACAACCAAATAACAAAGAGTCTCTTGTGTCCCCAACACACCCAATACAATGGTAAATTGTATAGGTGCACTAGTTCGGCGAAGAGATGGTGATACAAGTGGTATATGGATAGTAGATAAAGGTATTTGTAATCTGAAAATATAAAAACAGCAAGGTAACAAATGATAAAAGTGAGTGTAAACGGTATTGCAATGCTAGGAAACAAGGCCTAGGGTTCATACTTTCGCTAGTGTAAGTTCCCTCAACAATACTAACATAATTGGATCACATAACTATCCCTCAACATGCAACAAAGAGTCACTCCAAAGTCACTAATAGCGGAGAACGAACGAAGAGATTATGGTAGGGTACAAAACCACCTCAAAGTTATTCTTTCCAATCAATCCGTTGGGCTATTCCTATAAGTGTCACAAACAGCCCTAGAGTTCGTACTAGAATAACACCTTAAGATACAGATCAACCAAAACCCTAATGTCACCTAGATACTCCAATGTCACCTCAAGTATCCGTGGGTATGATTATACGATATGCATCACACAATCTTAGATTCTTCTATTCAACCAACACATAGAACATCAAAGAGTGCCCCAAAGTTCTACCGGAGAATCAAGACGAAAACATGTGCCAACCCCTATGCATAGGTTCATGGGCGGAACCCGCAAGTTGATCATCAAAACATACATCAAGTGAATCACGTGATATCCCATTGTCACCACAGATACGCACCGCAAGACATACATCAAGTGTTCTCAAATCTTTAAAGACTCAATCCGATAAGATAACTTTAAAGGGGAAACTCAATTCATTACAAGAGAGTAGAGGGGGGAAGAAACATCATAGGATCCAAATATAAAAGCAAAGCTCGCGATACATCAAGATCGTATCACCTCAAGAACATGAGAGAGAGAGAGAGATCAAACACATAGCTACTGGTACATACCCTCAGCCCCGAGGGAGAACTACTCCCTCCTCGTCATGGAGAGCACCGGAATGATGAAGATGGCCAACGGAGAAGGATTTCCCCCTCCGGCAGGGTGCCGGAACGGGTCTAGATTGGTTTTCGGTGGCTACGAAGGCTTCTGGCGGCGGAACTCCCGATATATTGCGCTCTCGGATGTTTTTAGGGTATATGGAGATATATAGGCGGAAGAAGTACGTCAGGGGGGCCACGAGGGGCCCACGAGGGTGGAGGACGCGCCCAGGGGGGTGGGCGTGCCCCCCTACCTCGTGGCCTCCTTGAAGCTTCCCTTACGTAGACTCCAAGTCTTCTGGGCTTCTTCTGATCCAAAAATAAGTTCCGTGAAGTTTCAGGTCATTTGGACTCCGTTTGATTTTCCTTTTCTTCAAAACCATAAAACAAGGTAAAAACAGAAACTGGCACTGGGCTCTGGGTTAATAGGTTAGTCCCAAAAATGATATAAAAGTGTATAATAAAGCCCATAAACATTCAAAATAGTAGATAATATAGCATGGAGCAATCAAAAATTATAGATATGTTGGAGACGTATTAACATCCCCAAGCTTAATTCCTACTCGTCCTCGAGTAGGTAAATGATAAAAACAGAATTTTTGATGCGGAGTGCTACTTGGCATAATTTCAATGTAATTCTTCTTAATTGTGGCATGAATATTCAGATCCATAAGATTCAAGACAAAAGTTCATATTAACATAAAAATGATAATACTTCAAGCATACTAACTAAGCAATTATGTCTTCTCAAAATAACATGGCCAAAGAAAGTTCATCCCTACAAAATCATATAGTTTAGTCATGCTCCATTTTCGTCACACAAGAATGCTCTCATCATGCACAACCCCGATGACAAGCCAAGCAATTGTTTCATACTTTAGTAATCTCAAACCTATAAACTTTCACGCAATACATGAGCACGAGCCATGGACATAGCACTATGGGTGGAATAGAATATAATGAGGGGGTTATGTGGAGAAGACAAAAAAGGAGAAAGTCTCACATCCACGAGGCTAATCAATGGGCTATGGAGATGCCCACCGATTGATGTTAATGCAAGGAGTAGGGATTGCCATGCAACGGATGCACTAGAGCTATAAATGTATGAAAGCTCAACAAAAGAAACTAGTGGGTGTGCATCCAACTTGCTTGCTCACAAGACCTAGGGCACTTGAGGAGGCCCATTGTTGGAATATACAAGCCAAGTTCTATAATGAAAAATTCCCACTAGTATATGAAAGTGATAACATGAGATACTCTCTACTATGAAGATCATGGTGCTACTTTGAAGCTCAAGTGTGGTAAAAGGATAGTAACATTGTCCCTTCTCTCTTTTTCTCTCATTTTTTGGGCCTTCTCTTTTTTTATGGCCTTTCTCTTTTATTTTTTTTGGGCCTTCTCTTTTTTTATGGCCTTTCTCTTTTTTTATTCCTCACTTGGGACAATGTTCTAATAATGATGATCATCACACTTCTATTTATTTACAACTCAATGATTACAACTCGATACTAGAACAAGGATGACTCTATATGAATGCCTCCGGCGGTGTACCGGGATATGCAATGAACCAAGAGTGACATGTATGAAAGAATTATGAATGGTGGCTTTGCCACAAATGATCATGCTAAGCAATATGACAATGATGAATGTGTCATGATGAACGGAATGATAGAAAGTTGCACGGCAATATATCTCGGAATGGCTATGGAAATGCCATAATAGGTAGGTATGGTGGCTGTTTTGAGGAAGATATAAGGAGGTTTATGTGTGAAAGAGTGTATCATATCACGGGGTTTGGATGCACCGGCGAAGTTTGCGCCAACTCTCAATGTGAGAAAGGGCAATGCATGGTACCGAAGAGGCTAGCAAGGATGGAAGGGTGAGAGTGCGTATAATCCATGGACTCAACATTAGTCATAAAGAACTCACATACTTATTGAAAAAATCTATAAGTCATCAAAAACCTCGGCACTACACGCATGCTCCTAGGGGGATAGATTGGTAGGAAAAGACCATCGCTCGTCCCCGACCGCCACTCATAAGGAGGACAATCAAATAACACCTCATGTTTCAAATTTGTTACACAACGTTTACCATACGTGCATGCTACGGGATTTGCCAACTTTAACACAAGAATTTCTCAAATTCATAACTACTCAACTAGCATGACTCTAATATCACCATCTCCATATCTCAAAACAATTATCAAGTATCAAACTTCTCATAGTATTCAACACACTCATAAGAGAATTTTATTATTCTTGAATACCTAGAATATTAGGATTTTAAGCAAATTACCATGCTACTTAAAACTCCCAAAATTATATAAGTGAAGCATGAGAGTTCATCTATTTCTTCAAAATAAAACTACCACCATGCTCTAAAAGGTATAAGTGAAGCACTAGAGCAAATGACAAACTACTCCGAAAGATATAAGTGAAGATCAATGAGTAGTCGAATAATTATGCAACTATATGAAGACTCTCTAACATTTAAGAATTTCAGATCTTGGTATTTTATTCAAACAGCAAGCAAAGCAAAAGAAAATGACATCTAAGAATAGCAAACATCATGTGAAGAAGCAAAAATTTAGGATCAACCGATAGTTGTTGAAGAAGAAAGGTGGGATGCCAACTGGGGCATCCCCAAGCTTAGAAGCTTGAGACTTCTTGAAATATTATCTTGGGGTGCCTTGAGCATCCCCAAGCTTGAGATTTTGTATCTCCTTAATTCCTCTCATATCACGGTCTCCCTAAATCTCAAAAGCTTCATCCACACAAAACTCAACAAGGACTCGTGAGATAAGTTAGTATAAACCATTGCAAAAACCTTATCATACTCTACTGTAGAAAATCACTAAAATTATTATTCAACATTGCATACTAAATTCCTCTGCATATTTAATAGTCCTATCCTCAAATAGAATCATTAAAGAAGCAAACATATGCAAACAATGCAAACATAACAGCAATCTGCCTAAACAGGATAGTCTGTAAAGAATGCTGCAACATCCATACTTACCTAGCTCCAAAAATTATGAAATAAAATTCCCACTGTAGTAAATTTATCAGAGCTTAATATGCAAAAGGTTTCAACATTTTATCACATTCTGACTTTTCTAGGTAATTATTGCAACAGCGGTAAACTTTCTGTTTTCAAACAGCAACATGTATACTTGTAACATAGGCATAGTAAAGGCTATCAATGCCACTTTTATTGAAATAAAAGATGCAAAAAATTGTTCTAAATAACAGCAAGCAAATCCTAACAAAATAAATTGACGCTCCAAGCAAAACACATATCATGTGCTAAATAAAAATATAGCTCCAAGTAAAGTTACCGATGAACGAAGACGAAAGAGGCGATGCCTTCCGGGGCATCCCCAAGCTTAGGATCTTGTCTATCCTTGAATATTACCTTGGGGTGACTTGGGAATCCCCAAGCTTAGGCTCTTGCCACTCCTTATTCCATAGTCCATCGAATCCTTACCCAAAACTTGAAAACTTCACAACACAAAACTTAACAGAAAACTCGTATGCTCCGTTAGTATAAGAAAATAAATCACCACTTCAAGGTACTGTAATGAACTCATTCTTTATTTATATTGGTGTTAAACCTACTGTATTCCAACTTCTCTATGGTTTATAAACTATTTTACTAGCCATAGATTCATCAAAATAAGTAAACAACACATGAAAAACAGAATCTGTCAAAAACAGAACAGTCTGTAGTAATCTGGATCAAACGTATACTTATGTCGCTCATAAAATTCTCAAATAAATTGATGGACCTGAGGAATTTATCTATTAATCATCTGCAAAAAGAATTAACTAAATATCACTCTCCAAATAAAAATGGCAGTAATTCTCGTGAGTGCTAAAGTTTCTGTTTTTTACAGCATGATCATAAAGACTTCACCCAAGTCTTCCCAAAGGTTCTACTTGGCACAAACACTAATAAAAGCATAAAACCACATATAAACAGAGGCTAGATGAATTATTTATTAATAAACAGGAACAAAAAGCAAGTAATAAAAATAAAGTTGGGTTGCCTCCCAACAAGCGCTATCGCTTAATGCCCCTAGCTAGGCATGATGATTTCAACGATGCTCACATAAAAGATAAGAATTGAAATATAAAGAGAGAATCATGAAGAATATGACTAGCACATTTAATTCTAACATACTAACTATGCATAGGGATTTTGTGAGCAAACAACTTGTGGGAACAAGAATCAACTTGCATAGGACGGTAAAACAAGCATAACTTCAAAACTTTAAGCACATAGAGAGGAAACTTGATATTATTGCAATTCCTACAAGCATATATTCCTCCCTCATAATAATTTTCAGTAGAATCATGAACGAATTCAACAATATAACCAGAACCTAAAGCATTCTTTTCATGATCTATAAGCATAGAAATTTTATTACTCTCCACATAAGCAAATTTCTTCTCATGAATAATAGCGGGAGCAAACTCAACAAAATAACTATCATGTGATTGAAAATTAAGATCAAGATGACAAGTTTCATGGTTATCATTATTGTTTAAAGCATACGTGTCATCACAATAATCATCATAGATAGGAGGCATGCTTTCATCATAGTAAATTTGCTCATCAAAGCTTGGGGGGCAAAAAATATCGTCTTCATCAAACATAGCTTCCCCAAACTTGTGGCTTTGCATATCATTAGCATCATGGATATTCAAGGAATTCGTACTAACAACATTGCAATCATGCTCATCATTCAAATATTTAGTGCCAAACATTCTAATGCATTCTTCTTCTAGCACTTGAGCACAATTTTCCTTTCCATCATACTCACGAAAGATAGTAAAAAGTTGAAGCGTATGAGATAAACTCAATTCCATTTTTTATAGTTTTCTTTTATAAACTAAACTAGTGATAAAACAAGAAACTAAAAGACTCGATTGCAAGATCTAAAGATATACCTTCAAGCACTCACCTCCCCGGCAACGGCGCCAGAAAAGAGCTTGATGTCTACTACACAACCTTCTTCTTGTAGACGTTGTTGGGCCTCCAAGTGCAGAGGTTTGTAGGACAGTAGCAAATTTCCCTCAAGTGGATGACCTAAGCTTTATCAATCCGTAGGAGGCGTAGGATGAAGATGGTCTCTCTCAAGCAACCCTGCAACCAAATAACAAAGAGTCTCTTGTGTCCCCAACACACCCAATACAATGGTAAATTGTATAGGTGCACTAGTTCGGCGAAGAGATGGTGATACAAGTGGTATATGGATAGTAGATAAAGGTATTTGTAATCTGAAAATATAAAAACAGCAAGGTAACAAATGATAAAAGTGAGCGTAAACGGTATTGCAATGCTAGGAAACAAGGCCTAGGGTTCATACTTTCGCTAGTGTAAGTTCCCTCAACAATACTAACATAATTGGATCACATAACTATCCCTCAACATGCAACAAAGAGTCACTCCAAAGTCACTAATAGCGGAGAACGAACGAAGAGATTATGGTAGGGTACGAAACCACCTCAAAGTTATTCTTTCCAATCAATCCATTGGGCTATTCCTATAAGTGTCACAAACAGCCCTAGAGTTCGTACTAGAATAACACCTTAAGATACAAATCAACCAAAACCCTAATGTCACCTAGATACTCCAATGTCACCTCAAGTATCCGTGGGTATGATTATACGATATGCATCACACAATCTCAGATTCATCTATTCAACCAACACATAGAACCTCAAAGAGTGCCCCAAAGTTCTACCGGAGAATCAAGACGAAAACATGTGCCAACCCCTATGCATAGTTTCATGGGCGGAACCCGCAAGTTGATCACCAAAACATACATCAAGTGAATCACGTGATATCCCATTGTCACCACAGATACGCACGGCAAGACATACATCAAGTGTTCTCAAATCTTTAAAGACTCAATCCAATAAGATAACTTCAAGGGGGAAACTCAATTCATTACAAGAGAGTAGAGGGGGGAAGAAACATCATAGGATCCAAATATAAAAGCAAAGCTCGCGATACATCAAGATCATATCACCTGAAGAACACGAAAGAGAGAGATCAAACACATAGCTACTGGTACATACCCTCAGCCCCGAGGGAGAAATACTCCCTCCTCGTCATGGAGAGCACCGGGATGATGAAGATGGCCATCGGAGAAGGATTGCCCCCTCCGGCACGGTGCCGGAACGGGTCTAGATTGGTTTTCGGTGGCTACTGAGGCTTCTGGCGGCGGAACTCCCGATCTATTGTGCTCTCGGATGTTTTTAGGGTATATGGAGATATATAGGTGGAAGAAGTACGTCAGGGGGGCCACGAGGGGCCACGAGGGTGGAGGGCGCGCCCAGGGGGGTGGGCGTGCCCCCCTACCTCGTGGCCTCCTCGAAGCTTTCCTTACGTAGACTCCAAGTCTTCTGGGCTTCTTCTGATCCAAAAATAAGTTCCGTGAAGTTTCAGGTCATTTGGACTCCGTTTGATTTTCCTTTTCTTCGAAACCCTAAAACAAGGTAAAAACAGAAACTGGCACTGGGCTCTACGGTAATAGTTAGTCCCAAAAATGATATAGAAGTGTATAATAAAGCCCATAAACATTCAAAACAGTAGATAATATAGCATGGAGCAATCAAAAAATATAGATACGTTGGAGAAGTATCAGGCCACTTCTATAGTGGCGCAGGGTGGGGGTCTGGGGCAGGTGGCCTCGACCCCCCTTCCTCTTTGGCGGCTAGGAAGGTCGCGTCTCCTACGGCACCGGTGGTATCCTCTGGCCAGAGGGTTGGGGCGGGAGGAGCACTCGGGCAGGTGTTCCCCTCTCTAGGCTTACCGGTGGCCCAAGACCGCGGTATGAGGCACGCGTCTGTGGGGCCTGGGGGCCCACCGCCGCTTCCTTCGGTAACTCTGGCTGACCCTTCGTGGGATTCAGCGAGAGGTTTTACTCGGGAGGAGGTGATTGCTTTTTGTGTGATCCCAGACCCGGTCCCTGAGGAGCACCCGGAGGTTGATGACATGCAGCAGAGGTGCGCTATGAGGGCGGCCAAGCTTCGTGACATTGAGGTCACTACGGGTATGTCTGTCAACATTTCTAATTCAATTTTGCATTTTTCTAATGAGGATATTATTCATAATGCAAACCAACTAGGTGTTTCGCTAGGGAGTAATGATAGTGAAATATCCAATTCGGTTAATGATCTCCTAGATTTGGAGGCGGAGCGCGCTTTAGAAACTATTCGAAACCTAGCAGCGGTAAAAACCCATGAACGATGTAGCGATTTATCGTTGGGGGTCAGGGTGCTCGATAATCTTTGTGCGGATCTTGCACCATCCACTCTTGAGTCGGAGGAAGAGGATGCAAATCTAGAGGACTCTATAGGTAGACCCACTGAGCCCGGTTATGAGGACCGGATGGAGGATCAAAGTAGACCCAAACGCAAGTGGAAGCGGAAGATTTATCCCACTTCAGCAGTTCGTAGGAGTGCTAGGATTCGGACTACCCAAAAATTTCATGATGAAATATGAAAGGAATTTTTTGGAATAGCAGAGGTCTGAAAGACTTGGCTAAAAGGAGGTTTCTTGCTGAGGCGTCTCTGGAGCATAGATTAGATTTTATTGCTCTCTCGGAAATCGGTAGAGATAATTTTGCGCCCCAGTTTATCAACACTTTATTGGGCGATGTTGATTTTGATTGGCATTGCCTTCCTCCGCGAGGAAGATCGGGTGGGATCTTGCTTGGAGTGAGGTGTGATTCGCTGGAAGTCCGAAGTGTAGTAATGGGTAACTTCGCGGTTAAGTTCGAGTCAGGTCCAAAGCTGATGGGTTTAACTGGGCTTTGGTGGCGGTGTATGGGGCCGCGCAGCCCGAGCTTAAATCGGAGCTTTTAGCGGACCTTGTTCGAATCTGCGGGTCCGAGCAGCTCCCAATTTTAGTTGGGGTGATTTCAATATCATTAGGAGGAGAGAGGAAAAGAATAACAATAATTTTGACGGCAGATGGTCGTTTATGTTCAATACCATTATTGAAAGCATGGATCTGAGAGAGATAGAGCTTTCCGGTAGAAAGTTTACTTGGGCTAATGCTTTGCCAAACCCGACATATGAGAAGCTTGATCGAGTCCTCGCAAGCGTCAAGTGGGAACATAAGTTCCCTCTCGTAACAGTTCAGGCTCTCTCGCGCGGAATCTCGGATCACACTCCTTTATTCGTGGACTCAGGTGAGCCAAACCATGTGGGAAACAAAAACACCTTTTCTTTCGAGCTGGCATGGTTTGGACGAGAAGGATTCTTGGATCTGATTGTCAGGGAATGGGCTAAGGATGCAGGAGGTAGGACTTCTGTTCAGCGTTGGCAGAAGAATATTAGGCATTTTAGAAGTTTCCTACAGGGATGGGCTAAGCACCTTAGTGGGATTTGTAAGGTTGAAAAGGAAAGGCTCCTTTCTTTTATTCAGACCCTAGATTTAAAAGCAGAGTCCATGATTTTGCAAGCTGCGGAGCTTCAAGTTAAACTAGATGCGGAGATGAGGTTGAAAGAACTTCTCCGCGAAGAAGAACTGAAGTGGGCATTGCGGGCTAAGGTCCGCAAAGTTGTCCAGGGGGATGTGAATACTCAATTCTTCCACTTGATTGCTAATGGCAAGCACAGAAAGAAGAGAATCTTTCAGCTTGAACAAGATGAAGGAACTATTTTAGGACAGGACAACCTAAAACTTTATATAACCGAGTATTATAAGCAGTTATTTGGACCTCCGGAGGATAGTTGTGTGCCCCTCGATGAGTCCAAGATTGAGGATGTGCCTCAACTAACTGCTAATGATAATGATATTTTGGTTGCCCCGTTCTCGGAGAAGGAGGTGTATGATGCTATAGCACAAATGAAAAACAATAAGGCTCCAGGGCCAGATGGTTTCTCGGCAGAGTTTTACAAAAAGTGTTGGCATATTATTAAGGGGGATTTGCTACCAATGTTCAATGATCTATTCTCTGGAAAGCTTCGGTTATTTCAATTAAATTTTGGAACAATAACACTGCTTCCTAAGAAAACGGACGCGGTGAGAATTGAGCAGTTCAGGCCGATCTGCCTTCTCAATGTTAGTTTCAAAATCTTTACCAAGGTTGGGACTAATCGGCTCACACAGATTGCGCATTCTGTGGTGCAGCATTCCCAAACTGCTTTCATGTCAGACAGAAACATCCTAGAAGGGGTGGTGGTCCTTCATGAAACGCTCCATGAAATCCACTCGAAAAAATTAGATGGAGTTGGTTTTAAGGTGGATTTCGAGAAAGCGTACGATAAGGTCAAATGGCCATTCCTCCAACAGGCATTGCGTATGAAAGGTTTTGATGAAGCCTGGCGCCGCCAGGTTGAATCGTTTACACAAAAAGGGAGTGTTGAAATTAAAGTGAATGACGAAATAGGTCATTATTTCCAGACACATAAAGGCCTGAGACAAGGGGATCCGATGTCCCCTGTCCTATTCAACATTGTAGTTGACATGTTGGCAATTATGATAGGAGGGGCTAAGGAAGCTGATCAAGTGGGTGGCCTGGTTCCTCATCTCGTTGATGGAGGTGTGTCTATCCTTCAGTACGCCGATGATACAATCATCTTTATGAAGCATGACTTGGCCAAAGCGAGAAATACGAAGCTGGTGTTATGCCTATTTGAACAATTGACCAGGTTAAAGATTAACTTTCACAAAAGCGAGTTGTTCTGCTTTGGTAGAGCCAAAGACGAACAACAGGCATATAGGCAATTTTTTGGGTGTGATTTGGGGGCTTTACCTTTCACATACTTAGGAATACCAATCCACCATCGTAGGCTGACAAACAGAGAATGGAAATGCATCGAGGACCAATTTGAAAAGAAACTGAGTTGCTGGAAGGGCAAGCTCATGTCATACGGAGGCCGATTAATTCTGATAAATTCGGTTCTCACGAGTATGTCTATGTTTCTTTTGTCTTTCTTCGAAGTCCTAGTTGGAGTCAGGAAAAGACTGGACTTTTATCGATCACAGTTCTTTTGGCAGGGTGATGAACTAAAACGAAAATACCGTCTAGCCAAATGGGATATCATCTGTAGACCGAAAGACCAAGGGGGTCTTGGTATCGAGAATCTTGAAGTTAAGAACAGATGTCTTCTCAGTAAGTGGCTGTGGAAGTTATCAAGTGAGACTGATGCCACTTGGGCGCAAATTCTCCGTAGCAAGTATCTTCAAACCAAAACTTTGTCTCAGGTGACAGTAAGGCCGACTGACTCTCCTTTTTGGAAAGGGCTTATGAAAGTCAAATTATCCTTGTTTAATAGGACAAAGTTTATTATTGGTAATGGTGCTAGTACAAGATTCTGTGAGGATACTTGGCTCGGAGGGACACCCCTTGCCATTCAATACCCGTCTTTGTATCGTATTGTTCAACGACGTGAGGTGTTCGTTGCAACGGTATTTCAATCTACCCCCCTTAATATTGCAGTTCAGAAGGGCGCTAGTGGGCAATCGTTGGGAAGAATGGCTCCGACTAGTAAGTAGACTGATGGAGGTTCAGCTTTCTCAACAACTCGATGAATTACACTGGAAGCTTACTAGGTCTGGACTATTTTCAGTTAAATCAATGTATGTTGATGTTATCAATTCAAGCTTGATTCCTAGTTCCAAACGTGTTTGGGCTGTCAAAGTTTCTTTGAAAATCAAAGTGTTTATGTGGTTTATCCATAAACAAGTTATTTTTAACCAAGGACAACTTGACAAAGCGTAATTGGACAGGACCTACTAGGTGTAGTTTCTGTGATCGGGATGAGTCGATCAAACACCTTTTTCTTGATTGCCCGCTAGACAAAGTTTTATGGCGGACGGTCCATATTGCTTTTAATATTACTCCACCGAATTCTGTCAACGCGCTATTTGGAACGTGGCTTAAAGGGGTAGAGCCCGATTTAGCGAGACATATTCGTGTAGGAGTCTGCGCCTTGTTGTGAGCTCTCTGGAATTGCAGAAATGATTTGGTTTTTAACAGGACAACACGCATTCATTTTTTGCAGGTTATTTTCCGAGCCACGGCGTTGATTCGTTCGTGGTCGCTACTCACTCCGATGGAGGCCAGGGAGCGTTTGGTTACTGCATCTATCCGTTCGGAGATGGTAATTCGGGATATTTTCAACCGGTTTGGATGGCGGTCATGTAATAAGATAGATAATTAGTTTACCTATCTCTCTTTTTGACAGCCGGTTGTGGCTTCTTTTATTTGGCTAGTCTATCTTCTAGCCTTTTTGCTATGTGTGAGCTTTTTTTTATTTTTATTTGAAGACTTCAAGACCTTGTTCGAATCTATTTATTTGTTTAATAAGAGGGTCGTATTTTTGATGCAAAGGCCGAGGAGTCCTCTTTTTAAAGAAAAAACGAAATGTTAAAATGCTCTGAGAGCTTTTGCTATAGATTGTAATAGCTGGCATAGTCGGAGCATCATCACTAAGTCGTGAAAACCATGAATTGAAACCTTGTTTGCGGTCACGATCCTAGAGATAGTAGCCAAGGCCCCGGAAAGTAGAATACATCCTAAAAATGCTACACAATAAACCCTATCTTTAGTTAAGCTGCATAAGGACCTCGTTCAGCTGAAGAAACTCAGCTACAAGGCTGCGATGCGCCCAGCTGTAGAGCTGCTCACCCTACGCCCAGCTTCGTCTCTTGTGCTACACTTGCAGACAAAATCAGGACCGCATCCTTGACTGTACTCAGCAGATGGATCTTCATCCCTTTAGTACGTGTGTTGGAAATATGAGCAAGTTACTACGAGATTTAATCCAAATAATTAGAAGATAAATTATGACTACAATAGCAGAGATTAAACTAATCATGCGAACTAGCATAGCAGATGAACAGATCATATCTAGGGCACATACTAGAAACATAAATTCTACCACGATCTCAAACAGGAAGGATAGAATCACGTACGGTGCAGCGGGAGCAGCATCGCCGGCGTTGACGTTGTCGCCCATGTCGTCGAGGATGAGGTTGCCGAGGTCGGGGAAGATGTCGTCGCTGCCAGCAGTCGCGCGAGTGCGCTCCCCAAAAACCTGATCGCCCCTCCCGTACAGGATCACGAGAGGCGGGGTTCCGGAGGCCTGCTGTCCCTTTTCCCGGTGCACGCCGAAAGGAGGGCTGGAGAAGACTTGCTTGGCGGCGCAATGATCTGGAACGGTGGTGAGAAACCATACGAAGCGGCGGCGGCTAGGGTAGACGTCTGCCTGACTATATAGTGCGGGCCGGGTAGGTCGTGGGAGTAAACCCCACGTCCGAGTCGTCACGATCCAAAAGAATCGGAAACGGTTCAGTAATTAACGCGTCCGTTAATTATTAATTAATGACTCATTAAATTTTTTTCGAGTATCAAAAATATAGACAACGTGCATAGCTCTGCCCTCGGCTCAATCCCGCAACCCGCGGCGCGGCGCGGCGCGGCGCGGCGTGGCGAGGCGAGCGAGGAGGAGGAGCGCGCGTGTAGGTCTCCTCTTCTCATGCTCATACAAGTGGTAGAAGAGCTCACCTTATAAATAGGTGCAACTCTCTCTCAACTTCCGGGGTGGGACTAAATTTTAGCCTCACTCACTCCACTCACATGTGTGCATGAATGGACCAAGAGAATTTCAGAATTTTAGTTGGGCTTTGGGCCAAAGGCCTACTAGCAAAATTCCAACAATCCCCCACAAAGTCTCATTAGCACATCTCATCATTTAGTTCCAAAACATTGTTTATATACCGGTGCTTAGTGGAGACTGTGAAGTTGAACTTCCACTTAGAGATTTATGCCACACTAGATCACAACTTGAATAGTGGACTATGCCTTGAACTACAAGTTTTCTGCGAGACTAGTTTCACACAAATTCTTGACCGATACTGGGCTGCCGCAAGGCTTCCCCGCGGGTGGAGCGTATACTTCATACTCCAGGTTCTTTTCATTAATTTATTAGAGAACACCTAATTCTCACAGACTACGACATTAACAGTCAAATTCATATAGGTGTGTTCCTCAGAAGATGTTCTGCAGGACAACATCTCTGCTTACCCGAATAAGCCACTTGGAACACATTAAGATAAATATCAACCTGCCATGCAGATCAGGAGAGTATTGCATCTTCATGGAGTGGGATACGTAATATAGGGATACTCTCCTCCCAGCTGACCAACAGCTTGTCTCTCACTTCTACTTCACGGGATCTCCGATCACATAGAGTGGGTTACCACTATGAACAACTCATGCGGCGGGTCTCAGACCCATCTCCATCGATGCATTATCTATCACATTACGTGATAGACCCATTGTGAAGGCATCTGCCAAATTTTTTGACGTTTGAATAGAATCCAACGTAATAACTCCAGAGTTTCTCAATTTTCTGATAGATTTCAGTCTCCTCTTCACATGCCTTGAGGACTTCATATTGTCCTTTGAACTGTTTATTTTGACGATCATCGTTTGATTATCACAGTTCATCAGGATAGGGGGTATTGGTTTTTCAACCATAGGTAAGTCCATCAAGAGTTCATGAAGCCACTCTGCTTCAACAGTGGCAGTGTCTAATGCTGTGAGTTCTGCTTCCATAGTTGACCTCGTTAAGATGGTCTGCTTGCAAGACTTCCAGGAAACAGCGCCACCACCAAGTGTGAAAACATAACCACTTGTGGCCTTAATCTCATCAGCATCAGATATCCAGTTTGAGTCACTATAACCCTCCAGTACCCTTGGATACCCGGTGTAGTGAATCCCATAGCTCGCGGTGCCTTTCAAATAGCGCATAACTCTCTCAAGCGCATGCCAATGATCATCTCCCGGTTTTGACACAAACCGACTCAGCTTGCTCACAGCAAAAGAGATGTCAGGCCTCGTGGCACTCGCCAAATACATAAGCGGGCCAATAATCTGAGAATACCTCAGTTGATCTCTAGCAATCCGTCGGTTCTTTCGAAGCAACACACTAGCATCATATGGAGTTGGAGAAGGCGTGCAGTCGCTATACCCAAAACGACTCAAGGCCTTTTCCACATAGTGAGACTGAAGCAGTGTGATCCCACCATTCTCATCTCTCAACAGCTTGATGTTTAAGATAACATCAGCTACTCCTAGATCCTTCATCTCAAAACAGCGAGATAAGACATCCTTAACCTCCTTGATTAAATCAAGTTTGGTTCCAAAGATCAGTATGTCGTCGACATACAGACAAAGAATAACTCCTTCGCCCCCACCATAGCGATAGTACACACACTTGTCACCATCGTTTACTACAAAGCCGACAGCAGTTAATGTTCTTTCGAACTTCTCATGCCACTCCTTAGGAGCCTGTTTAAGGCCATATAAAGACTTTAATAACTTGCACATCTTTCCTTCCTGACCAGGTACTACAAAACCATCTGGTTGATCCATGTAAATTTCCTCCTTCAACTCTCCATTAAGGAAAGTTGTCTTAACGTCCATTTGATGAACAAGAAGACCATGTGAGGCAGCCAGTGATAGTAGCACCCGAATTGTGGTCAGTCTAGTCACGGGTGAGTAAGTGTCAAAGAAGTCTTCACCTTCTTTCTGGGTATAACCATTGGCCACAAGCCGTGCCTTGTACTTTTCAATCGTACCATCAGGTCTAAACTTCTTCTTGAACACCCACTTACATCCTACAGGTTTGCACCCATAAGGATGGTCAGTGATCTCCCAGGTACCGTTAGCTAAGATGGAATCCATCTCGCTACGTACAGCTTCCTTCCGGTAGTCAGCATCAGGAGATGCATAGGCTTCTGAAATAGTCTTGGGTGTGTCATCCACGAGGTACACAATGAAATCATCACCAAAGGACTTTGCAGTCCTCTGTATCTTACTCCTCACAGGAGTTCCATTGTCACCCTCAACAGGATTCTCAACGTGTTCCATCGCAATGGTGGGTTCAGGAATTACAGTGAATTCCTCACTAGATGGAGTAGGTATCTCCTGATTTCTTGAACTCGACATATCCTTCATAGGAAATATGTCCTCAAAGAAAGTTGCATCATTCGACTCCATAATCATACCAACATGCATGTCGGATACCTCAGATTTTATTATCAAAAATCTATAGCCGATGCTATGAAAAGCATAGCCCAGAAGAACACAATCCATGGTTTTTGGTCCAAGCTTGCGCTTCTTGGGAATTGGTATATTGACTTTCTCCAAACAACCCCAAGTACGTAGGTAAGAGAGTTTCGATCTTTTCCTTTCCCATTCCTCAAACGGAGTCATGGTCTTATGCTTTGTGGGAACTCAGTTTAGGAGATGACACACAGTCATTAGCACCTCCCCCACCATTCCTTGGAAAGACCCGATGTGTCTAACATGGTGTTAACCATATCAGTTAGAGTTCGGTTCTTTCTTTCGGCTACCCCATTTGACTGAGGTGAGTAGGGAGGTGTCCTCTCATGGATTATACCATGTTCCGCACAGAACATATCAAATTCATTGGAAAAATACTCTCCACCACGATCGGACCTGAGCCGTTTAATTTTTTGATCAAGTTGGTTCTCTGCCTCAGCTTTATAGTTTTTAAAGAAAGTTAAAGCCTCATCTTTTGATTTCAGGATATACACATAACAATATCTAGTGGAGCCATCAATCAACGTCATGAAGTATCTCTTTCCACCTTTTGTCAACACGCCATTCATCTCACAAAGATCAGAATGTATAAGCTCTAGTGACGCCAAGTCTCTTGCCTCTGCAGTCTTATGGAACTTGCGAGGTTGCTTAGCTTGCACACATACTTGGCACTTAGAGCCTTTGACAGTAGAGATTTTTCGGAATTAAATTCATATTGGCTAGCCGCGTCATGCAACCAAAGTTAATGTGACAAAGTCATGAAAGCCAAATATCAGACTCATTGTTGTGGCAAACATTATTAATAACTTTAGTGCAAATATCTGACAAAGACAGGCGGAACAAGCCTCCGCTCTCATAGCCTTTTCCAAAAAATTGTCCATACTTAGAAATTACAACTTTATTAGATTTGAAAACCAACTTAATGTTGGAAATATGCCCTAGAGGCAATAATAAAAGCATTATTATTATATTTCCTTGTTCATGATAATTGTCTTTATTCATGCTATAATTGTGTTATCCGGAAATCGTAATACATGTGTGAATAATAGACACCAACATGTCCCTAGTAAGCCTCTAGTTGACTAGCTCGTTGATCAACGGATAGTCATGGTTTCCTGACTATGGACATTGGATGTCATTGATAACGAGATCACATCATTAGGAGAATGATGTGATGGACAAGACCCAATCCTAAACATAGCACAAGATCGTATAGTTCGTTTGCTAGAGTTTTTCCAATGTCAAGTATCTTTTCCTTAGACCATGAGATCGTGTAACTCCCGGATACCGTAGGAGTGCTTTGGGTGTGCCAAACGTCACAACGTAACTGGGTGACTATAAAGGTATACTACGGGTATCTCCGAAAGTGTCTGTTGGGTTGACACGGATCAAGACTGGGATTTGTCACTCCGTATAACGGAGAGGTATCACTGGGCCCACTCGGTAATGCATCATCATAATGAGCTCAAAGTGACCAAGTGTCTGGTCACGGGATCATGCATTACGGTACGAGTAAAGTGACTTGCCGGTAACGAGATTGAACTAGGTATTGGGATACCGACGATCGAATCTCGGGCAAGTAACATACCGATTGACGAAGGGAATTGTATACGGGGTTGCTTGAATCCTCGACATAGTGGTTCATCCGATGAGATCATCGAGGAGCATGTGGGAGCCAACATGGGTATCCAGATCCCGCTGTTGGTTATTGACCAGAGAGCGATCTCGGTCATGTCTACATGTCTCCCGAACCCGTAGGGTCTACACACTTAAGGTTCGGTGACGCTAGGGTTGTAGGGATATGTATATGCAGTAACCCGAATGTTGTTCGGAGTCCCGGATGAGATCCCGGACGTCACGAGGAGTTCCGGAATGGTCCAGAGGTAAAGAATTATATATAGGAAGTGCTATTTCGGCCATCGGGACAAGTTTCGAGGTCACCGGTATTGTACTGGGACCACCGGAAGGGTCCTAGGGGTCCACCGGGTGGGGCCACCTATCCCGGAGGGCCCCATGGGCTGAAGTGGGAAGGGATCCAGCCCAAAGTGGGCTGGGGCGCCATTTCCCCCTAGGGCCCATGCGCCTAGGGTGGGGGAAACCCTAAAGGAAGAGTCCTAGGAGGGGAAGGCACCTCCTAGGTGCCTTGGGGAGGAGGGATTCCTCCCCTTGGCCGCACCCCCCTAGGAGATTGGATCTCCTAGGGCCGGCGCCCCCCCCCCCTTGGCCCTCCTATATATAGTGGGGAGATGGAGGACTTCTTACCCCACATCTTTGGTGCCTCCCTCTCTCTCTCCAACACATCCTCCTCCTCCATAGTGCTTAGCGAAGCCCTGCCGGAGTACTGCAGCTCCATCACCACCACGCCGTCGTGCTGCTGCTGGAGCCATCTTCCTCAACCTCTCCTTCCCCCTTGCTGGATCAAGAAGGAGGAGACGTTACGCTGACCGTACGTGTGTTGAACGCGGAGGTGCCGTCCGTTCGGCGCTAGGATCTCCGGTGATTTGGATCACGTCGAGTACGCCTTCCTCATCCCCGTTCTTTGAATGCTTCCGCGCGTGATCTATAAAGGTATGTAGATGCAATCCAATCACTCGTTGCTAGATGAACTCATAGATGGATCTTGGTGAAACCGTAGGAAATTTTTTGTTTTCTGCAACGTTCCCCAACAGTGGCATCATGAGCTAGGTCTATGCGTAGTTCTCTTGCACGAGTAGAACACAATTTGTTGTGGGCGTTGATGTTGTCAACTTTCTTGCCGCTACTAGTCTTATCTTGCTTCAACGATATTGTGGGATGAAGCGGCCCGGACCAACCTTACACGTACGCTTACGTGAGACCGGTTCCACCGACTAACATGCACAAGTTGCATAAGGTGGCTGGCGGGTGTCTGTCTCTCCCACTTTAGTTGGAGCGGATTCGATGAAAAGGGTCCTTATGAAGGGTAAATAGAAGTTGACAAATCACGTTGTGGCTTTCACGTAGGTAAGAAAACGTTCTTGCTAGAACCCTACTTCAGCCACGTAAAAACATGCAACAACAATTAGAGGACGTCTAACTTGTTTTTGCAGCAAGTGCTTTGTGATATGATATGGCCAAAGTTGTGATGAATGATGAATGATATATATGTGATGTATGAGATGTTCATGCTATTGTAATAGGAATCACGACTTGCATGTCGATGAGTATGACAACCGGCAGGAGCCATAGGAGTTGTCTTTATTTTTTGTATGACCTGCGTGTCATTGAGAAACGCCATGTAAATTACTTTACTTTATTGCTAAACGCGTTAGCCATAGTAGTAGAAGTAATAGTTGGAGAGCAACTTCATGGAGATCATGATGATGGAGATCATGATGATGGAGATCATGGTGTCATGCCGGTGACAAGATGATCATGGAGCCCCAAGATGGAGATCAAAGGAGCTATATGATATTGGCCATATCATGTCACTATTATTATTTGATTGCATGTGATGTTTATCATGTTTTTGCATCTTGTTTACTTAGAACGACGGTAGTAAATAAGATGATCCCTCATAATAATTTCAAGAAAGTGTTCCCCCTAACTGTGCACCGTTGCGACAGTTCGTTGTTTCGAAGCACCACGTGATGATCGGGTGTGATAGATTCTAACGTTCACATACAACGGGTGTAAGACAGATTTACACATGCAAACACTTAGGTTGACTTTACGAGCCTAGCATGTACAGACATGGCCTCGGAACACAGAAGACCGAAAGGTCGAGCATGAGTCGTATAGAAGATACGATCAACATGAAGATGTTCACCGATGTTGACTAGTCCGTCTCACGTGATGATCGGACACGGCCTAGTTAACTTGGATCATGTTATACTTAGATTACGGGAGGGATGTTTATCTAAGTGGGAGTTCATTGAATAATTTGATTAGATGAACTTAATTATCATGAACTTAGTCTAAGATTTTACAATATGTCTTGTAGATCAAATGGCCAACGTAGTCCTCAACTTCAACGCGTTCCTAGAGAAAACCAAGCTGAAAGACGATGGCAGCAACTACACGGACTGGGTCCGGAACCTGAGGATCATCCTCATAGCTGCCAAGAAAGATTATGTCCTACAAGCACCGCTAGGTGACGCACCTGTTCTCCCTGCAGAACAAGATGTTATGAACGCTTGGCAGGCACGTACCGATGACTACTCCCTCGTTCAGTGCGGCATGCTTTACAGCTTAGAGCCGGGGCTCCAAAAACGTTTTGAGAGACACGGAGCATATGAGATGTTCGAAGAGCTGAAAATGGTTTTCCAAGCTCATGCCCGAGTCGAGAGATATCAAGTCTCCGACAAGTTCTTCAGCTGTAAGATGGAGGAAAACAGTTCTGTCAGTGAGCACATACTCACTATGTCTGGGTTGCATAACCGCTTGACTCAGCTGGGAGTTAATCTCCCGGATGACGCGGTCATTGACAGAATCCTTCAGTCGCTTCCACCGAGCTACAAGAGCTTTGTGATGAACTTCAATATGCAGGGGATGGAAAAGACCATTCCTGAAGTATTTGCAATGCTGAAATCAGCAGAGATAGAAGTCAAAAAGGAACATCAAGTGTTGATGGTGAATAAAACCACTAAGTTCAAGAAGGGCAAGGGTAAGAAAGCCTTCAAGAAGGACGGCAAGGGAGTTGCCGCACCCGGCAAGCAAGCTGCCGGGAAGAAGCCAAAGAATGGACCCAAGCCCGAGACTGAGTGCTTTTATTGCAAGGAAAGTGGTCACTGGAAGCGGAACTGCCCCAAATACTTAGCGGACAAGAAGGCCGGCAAAACAAAAGGTATATGTGATATACATGTAATTGATGTGTACCTTACTAGTACTCGTAGTAGCTCCTGGGTATTTGATACCGGTGCAGTTGCTCACATTTGTAACTCAAAGCAGGAGCTGCGGAATAAGCGGAGACTGGCGAAGGACGAGGTGACGATGCGCGTCGGGAATGGTTCCAAGGTCGATGTGATCACCGTCGGCACGCTACCTCTACATTTACCTACGGGATTAGTTTTGAACCTCAATAATTGTTATTTAGTGCCAAGTTTGAGCATGAACATTGTATCAGGATCTCGTTTAATACGAGATGGCTACTCATTTAAATCCAATAATGGTTGTTCTATTTATATGAGAGATATGTTTTATGGTCATGCTCCGATGGTGAATGGTTTATTCTTAATGAATCTCGAGCGTAATGCAACACATATTCATAGTGTGAATACCAAAAGATGTAAGATTGATAATGATAGTCCCACATACTTGTGGCACTGCCGCCTTGGTCACATAGGTGTCAAACGCATGAAGAAGCTCCATGCAGATGGACTTTTAGAGTCTCTTGATTACGAATCATTTGACACGTGCGAACCATGCCTCATGGGTAAAATGACCAAGACTCCGTTCTCAGGAACAATGGAGCGAGCAACCAACTTATTGGAAATCATACATACTGATGTGTGCGGTCCAATGAGCGTTGAGGCTCTCGGTGGCTATCATTATGTTCTCACCCTCACTGATGACTTGAGTAGATATGGGTATGTCTACTTAATGAAACACAAGTCTGAGACCTTTGAAAAATTCAAGGAATTTCAGAGTGAGGTTGAGAATCAACGTGACAGGAAAATCAAGTTCCTACGATCAGATCGTGGAGGAGAATACTTGAGTAACGAGTTTGGCACACACTTAAGAAAATGTGGAATAGTTTCACAACTCACGCCGCCTGGAACACCTCAGCGTAATGGTGTGTCCGAACGTCGTAATCGCACTCTATTGGATATGGTGCGATCTATGATGTCTCTTGCCGATTTACGGTTATCCTTTTGGGGCTATGCTTTAGAGACTGCCGCATTCACTTTAAATAGGGCTCTGTCGAAATCCGTTGAGACGACACCATTTGAATTATGGTTTGGGAAGAAACCTAAGCTGTCATTTCTAAAAGTTTGGGGATGTGATGCTTATGTCAAGAAACTTCAACCTGAAAAGCTCGAACCCAAATCGGAAAAATGCGTCTTCATAGGATACCCTAAAGAAACTATTGGGTATACCTTCTACCTCAGATCCGAAGGCAAGATCTTTGTTGCCAAGAATGGGTCCTTTCTAGAGAAAGAGTTTCTCTCGAAAGAAGTAAGTGGGAGGAAACTAGACCTTGATGAAGTATTACCTCTTGAACCGGAAAATGGCGTAACTCAAGAAAATGTTTCTGAGGTGCCTGCACCGACAAGAGAGGAAGTTAATGATGATGATCAAGATACTTCTGACCAAGCTCCTACTGAAAGTCGAAGGTCCACAAGGACACGTTCCGCACCAGAGTGGTACGGCAACCCTGTCTTGGAAATCTTGTTGTTAGACAACGGTGAACCTTCGAACTATGAAGAAGCGATGGCGGGCCCGGATTCCGACAAATGGCTAGAAGCCATGAAATCCGAGATAGGATCCATGTATGAAAACGAAGTATGGACTTTGACTGACTTGCCCGTAGAGCGGCGAGCCATAGAAAATAAATGGATCTTTAAGAAGAAGACAGACGCGAATGGTAATGTGACCATCTATAAAGCTCGGCTTGTCGCTAAGGGTTATCGACAAGTTCAAGGGGTTGACTACGATGAGACTTTCTCACCGGTAGCGAAGCTAAAGTCCGTCTGAATCATGTTAGAAATTGCCGCTTTCTACGATTATGAGATATGGCAAATGGACGTCAAAACGGCATTCCTTAATGGTTTCCTTAAGGAAGAATTGTATATGATGCAGCCGGAAGGTTTTGTCGATCCTAAGAATGCTGACAAGGTGTGCAAGCTCCAACGCTCGATTTATGGGTTGGTGCAAGCATCTCGGAGTTGGAACATTCGCTTTGATGAGATGATCAAAGCGTTTGGGTTTACACAGACTTATGGAGAAGCCCGCGTTTACAAGAAAGTGAGTGGGAGCTTTGTAGCATTTCTCATATTGTATGTAGATGACATACTTTTGATGGGAAATGATATAGAACTTTTGGATAGCATTAAGGCCTACTTGAATAAGAGTTTTTCAATGAAGGACCTTGGAGAAGCTGCTTATATATTAGGCATCAAGATCTACAGAGATAGATCAAGACGCCTCATAGGTCTTTCACAAAGCACATACCTTGATAAGATATTGAAGAAGTTCAATATGGATCAGTCTAAGAAGGGGTTCTTGCCTGTGTTGCAAGGTGTGAAATTGAGCTCAGCTCAATGTCCGACCACGGCAGAAGATATAGAAGAGATGAATGTCATCCCCTATGCCTCAGCCATAGGTTCTATTATGTATGCCATGCTGTGTACCAGACCTGATGTAAACCTTGCCGTAAGTTTGGTAGGAAGGTACCAAAGTAATCCCGGCAAGGAACACTGGACAGCGGTCAAGAATATCCTGAAGTACCTGAAAAGGACTAAGGAAATGTTTCTCGTTTATGGAGGTGACAAAGAGCTCGTCGTAAAGGGTTACGTCGACGCTAGCTTCGACACAGATCTGGATGACTCAAAGTCACAAACCGGATACGTGTATATTTTGAATGGTGGGGCAGTAAGCTGGTGCAGTTGCAAGCAGAGCGTCGTGGCGGGATCTACATGTGAAGCGGAGTACATGGCAGCCTCGGAGGCAGCACATGAAGCAATTTGGGTGAAGGAGTTCATCACCGACCTAGGAGTCATACCCAATGCGTCGGGGCCGATCAAGCTCTTCTGTGACAACACTGGAGCTATTGCTCTTGCCAAGGAGCCCAGGTTTCACAAGAAGACAAGGCACATCAAGCGTCGCTTCAACTCCATTCGTGAAAATGTTCAAGATGGAGACATAGATATTTGTAAAGTACACACGGACCTGAATGTAGCAGATCCGTTGACTAAACCTCTCCCTAGAGCAAAACATGATCAACACCAGAATTCCATGGGTGTTCGATTCATCACAATGTAACTAGATTATTGACTCTAGTGCAAGTGGGGACTGTTGGAAATATGCCCTAGAGGCAATAATAAAAGCATTATTATTATATTTCCTTGTTCATGATAATTGTCTTTATTCATGCTATAATTGTGTTATCCGGAAATCGTAATACATGTGTGAATAATAGACACCAACATGTCCCTAGTAAGCCTCTAGTTGACTAGCTCGTTGATCAACGGATAGTCATGGTTTCCTGACTATGGACATTGGATGTCATTGATAACGAGATCACATCATTAGGAGAATGATGTGATGGACAAGACCCAATCCTAAACATAGCACAAGATCGTATAGTTCGTTTGCTAGAGTTTTTCCAATGTCAAGTATATTTTCCTTAGACCATGAGATCGTGTAACTCCTGGATACCGTAGGAGTGCTTTGGGTGTGCCAAACGTCACAACGTAACTGGGTGACTATAAAGGTATACTACGGGTATCTCCGAAAGTGTCTGTTGGGTTGACACGGATCAAGACTGGGATTTGTCACTCCGTATAACGGAGAGGTATCACTGGGCCCACTCGGTAATGCATCATCATAATGAGCTCAAAGTGACCAAGTGTCTGGTCACGGGATCATGCATTACGGTACGAGTAAAGTGACTTGCCGGTAACGAGATTGAACTAGGTATTGGGATACCGACGATCGAATCTCGGGCAAGTAACATACCGATTGACGAAGGGAATTGTATACGGGGTTGCTTGAATCCTCGACATAGTGGTTCATCCGATGAGATCATCGAGGAGCATGTGGGAGCCAACATGGGTATCCAGATCCCGCTGTTGGTTATTGACCAGAGAGCGATCTCGGTCATGTCTACATGTCTCCCGAACCCGTAGGGTCTACACACTTAAGGTTCGGTGACGCTAGGGTTGTAGGGATATGTATATGCAGTAACCCGAATGTTGTTCGGAGTCCCGGATGAGATCCCGGACGTCACGAGGAGTTCTGGAATGGTCCAGAGGTAAAGAATTATATATAGGAAGTGCTATTTCGGCCATCGGGACAAGTTTCGAGGTCACCGGTATTGTACCGGGACCACCGGAAGGGTCCCAGGGGTCCACCGGGTGGGGCCACCTATCCCGGAGGGCCCCATGGGCTGAAGTGGGAAGGGATCCAGCCCAAAGTGGGCTGGGGCGCCATTTCCCCCTAGGGCCCATGCGCCTAGGGTGGGGGAAACCCTAAAGGAAGAGTCCTAGGAGGGGAAGGCACCTCCTAGGTGCCTTGGGGAGGAGGGATTCCTCCCCTTGGCCGCACCCCCGTAGGAGATTGGATCTCCTAGGGCCGGCGCCCCCCCCCCCTTGGCCCTCCTATATATAGTGGGGAGATGGAGGACTTCTTACCCCACATCTTTGGTGCCTCCCTCTCTCTCTCCAACACATCCTCCTCCTCCATAGTGCTTAGCGAAGCCCTGCCGGAGTACTGCAGCTCCTTCACCACCACGCCGTCGTGCTGCTGCTGGAGCCATCTTCCTCAACCTCTCCTCCCCCCTTGCTGGATCAAGAAGGAGGAGACGTTACGCTGACCGTACGTGTGTTGAATGCGGAGGTGCCGTCCGTTCGGCGCTAGGATCTCCGGTGATTTGGATCACGTCGAGTACGCCTTCCTCATCCTCGTTCTTTGAACGCTTCCGCGCGTGATCTACAAAGGTATGTAGATGCAATCCAATCACTCGTTGCTAGATGAACTCATAGATGGATCTTGGTGAAACCGTAGGAAAATTTTTGTTTTCTGCAACGTTCCCCAACACTTAAAACCATCCCGACATAAACGGGAACCGCTAACGAGATTTTTATTTATGGATGGCACATGATGAACGTTCTTCGGACGCACAGTCTTCCCCGAAGTAAACTTCAGATCGACCGTACCAACACCTCGAACGATGGCATGTGACCCGTTCCCCATCAGCACAGGTGAAGTCCCTATTGCCTGGCAAGAAGAAAACATGGAGGCGTCAGCACAAACATGTACATTGGCACCGATGTCAATTAACCAATCAGGGGATTGAAATACTGAAAGGATGGTAGGAAAAATACCGTACCCTGATTCCTTCATATCAATATCACCGATGACAACATTAGTGGACTTGCGGCTCTTCTCATGTTCGCGCTCCTTAAAGTGGTTAGGACACTTCGGAGCCCAGTGATTAGGATCACCGCAGACATGGCAAATTCCCTTTCCCTTCTTATGAGAATTCTTCTTGAAGTTGGTAGAATGTGATGGCTTGTTCTTTGTATCGAACTTGCCTTTGCCCTGAGTTTTGTTCTTATTGTTTTTGAACTTGTTGGGCTGGGAGTTCTTCTTCTGTACCATGTGGGCACTAGAACCTCCCTCAGCAACTCGAGCACGTGTGTCCTTTGCTCTCGCCTTCTCTTCAACATCAAGAGTACCAATGAGATCCGCAACGGAGAACTCCTGTCTCTTGTGTTTCAGGGAAGTAGCAAAATTGTTCCACGAAGGTGGAAACTTGGCAATGATGCCTCCGGCAATAAATTTGTCTGGCAACACACACTTGAAGTACTCAAGTTCTTTTGCGAGCGACTGTATCTCATGAGCCTGCTGTACAACAGGGCGCTCATCAGTCATCTTGTAGTCATAGAATTGCTCCATGACGTACAACTCGCTGCCGGCGTCCGAGGCACCAAACTTAGCCTCGAGCACAGCCCACATGTCCTTGTCGTTGTCAAACGACATATACGAATCCACAATGGAGTCATCAAGAACACTCAGAAGAGCGCCTTTAAAGAGGGTATCGATCTTCTCGAAAGCTTCCAGCTGTGCTGGATTAAGATTGCCCTTAGGCTTGCCCTTGGTGGCGTCATAGCAGCCCATGGTCTGAAACCAGTAGACTGCTCTCGTGCGCCACCTCTTATATTGCGCCCCCTTAAAGGCAGGCGGCTTCGGATGCGCAGCAAAACCACTCGGAGTAAATTGCCTATAATCAGGTTTTTGGATTGTTTGAAATATGAGCAAGTTATTACGAGATTTAATCCGAATAATTAGAAGATAAATCATGACTACAGTAGCAGAGATTAAACTAATCATGCGAACTAGCATAGCAGATGAACAGATCACATCTAGGGCACATACTAGAAACATGAATTCTACCACGATCTCGAACAGGAAGGATAGAATCACATACGGTGCAGCGGGAGCAGCACCGCCGGCGTTGACGTTGTCGCCCATGTCGTCGAGGATGAGGTTGCCGAGGTCGGGGAAGAAGTCGTCGTTCGCGAAGTCGTCGCTGCCAGCAGTCGCGCGAGTGCGCTCCCCAAAAACCTGATCGCCCCTCCCGTACAGGATCACGAGAGGCGGGGTTCCGGAGGCCTGCTGTCCCTTCTCCCAGTTCACGCCGAAAGGAGGGATGGAGAAGACTTGCTTGGCGGCACAATGATCTGGAACGGTGGTGAGAAACCATACGAAACGGCGGCGGCTAGGGTAGACGTCTGCCTGACTATATAGTGCGGGCCGGGTAGGTCGTGGGAGTAAACCCCATGTCCAAGTCGTCACGATCCAAAAGAATCGGAAACGGTTTAGTAATTAACGCGTTCGTTAATTATTAATTAATAACTCATTAATTTTTCCCGAGCAGCAAAAATATAGACAACGTGCATAGCTCTGTCCTCGGCTCAATCCCGCAACCCGCGGCGCGGCGAGCGAGGAGGAGGAGCGCGCGTGCAGGTCTCCTCTTCTCATGCTCATACAAGTGGTAGAAGAGCTCATCTTATAAAGAGATGCAACTCTCTCTCAACTTCCGAGGTGGGACTAAACTTTAACCTCACTCACTCCACTCACATGTGTGCATAAATGAGCCAAAAGAATTTCAGAATTTTAGTTGGGCTTTGAGCCAAAGGCCTACTAGCAAAATTCCAACACCGTGCACTATGTGATGCTCTATCGTGTACTCCTATGTAAAGGCTTGGTACATTCCTGACGACTCTCATTTCTACTTGAGAACGTCACATCAGGAGAAGCTCGTATATGGGAGATGCACTCATTTCTAGCTAAGACAAGTCACTTCCGTCTTGATGGATGAGATTAGGGGAAGAGTGATGTATGTTAGGAGGATACACTCTCTAAGATATATAGTCTGAAACCTATTTTTTTGGGTGGGTGCGAGATGATTCGAACCTACGAACTTTTTACAATGTTTATTTCATTATAGCCGTATGCATCATTATGATGCAAAGGCCGGGGAGTCCCTTTTTAAAAAAAATGTATATTTCATATCTCGATTGTACACGCATACTACATATATTGTCCTCATATCCACTGCATGTGCAACATTTAAGGCTCTAAAGCCAGCATGCTATATGTCTAGCTCCGGCAAGCATGTGCAAAATCACCTCCCATATATCCCTACATCCACACTACTTTTCTAAAGGTTTCTATATATACACACAGAGAATCAATGAATCATGATGCAAGCTAGCCATGAATTTACTTCATCGCGGCTGCCCCCCTAATGGCCGGTCACATTTGAACTTCGAAGTGCTATATGCCATCAAGAATTAGTTTCACTGCCTTCTTATTTTTGCAGCGAGAAGTCCCCCTACTTCCATAAGATAAAATCGAGGGATCTTCATGAGATTAATCAGTGCAAAAATTATATTTAACAATTAATTCCACTATGTCAGGAGACCATTCCCAGTAGCAACGCACACATGCATAACTTCTCTTGATCAATCCATGTTCACATTACACACAAGAATACCGTACAATCTAGAGCTGACAACTATCAAACTAAATGCATGCATGGTGAACACTTGAGGTGTCGCTGCTCAGATGTTGGTTGTGATTGACCATCGTGACATACTATTGTTGTGAAGCGTAGATCAGAAGTATTCAACTAGTAGATAGGGACAACAATGAGGCCCTAGACCCACCAAACTAACAAGGATTTCATCCTTTAGGGGTGGGTGAGAGAGAACCTTCCCCATGGGGATATTTACTGAAGTAGTTTCCCCATAGGGTAACGGGATGGAGAAGGTATCCTATTCCCCACACCCATTCATCCCTGATCATGCAAACATGGATGGAGATGGGATAATGGGGAATATATGGGGACATGGATATTCTAGGGAGGGCATCGATTGTCCCCATTTCCATTTCTATTTGTATACACATGAACAAAGGTTGAATCCACGGAGATCCAACAGACCTGAATCTCGTGAGATCCGTTGGAGACATATCTTAACGTACCCTCTGGCAAAGCTAGATGCCCCGCCGGGACGGAGTTGAGCGTGGAGGACGCTATTACATCTTCATCGAGTTGCGACCACTTCATCCTGAGTAGGACACAAACCCTAATAAAAAACACCTAAAACGGAGTAGAAAACCCTTCCGTCAGTAAGGGCGACCGAACGGTTTCCAAAAGAGCAACTGACACGTAGAGTGGATATTTCCGAGAGCCCAGAAGCAACATTGTTGTTAACAGAGCTAAGAAAACTAGCATCCACTTGTGAGAATATTATGGTTGGATTGAAAACTTTTAAACAGTCAGCTATCTGGCACCCGAGCGATGGCGCTAGAATTGATATATGGAAGGTCACTCGATCGGAGGGAGACACCTAGAGGACATTGTTTACTACAAACGGGTCAAGACTTAATTGATCCAAATTCTAGGAACTGGGATGACCAGCTGATCAAGGATAACTTGTAGCTCATAAATGCATGGTTAGGCGAATTTAATTGCGTCGCAATATACAAAGTCGGTTTGCTTCACGATGAGCTCGGTGTATCTGGAGGCATGGAGATCTAAGTACATGACCGGGGGCCGTCTTAATGAGGGAGTTGGAGGGATGGAGCCACATCTGTTTTGGAAGTTATTGTGGGGAGATTGGTACCCACTAAAGTTCATATTTTCAATTGGAGGGTGTTGGCTGATCATCATATGCAAACCCCCGTTCTATGCCATGTTTGTCATGTGGATCCCCAAGATCTCAGTCATATGTTGTTCCTATGCGATAGAGCTATGGACGTTTGGAAGGAAGTTGCACTGCGAGAATTCATATAACCTTTAGCGGCTCGGGAGCGATCGGGAGTTGTAACTCCGGAGCAACTTCTTTGTGGTGAGCTTCCTGGAGGGATGGCTCTTCCCATTGCGAATGGAATTGAGACTATTATGGTTGCATGATGGTATCTCTGGTGGGATCACCGAAAAATTTCACATGGTAAGACGTGGTATCCCCTACTAGGTCGGCCATAAGTATAAAAAGGGTTGTGTTGAATGCTTTGGCTGTTAAGATAAAAGCTTCGTTTGGAATGTCAAACGGAGCAGGACAACGGTGAGGACTATGAAACATAACATTGATGCGAGTTTTTACCCGGACGTGGGGGTTGGAGCGACGGGAGCTTTACTCCGAGACTCCAATGGGGCGTTGATAGTTGCATCATGTTCTTTTGAAGACGTTGCCATGGACGTTGCATCAATAGAAGCAGTCGCACTATTGGAAGGGTCATGACTTGCAGACTTGTTGGGGATCTTAGCAGTGGCGGTGGAGAGTAATTCAATGGAGATAGTTCAAGTCATTCTTGATCCAGCCGAGTATCGAGCATAAGGAGAAGTGGTGACTAATGACTGCCGGGAGGTTTCGAATTCCTTCGGCATGGCGACTATAGCATACATGTGCCCGTGAAAGCAGTGTTGTTGTGTGTTCGCTTGCTCGAGCAAGTTAACAAGAAAACTATCTGAGGAGTGGCGTGATTATCCTCCGTACTCCCGTATTCGTTATCGTGTACTCCCCCCATCCCAAAACGCTCTTATATTACGGGACGGGGGGAGTAACGGGCAAGATCATTGTTCAATAAAGGTAGCTGAATTTCAAGAAAGGAAGGAAAAAAAAACAGCGTACACGGTGTAGTGGGCTGGCCGCTCGCGAAATTTAGTTGCTCCAGCTTGGACCATGGTTGGGCAGGCGTCCAATATCTTGGCCACTTTGGGCCCATCTTGTGACACGAGAAAGGACCAAACGCGCCGGCGGTGAGAGAGGAGAGGATGGAGCGGCGGCGCAAGCCTCTTCCGCGCCGGCCGCCGTACTGCGCTCCTTTTACGTCAGGTCGTCCACCAGCCAAGAAGAGGAAGAGATTGGGCTCCGAGGGAGAGATTGAACCTTCGGCCGGGGCGGCAGGAGTCGACCGGATCAGCGCCCTCCCCGACGAACTCCTCGGCGAGATCATCTCCCTCCTCCCCACCAAGGACGGCGCCCGCACCCAGATCCTCGCGTCCCGGTGGCGCCACCTCTGGCTCTCCGCCCCTCTCAACCTCGACTGCCGTGGCTTCGCCACCGCCGCGGTCGTCAGATACCGCAGGGTCTACAACAACGTCCCCTCTGCTGTAGCGCACATTCTTGACCGCCACCAAGGCCCCGGCCGCCGCCTCCGTGTCAAGGGGTACCGTCTCCCCGTCGCCGCCGCCGCCGCCACCGCCCTGAATTGGTGGATCGTGGCCCCCGCCCTCGCCGCCGCCGCCTCCGCCGCCCTGGATTGCTGGCTTGTGGCCCCCGCCCTCGACGGCCTCCAGGTGCTCGAGTGCTGGGTTTCTTCCAAGCGTTCTAAACCGCTTGGGCCGCTGCCGGCGTCCGCCTACCGCTTCTCGCCCACCCTCCGCGTCGCCACCTTCGGTGGCTGCCGCCTCCCCGACGACGACATCGCCCAAGGGCTTCACTTCCCCAACCTCAAGCACTTGTCACTTGAATCCGTCTCCACCTCGGAGCATTCTCTGCACAGCCTCATCGCCCGTTGCCCCGCTCTGGAATGCTTGATGATTCACACAATCTTCAGCTTCCGTCGCCTTCGGATCAATTCCCTCACTCTTACGTTCATATGTGTGCAAGATCAACTTCAGAACTGCAAGGCATTCAGTCAGCTCCAGTTTGAGGAACTCGTCATCCAGAATGCGCCTTGTCTTGAAAAGTTGATCCCTCTCTACTTTGAGTGTGGTCTGCAGGTGTCGGTAATCTCCGCGCCTAGACTTCGCACCTTGGGCTTCCTTACTGATTGGGGCGATCATTCTACCAAACTAGTGTTTGGCTCCACAGTTATTCAGGTGATTAACCTTCCAACTGCTCTATATACTTCTTGCCTTATATATGGGATGTCTAACTAGTTAACCCGTGTTTGTCATCTGCACTTTTATATAGCCTGATTTTGTCTCCCATGCTCCATTTAGGGATTGCGCGCCAATAGCCTGACAACGGCGGTGCACACTGTCAAGATTTTAGCTGTCAATGTCAATATTCTTAGTTTGGATAATCTTCTTGACATGATGAGATTCTTTCCATGCTTGGAGAAGCTGCACGTGAAGGTGGCTGTTTCTTCCTTGATAATTCCTAGCGTCGTTTAGCTTAGCTTTTGATATACTCACTGTTCTAAAGCGGTGAAAGATTTTATGTCTTTCTTTGCAGTCATGGAGTTCGGGTGAGAAAAATTTGTGGCATCATAAACACCGGGATCTTCTCAGATGTCTTGACATCCGTCTCAGGACAGTAGTGTTGGAAACGTACCTGGGCAGCTGGTCACAGGTTAACTTTGCCAAATTCTTTGTGCTGAACGCCAGAGTGCTGGAGTCAATGACGTTTCATGTTGAGGCCAGCTTGTACGATGAGGAGTTCTTGGCAGAACAGCGTGGGAAGCTTCAGCTAGGGAACAAGGCTTCAAGAGATGCTCAGTTTCATTTTACAACTGGTACTTCTCTCGAAGCTGTTTGGGAGACCAAGCATCTCAGTGATCTTAACTTGAATGACCCCTTCCTGTGTAGATGTTGAAATGGGTTTGGTGAGTCAGGAATTATCTTTGCTTATCTCATTTGTGTTCTGTGAAGACTTTCTTAGTACCCTTGTCTGTAGTATGTGTATATGTACAATCTTGTGTCATTTCTTTTGTCCTACACTTCCTGGTATATGCACAATCTCACTGAAAAGTTTTGGATTCGTCAACAATGTTGCTACAGTATAAGACGGCGGCTTGTCGAGATCCATCTTTTAATCTTCCATTGGAACATCTGTTCAAGGACTCTGCATGCAGTGTCATTCTTCAGTGTTAATTGAAGGGTGGGTATTTATTCTGGAATGTCTTATGAATACCATTGAAGTGAAGGAAAAGGAAACAACTTAACTCTTCTGATTTAAATGATTTTTTACTGTCTGGACCATACATCGCATCAGTGTATTGGTTACTTATATTTATCTAGCTTCTGGAGGATTTATGAGTTCACCCTACTTGTTATTGCTTGGCCTCGTACAATGGAAGTAAATGCGAATCGTTCTGTTTATCGATGCAACTGCATTTTGATTATTTATTAAACTACTACTGCATCTAAATTAACAAGTGCAATTGTATCGAGGTTTTGACAGGTGCAATTGTGTTGAGATTTCGAATTGGAATATATCAGATGGTTTTCGTGTCTGGGTGTTCTATGCACTGTCTTTTGCAGTTAGAGACATCACACACAAATAATCTTACTATTGTTTTGTGCTGTCCTATTATACTTTTTTTCCGAGAATGATTGTCTTTTGCTTTATGTCGCCTTTTTTTGTCCTATTGTACTTGTGAGGAGAAATACTTTTTTTATTCTTTTGCTTTATGTCGCCTTTGATCTTATTCGAGTAATCCTCTGAATCTTTTATTTGCTGTTGCCACTCGATTCTTGTCTGTTTTTTTGCAAAACTGTTCTGTGAACAGTGACTCAGCAACGTAGAGTACCACATTAATTTGCAACGAGGTGAGTCACACATAGCTGTTACCATATAAATTATCGGTCCTATATTATTCATGCTCCTGGATTCAGTCATATATGTATTTTCTTGGCCTTGATGATTCAATAATTTCTATGATGCTTTGCTTCATGGCTGCCGCAAGTTTGCATCGCTGATTGCTAAGTTAGCTACCACACATTATATGATCTCAAGCATTTGTTCTCTGAGTCATTGTTTTGCACTTCTGCTACTGCCACCGAGTCCTCTGATTTAATGCTAATGCAGCTTCTCAGGTATCTGAGAACTGCCTGCTACATCTAAATAATATCCATACCTTGGTTGCTCTCTCTCAGAATTCGAAAAGTACCCAACTCTGTACATTGACTGTTGTGAAGATCCTGAACATCATTATTTGCAAGCTACTTGATACAGGTTCGGTTCTTGATGAGATGGAACCTGAAACTGTATTTGTTGTAGTCTTGTAGATAAGGCTGACAGCAGCAAGACTTGTGTGATTGATGTGTGTGTGTTTGTGATGTGCGTCGGAACTTAGCTGTGAGTGTAGAGACGGTATCCACCAGCCGGAATAATCTAATAATGTCACTTGTGTACTCAATAGAAGTACTCAATAATGCGTATATATCGAGCATGCAATGCAGGAGTAATTTGATTCGAGTACTGATGTTTGTAGTATGCCTATATGCACATTCCCGTGTCATTTGTTTTGTCATACACTTTAGGGTATATGCACAATCTCGCTGAAAAGTTTAGATCCCATCTGGATTCTTCAACGATGCAGCTTTGGTCTTCCATTGTAACATGAATTAAATGATTTCGCCTGCAGTGTCATTCTTCAGTGGTAATTGAAGGGATCTTGTTTTCTCTGGAATGTCCATGAATACCACTGAAGAAAAGGGGGAGGAAACGACTTTACTCTGTAATAATCTGAAGTCAGTTTTGTATTGTCTGGTCCATACATCGTATCAGTGAATTGGTTACTAAATTATGTTTATCTAGCTTCTGGATGATTTATGAGTACACCATTTCTTGCTGTTGCTTGGCCTCATACAATGGAAATAAATACGGACGGTTCTTTCTATCGATGGAGCTACATTTTGATTATTTATTAAACTACTTGCATCTAAATTAACAACTGCAATTGTATTGAAGTCCTAAATTTGAGTGTCTGAGATGCTCTTTGTACCTGAGTGTTCCAGGCACTAGCTTGTGCAGTTAGAGACATCACACACAGCAAGTAGTCTTAGGTTGCTGTTTATTTTACTTGTGAGGAGAAAGGCTATTGTTTTATTGTAATGAAGTCCTAAATATGCTGCTGTTTGAATCTTTTCTTTGCTGTTGCCACTGGACTCTTGTCTGATACTACTTTCTGTGAGCAGTGACTCAGCACTGTACAGTACTATATTGTTTTGCAACAATGTGAGCCTCATAGAGACGTTACGGTTCATATTTTTGGCCCTTAGTATTATTCATGTTCTTGGCTTCAGTCATTTGTATTCTCGTGGCTTGATGATTCGTATTTGTCATTCCTATTCAGCGCTTACTGGCTGTAATAGTATGATGATGGTTTGCATCGCTGATTGGTAAGTCAGTTAGCACGCATTATTGTTAAACTCAATTATTTCTCTTATGCCGCCTCAAGTTTTCCACATTGTTTTCTGAGTCAATGTTTGCAGATCACAACTCTAAATGTTGACAGTTTCGAAGTTTTTTGAACACCAACATTTGTAGATCACCAACTACTCGGTACAGGTTCGTTTGTTGATGAAATGGAATCTGAAACTCGATCTATCCGTTGTACATATATAAGTTGCCAGCAGCAAGATTTGTGTGTGATTGACGTGTGTGTTTAACTGTTTATGATGGGAGAAGAGTTGAGCTGAAAGATGATGAGGCTAATGCAGAAACCATTTCAGCCTGTTCAATTCAGCCCTTTTTTAGGTCTTTACCATGCAATGAAAAGAAGGGTATTTGAAATTTTGAAGTGACACTAACATTTGTATTAGCTTAAAGAAGTACTACAACCTATTTGCCAAATTATAGTGCATAGAATTATTTTTTTCTATAGTCAAACTTTTGACCAAGTTTATGTATACAAAAACAATAATTTGCAATAGTAAATATCATGTAAAAATATATCTCATGATAACTCTAATGGTAGTATGAATGTTGATAATTTATCATAGTTTTAAATAGCCGGCTATAGCTCTGCTATAGTCCGCTATAGCCTTTTCAGTAGGTTGCCGCTAAATGGTCTCATGTATAAATAGCCCGCTATAGCTGATTTTAAGGTCCGCTGCTATTTGGCATAGCCCGCTATTTAAAACAGTGTAATTTATTACAAACTTAGTCAAAGTTTAAGGATGACCTTGAAAAGAACTTATATGCACTATAATCTGGACTTCTGGAAGGGGTAATTATGTTTTATTCAGCAGATTTCTCATCGGAGATGCCGTTAATTAATTATCGTTGGTTGGTGAGTGCTCGGCGTTGGAACCTAGCTGCGGGTGTAAAGCCGGCATCTACCAGCCAGAATAATCACACAACGTCACATGTGCAGGCTACGCACCAGCCGGGCATGCAATGCGCGAGGTAATTTCCAGCCTCCAGCTAGCTAGCTTAGTTTGGTCCCGTCTGCCTCCACACAGTAACGGATCAGTTGCTCGGAATCCTCACTCGTTTTTACATATACTACCTCCGCTTCTCCAGGTATTAGCAGATCAATGGCGATAGCAGTGGGAGTAGGTGTGGGTGAGTGGGTATGGTGGCCGGGCCTCGCCCTCGGCGCCGTCCCGCTGCTCTGCCTCGCCGTCTGGCACTCCACCGACGCGTGGTACCGCGCCGCCTTCTTCCTCAGGCACGGCGGCCGGCGCCGCCTGCCGCCGGGCCACATGGGCCTGCCTTTCCTCGGTGAGACGCTCTCCTTCGTCTGGCACTTCAAGCTCGCGCGCCGCCCGGACGACTTCATCGCCGCCAAGAGGCGCGCGCACGGCTCCGGGGCCGGCATCTACCGGACGCACCTCTTCGGCTCCCCTGCCGTCATCGCGTGCTCTCCGGCGGCCAACAAGTTCGTGTTCCAGTCCGCCGATAACTTCGGCATACGGTGGCCGGTGCCGGAGCTCATCGGCCACAAGTCCATGGTCAACGTCGAGGGCGCCAGCCACGCCAGGCTTCGTGGGATCATCCTCACCGCCATCAACCGCCCCAGCTCGCTTCGGACCATCGCCGCCGTCGTGCAGCCGCGTGTTGTGGCGGCGCTGGCCGCGTGGGCAGACATGGGGACAATCGTTGCCTCCACCGAGATCAAGAAAGTAAGAGATCTATTCATCGGTGAGCATGCATGTGCTTTTCTTCTCTGTCAATAGTGAATAGTGATGCTCCTTAAATTGCACAGGTGACGTTCGCGAACATATTCAGAATGTTCATAAGCATGGAGCCGTCGCCATTGACAGAGCAGATAGACCAGTGGTTCGGCAGCCTGATGGCTGGCCTCAGGGCATTCCCCTTGGATTTTCCAGGGACAACATTTCACCGCGCTCGCAAGGTAATCTGTTTTTCTTTTCATACAATGCACTAAATGGATCGGGTATTCGGGTTACACTATCAAGAGAGAGTCAAGGTAATTTGTTTGCTCCTTGTTTTTACAGAAATCATTAAAATAACTGTAGAGGAATCTAACAACTTGTGCAGTGCCGTCAGAAGCTGAACGCGGTCTTCCGACATGAGCTGGAGGCAAGGAAGAAGGTGGACAAGAAGTGTGATGATCTCATGAGCGGGCTGATGTGCACCGAGGATGAGCAGGGGAAGAGGCTGAGTGATGAGGAGGTTGTGGACAACATGGTCAACCTCGTGGTCGCTGGCTATGAATCCACGGCCAGCGCCATCATGTGGGCTACCTACCACTTGGCCAAATCCCCTGCCGCCCTCGCCAAGCTCCGAGAGGAGAACATGGCAGTGAGCGAAAGCAAAGGTGGTTCATTGATGATCACCCATGATGACCTCCCAAGGATGAAGTACACGGCGAAGGTGGTGGAGGAGACGATCCGAATGGCCAACGTCGCCCCCATGGTGCACCGCGTGGCGAACCGGGACGTGGAGTATGGTGGGTACACGATCCCGGCAGGGTGGCCGGTGCTCGTGTGGGTGAGGTCGCTGCACACCGACCCAGTCTACTACCAGGACCCCCTCACCTTCAACCCCGACAGATGGGATGTATGTTGTTGTTTTTCTCTCATTGATCATGGATGCAACTTCATCATGTACGCACCAATTGTCAACGAAGAACTTGATGAATGCAGAAACCAGCGAAGCCAGGGACGTACCAGGCATTCGGTGGCGGATATAGGATTTGTGCCGGGAACATGCTCGCGAAGTTGCAGATCACCATCATGCTCCATCACCTCTCCACTGGTTATGAGTGAGTGATGATATATATTACTTCAAATCCTATGTAATCACTAACATGAGATCAGTAGAACTCATTTGCTTATTTTTATCTTGGCATTTGATTGATTTATTTCTTTATTGCATAAACTGGCATTTGATCCTAGTTTGCCATACGAATGATTGTTTCAGATGGGAGCTGTTGAATCCTGATGCGAAGATCAATTACCTTCCACACCCAAGGCCAATGGACGGTGCATCCATGACCTTCCGTAAGCTTAGAGCTTGATGGAGATGCATTCAATGATTTTTTCTAGCTATGTGCTAGTGCATCAATGTTAATTCTATTAGTATTGTATGATCATATCAGAACTATAGCTAGTATATCTTTTTCTGGAAATGACATTATCTTTGTAAGCAAACATGGGCATAATGCTTTTAAATTTGTACTGCAAGGGACAAGACCATTATTTGAAAGCTACTAGTTTTTTTTTTGTGATGAGAAGGCCATTTATGAAGCTCGGCTTGATTACTTTTGGTTGAATGGGTGCACAATAGATGAGCCTGAGGGGCGAAAGAGCCCGCCGTGACTGTCGAGTATGTGTGGTCACAAGTCAAAGATAGGCAAGCTCCCATGTGAAGTGCCTCTAAATGGGCCGGCTACAGATGTGTCCCATCAATACATTTAAAAAAATCAGAAAGTAGGATTCTTATTGAATAAACTTTATATTATATCTAGGAAAATTAGTTTCACAATTGGTAAAAAAATATACTCCCTCTGATCCATATTAATTGTCGTGTACAAAGTTGTACTAAGTGTGCGACAATTAATATTGATCGGATGGAGTGGGAAAAAATGTTCATGTACTGTGTAAATATTTATATGTTCAAATAAAATAATCATACCATAGTAAAAAAATGTTTTTAAGCACCGAAATAATATTCATGTACTTTAAAATATTCATACATTTCAAAAAAGAAATCATACAAAGTCGTGCATAAGTGGCTGAATATATGTTCATAGAGGTTTTAAAAAATGTTCTGTATTTTCCCAAAGAGGAAAGGGAAAATGGAATAAAAGGAAATTAAAGTAAGAACAAAAACTAAAAGTAAAACTAAAATAAGAAAAGGTAAAGGGGAAATAAAAAAAGTAAACAAGAAACAACAATAGGAAGAAGGAAAAGAAGCAAAAAAACAGCTATTGTGTTGCATGCATGTATTTTAATTTTGTCTGTACTGCATGCTCATATCATAACTGCCTCTAGTCTATCTTGTCATTAAAAGCTTGTTTAATTGCTATGCATTTCTTTGTAATCAAACAGAAGCATGATGCTTTACAATTTTTAAGACCTGAACCCAGGTGAACTGGTTTGACATTTTTTTCCTCAAGTTAGGGAGCCCCTATTTGCCACTTTATAGCATGCAATAAGCAAGCTCCAACCACAAGCTACTTTGCATGGACAGACTACTACTACGGCCCATCAATAATTATTATTTTATTAATTAATTGTGTTTTATTTAGTAAATTATAAAATATTTTGTACAAATAGTTATAATAATTGGGGAAATATGACATAGAGTAACTAAAAAAATTGACGTACTTCAATGCAAATAATAAAGAAATATATATTAAAAAATTCATCTCATAGTAGAAAACATGTTATTATGCACAAGAAAAAATATTAATTTATTTCAAAAGAGCCCATGTATTTGAAAAAAAGATACGTATGCACCAGATTTTATGTCTATAAAAATTTATATGTTCTGTGTTTTCTCATAAATAAATAAAAGTAGAGAGAAGAAGAAAAGAAACATACACAACAGAGAGAGAGAGAGAGAGAGAGAGAGAGAGAGAAATGTCCTTGCCTTGTTGGGCATGGAGGAGGCACTAGTTTTTCCTTTGCTTACTATTTGAGGGAAACATAATAATGTAAAATAAAAGATGTAATTTTACTTGAATTTAATTAATTATATGTTTAAAATAAAATGTTCATCTAATATAAAACATGTTCCTATGGACTAGCAAACATATTTGGTATTTCAAACAAGTCCATATATTTGAAAACAATCATGAAAGTTGTTCGTATGAGTCTGACTATATGTTTATACAGTTTAATATTTTATGTATGCTTTTATAATGAAGGACGAAATAAAAAGAAAGAAAAGTGAAAATAAGTATATAAGAAACAAAAAAGCTAACCTGAATATATATATATAAAAAGAAAGAAATAAGTATATATATATATATATGGTCGCGCTATTCGTCACCATGGGTGAAGAATATTTATTCCTCACCCCAGCCCACCCACACACTGAGCCAACCAGCCTGAATCCAACGTAAGAATGAAAGGCTTGTGAGGTAAGCTTACCGAGTGGATGTGTGGTAAGATTACGAGCGTCAGAATCAGCCTCGTGATGGAAAACCACGATGAGAACCAGGAACGTGAGGTAAGATCTAGTTGCACGTAAAGTAAGATTGAGAATCAGTCCCACGCCCTGAAAAAAACACAGTAGAAAAAAAGATTTTTCTTCTTCGCATAAGAAAAAACTGATTTTTTTTGCGGGGAAGAAAAAAATCTGATTGTGACGTAAATTACTGCAATAAGTAGTGGTTGCATTCTTGCAATTTTTAGTTAACGATGTGTGGCCCCTAAGGTTGAGACGAGTAAGAAAGGGAGCAAATCGGCATTAGCATCGCTGCCTGTGTTTCGTGTTTGCTACTCTACGAATGCTATGTCTGCATGCTTCCTGAGAAGAGTACAATGAATGACTAATTTAAATATTCACTAAGAACTTTCCATGTTTAACTTGTTTGGAAAACGCATTCCCTGTTACTTTGAACGGTGGGAGCTGAGTTTGACTGTTGGGTGAAATTCTTGTGTTTTTCTTCTTGAAGGACAGCCTCAAATACTTTCATACGGTTCACTTGGACCAATTTCCTACTGTAGTCTAATATCATAGGAATGGCACATGGTAAGTTACTTTAGATCAACCACATAATGAGTTCGTCTTTACATGCCTACTTTGTATTGTACCATTTATACACAGTAGCATAATAATAAATTTAAGAAACTACCACCCAACAACAATTCGGACGACGCTAATAAAATTAAATGTTCAAGCAGTCATAAGCAAGTACGGTACAATGACTCTGGACAGTAAAGAAAATCTTCAAATATGTACATAGGAGCAGCTTCGTAATATACATCTGATTTTTACAGGCCTAAACTTCTCTAGTGAATCAGGTAAAGGACAAGTTTCATTCAGCCATAGTTAGCTTCTTTGATGGACTCAGAACCTCTGACCAATCAATCTTAGTGTTGATCTTCCATGCCACACGCACAGTAGCCTGTGGGCAACAAGGAAAAAATAAAAGTGTTCGAGAAACATCATATAAGCACCACATCCCTTCTTTAACATGGGGAGTATGGGAATCAGGGTAATCATAGATGAGCTACCTACAGTGCTAATAAAACTGATTGTGGTATCATTTTTGTTCCATAATTCATATCTATACTAGATAGAGCAACAATGGGGCAGTGGGATAAAAATAACCATTAGAGTGCCACTGTTTCTGAAAATGAGCTAACATGCTCATATGAAAATGGACTATGTCATGCATATTAAGTGCAACTGACGAATTTCAGAGAACTCTGTTATAGAGAAGAACTTGCTACTAAACAAAATACGTCCTCAGCAGTTAATACTCCCTCCGTCCCAAAATAAGTGTCTCAAGTTTAATACTACACTTATTTTGGGACGGAGGGAGTATGAATCAGCAATAGCAGATGACTGGTTAAGATGGAGTAAAACAACAAGAATTGTTCCTTGGGCATGGGATGTTCGTTTGGTGGAGGAGATACAGACTGCGCCAAAAAGCATGCCAAGAGCCTCCGTGACCTAATGTAAGTTCCTCGTAGGTGCATTTACTGAATCAATGAGCCAAAACTCCAACCCATTCAAATAATAATTTTAATTAATTCAGATTCAGAAGCATGTAAACTGCTGAATGATTTCCCACATGGGTCTGAAACAAAACCTTAAATCTTCATGGTGAACAAAGACCACCGAGATGCTAGACTCATTCTGCATGTTCGTAACAAAATTTTCAGGTGGCCAGCTGCTGGAATGTGGCTGACTCCAGAGGAACCCTCGCCTTCAGCTGCATCCACAGCCTGTCCTGCTGATCTGATCAGCAGCCTATGCCTTTGGACTCCCCTGAATGTGGAGCAAATGCATGGGAGAAAAGACCTTCACCAGCCCAGCCTCGACACTGAATGTTGTTGGTATCTCGGGACGTGCACTATAATTACCAAAAGGTCCAAGCAGTCTGGAGCTTAAGACGTAGAAGGAAAGCTGCTCCTGGCCTAGTCCTTCTACTCTTTGGCCGCTAATTTGGAAAGGTGCCTGTGTGCACACTGCTATTTATCTTTTGACTTGTAGTTCTGTAGATCAAATTTTAGTTTCTCTAGACGCGGCCTTCCGCTAGTACTGAACTTGGAAGTTGGAACGGTGACTCACTAATGGTACCATTTATGCTAATGGAACCAGGGAGGCCGCCTCGTTATTCATCTAGAAAAACATCAAACATAAACACTTTAAACAATAAACCAAGTAGTCTCCCTACATTACCTCACTGCAACCTGACAAAATCTTTGCCAATTCGTGGCCAATTACTCCCTCCGTTCGGAATTACTTGTCTCGAAGATGGATGTATCTAGAACTATTTAGTAGTTAGTCATTCCTTGTCAAAGAGCATATAAATTCTACATAAACACTTTTCTATTTCAGCATGGACCGGAACAGCAACAGTTAAGAACTTCCTAGTCTAAAAAAACATCCAACCAAACTACTTGAAGATACAAAATAAACAAGAATGCGAGTATTCCTAACAAACAATAATTACAGAGTGACATGCACAAATGGCAACAATATACTTTAAAATTCGAATTACCTCTTCTGGCAGGATGTGTTCAGTCTCCTGATATCTCCAATGTGCAGCTTATGCAAGAACTGAACTCTGAACACCAATTTGGCAATTTGGGAAGAACACGACAAAGCAAAATGAAGTGGAAATTGATTAGAACTAAAAGCACTAGAAATGGGATTGCTCACCTCCTCTGGTGCGCTCCCTGTCTGCACACACCCAACCAAAATAAATCCAAACCTGCAGACAATGTCGTCGCTGCTAGCCTAGCAAGGGAGGCAGCATCGCCATGACCACTCACACCGCAATGACCGGAATATGAATTGCATCATGGTACAACAATTGAGATAAGAAAATCATCGACACTCAAAAGGGAATGACAATTTTCTGATATATTTAGCCTACGCCTGCAAATGTTAATCCAAAACTAATACTAGAATAACTTTCAATCTACCCAGTAGCCGGATACTATGAACGCACGGGTGACGGGTTTACCCACAAAAAACAACTCGTTTATCCACATTATTATTGCAGCTGAAAATGGGGAACAATTGAGTGCCGAAAAGAGCACCCGTGAAATAGTAGTCACAAATATCAGAGAACAAGGGATACAAGAAAATGAAGAAAAAGGGAGATTGAGGATGGAAGAGACGTAACCTGTACCAGGCGAGTGTCGAGCCAGCCGTGGAGGATTAGAGGCCTAGACTCCCACTAGTGTCTGCTTCGCCTACGCGCGACAACCCACCGGAACGCCGCCCGACACGGCGACGCCGAGGCTAGCTGCCATTGCCGCACACCATGCTTCCCCGGCAGAGCTGCTGGCAACCTCCGGCTGTAGTGCCGCCCGACACCGAGAACAGCCACGGCTCAGGATGCCTCCCCCTCCCCGGATGCCCGTCGACCACCGCACCGTCGAGCCCACCAGCCGCCGCTCACCACGCAGTACCTTCCGTCAAATCTCGAACTGCTCGCAACGCCAGGCTCGTAATCCCCACGACCAGTTTTTTTCCTACCACATCCCACGACTAGCTAACCGTGTGCATTTTCTACTTTAAAATAAAAGCAAAATAAAAGGTTAACGTTGCGAGACCGATGTAAAATTACGGCGAGGGCAAAAAATTTACGGAAGGGTCAGCAACCAGACACGGTTCAATCTGATAAAGGTAACAAGTAAGTCAGTGGATCGACCGGGGTGAAAAATTATTTATTCTTCACCTGGACCGTTGGTTGTTATCCACACTAGCTCTAGTGGTTGTTATCGGAACCGTTGGTTGGCTTTAGGATCCGCACTTTTAGATGGATAAGGTTTCGATTTTCTAGATTACTGAATTTCGCCACGGCATATTAGGAATGGTCGGCTAGACCTTTCTGTGGTGGCAGGCCCGAAGATGGCAACCTACTCTGTGGCTATGGCATGCGCAGTCAGAGTAGGAGCAGCTTTGCCTTTTTGAAAATGCAGACCGCGACATGAACTACTTCGGGTATCTTACAAATTTGACATACGGTGGCAATTTACTGAAAGTTCTTGGTCCGGCATGAAGGACGCTCATTGTAAGAACTGCCATTTCTATCTGGTCAAAAGGTTCGGCACCTTATGGAACTAGGAATTGGACTGCGACGTGTCCTGTCATTTTTCGTCTAGCAAAAGGTAGGACGGTGCTGCACCGTTCACACCGGTAATGGAATTGCGGCACCATGAATTCGTTTTCGCGAGGAAAAGCCGCGTGTTCGACCATGAATACGTTTTCCAACGTGTCACACTCTAGCAGTTTACTACGCTGTCCAGAGCGGTTCTTTTTTTTTTAAGTACTGTACAGTCCAAAGCGGTTCTCTTTTTTTAAGTAAAGAAGTCCAAAGCAGTTCTGTAGGCACCAATAACATCTGAAATCATACCACAGTCCACAAGGCATGATGGTTTCTAGAGTATGAGTGAAAATTTAATGGCTAATGAGGAAAATAAGATTCACACATGTATAATCGTCCAAAACCTCATCAAGGCTTAATGACACCCAAAAAATGCTGAGTTCAGGCAAGAAAAGGTCGAGATCCAGATTGGATATCTGAAGAGAAGAGAAAACACTGCTCCATTGGTTGCTTCAACAAGTTCAACAAGGAATAAATAAAATTTCTGCGTGCGCAGAGACACACATGTGGAAACTGCACAAAAATCGATGGTAGTATTGCAAAAGTATCTGTTATTAGTATTGTGTACCGAAAAACAAGCAGCAAGCCACTCACGCTAGCTGGGCAATCCAAGATGCACTGTACTTCAACAATCTTCTAAAATGACCAAAAAATTCCAGATCAGAACATAAGGAAGCGTAGGAGCAACAGAAGATGAAGAGGGTGAGGCGGGCCGCATTGTATTATTATCAAGAAAGCTAGCTCTACAAAGTCGAGTGCAGATTAGATGAGGATAATTTATTCATAAGGTTTTGCCCACGCACACATGAGTCTAATAAAAAAATCCATACATCCAGAAGCAACTGGATCACGGAAACGACAGAAGCGGTCGCCAAAGAGATAAACAAAAAGAAAGCAAAGCTGCAGTTAAGAGGGAAAGCTCGGCAACCACCATAGGATGATGGGGAAGGGAGGTCGTGACCGTCCTAGTGGTAGTGGGCAGCGGAGTTCCTCGAGGTGAGCTCGGCGGCCGACGCATGCGTAGCGGCACGAACCTCGACGAACACCGGTTACACCGCAAATAGGGCCGAAGCAGCCACCTGAGTGGTGGCCGATGAAGGAGAGGACGCGGCGGTGGTGGGATCCCACTACGACGACCTCATGGACCTGCTGTGCTCGGCGGAGGTCGAGGAGGACCAGATCCGGCGACGGTGCGGACTTATCGACCTTGAGCAGATCTAGGAGGACGAGCTCGTGGTCGTGCCCAGGGCGGCTGGATCTGATGGACGAGAGGGAGGAGATGACCTCGTGGCCGAGGTCGGGGCAGTTTGTAGAAGGGATGGGGGTCACGCCGGCTGGACAGGAGGAGGAAGGAAGGATAATTTTTCTGGGGGAGGAACAGCAATGCGGGATAGGGTCACGGCCTCTCGGTGATTAGATGAATATATGGTTGGTAAATGATTTTTATATTAACTCTCATACTATATTAGTTTAGTTTAAAGATTCTTGGCCGCATGGTTCACGGGAGTGGTGCTTTAGCATTAGAGCATTTACATTCACATATGATAAATATAACTCGTTAAACGTTCGCGGACATGCCTGAACAATTCGCCGACAGTGATCGAGCACTCTTAAATAGCATTGTCCACGCTTGTGTATCTCATATCCGTTTCTCTATATCCATACTAAACCATGCAACTTCGATCAAACTACGTAATCAGCAAACAGACATAGGCAAGCACAATACTTTCACAACAAGATCACGATTGGATGTTCAGAGGACAACCAAAATTCACATAAACGACAAACAACTTGAAACTACATCTAAAACTTGAAATTGAACTAAAGAAAAGCGGATCTTCACCACTTACAGGTCGTCCCCTTCCCCTTCTGATCACCGGCGCAGCTGTAGCCGTCCGCGGATGGTGGAGGATTGTCCAAGTCGGAGGAGGATGGCGCAGCTGTAGGCCCTTGAGGCATCACACCGGCCCGGTCCTACTGGTGCTTGAGCTTCGCTACCCGAGCTGCCTCCGCTTCACGTCGTCCTTTGTCTCGCGCTCAGACCGCTCGATAACTAGCCGGAGAGCCTTCGCGTTCTTCCGGCGGAGCCGCCGAGCATCCATCTCCGCTATCGTAAGTGATCGGTGGTAGACCCACGCGAGGAGCCGCTCGTCCTCATCGGGCCAAAGAGGTCCCCGATGCGTCCGTCTCCCTTGCCCGTTGCCTCTCGCGATGGGCGGCGCACGCCTTCGACTCCAGCGTGCGCGTCCGGGCCGGCGGGGCGGGCACAAGCACCCACCGCTGCCCGCGTGGGGGAGCAGCAGTCGGTGGGGGCAGGAGATGGCGTGGGGGAGGCACAGACGGAGCATCCCACCCGAGTCAAACGCGTTCCGGGAGTAGCCAGCGCCGGCGTCCTCGCCGCGCCGACGGGGGAGAGGCGAACCCTCCTCTTCCCTCCATGTCACGTCGCCCCGGTTCCGTGGATGTGGAACACCGGTTGTTTGCAAATCAATTTTCACTTTGAGTTGTAGTTTTTTAAGGTTCTTCATGGTGAACACACCTCCTCCCTCCGTGTCACATCGCCCGGTTTCATGGATGTGGAACATCTGTTCTTTGCAAATCGTATTTCAATTCGAAGTGTAGTTTTTGAAGGTTCTTCGTGTAGAACCCAACTCCTTCCTCTGTGTGACGTCGCCCGGTTCCGTTGATGTGGAACGCCGGTTCTTTGTGAATCGTATTCCAGTTTAAATTGTAGTTTTTGAAGTTTCTTCACGGCAAACACACCTCCTTCATCTGTGTCACGTCCCCTGGTTCCGTAGATCCGAAATGCCGGTTCTTTGCAAATCGTATTTCAGTTCAAAGTGTAGTTTTTGAAGGTTCTTCATGGCGAACACACCTCCTCCCTCCGTGTCACGTTGCCCGGTTCCATGGATGTGGAACATCGGTTCTTTGCAAACCATATTTTAGTTTGACTCATAGTTTTTGAAGGTTCTTCATGGCGAACACACCTCCTCCCTCCGTGTCACGTTGCCCGGTTCCATGGATGTGGAACATCGGTTCTTTGCAAACCATATTTCAGTTTGAGTCATAGTTTTTGAAGGTTCTTCATGACGAACACACCTCCTCCCTCCGTGTCACGTCGCCCGGTTCCAAGGATGTGGAACGCCGATTCTTTGCAAATTGTATTTCAGTTCGAAGTGTAGTTTCTGAAGGTTCTTCATGTAGACTCCAACTCCTCCCTCCGTGTGACGTCGCCCGGTTCCGCAAAGAAAGATTCCTCGTGGTGGGTTGGCGTGGTGCCGACAATATAAAACAGAGGTTCTTGATACGTTTTGCGGTGATCATTTTTCATCTAAACCAATATTTTTATCATCCTCGTGGTGCGAAAAATGTGGTGCGCGTGAAACCCACAAAGGGAGGGCCCACCTTGTGCGGATATGTAAGGTTCATCCTATAGAGAAGGTTCTCGAACGCAAAAAAAGGGTTCTCGGGGTGGGTGGGTGTGGTATCGGTAATGTAAATCGAAGGTTCTTCACATAATGTAAGTGTTTGTAGTGATCATTTTTCATCTAACCCAACGTGCATGCTCCCATCCTTTCTCATCATCCTTGTAGGGCAAAAATCTGGTGCGCGTGAAACGCACGAAAGGGAGGGTGGGCAGGCAATTGACGAAATAGGGTTTCCCCCCCTTTGTATTACAAAGCAAACCATCACCGATACAACTAGATAGGTGCTGGGGCGGAAGCAGCACATGGACGCACAAAGAAAACGAAAGAGAAAAAGAAAAGAAACAAATGCCGACACCGGCGGATCAACAAAAATGAAGAAGCTTCGCGACTGCTGCGCCCACCGGGGATCCTCCACCAAGCTCCTATACTCCGAAGTGCTGGTACCAACCAACACCTCCAAGAAGGGACGTGACGATGACGACGCTGCTGCCAAGAGTTTCCCTGGTACACGACGAGGAGAGAGGAAGGGTACCCCCGACGCCCTCCAGGAAGGTCACGGTGTCTCCTCCTCTAGCAGCTTCGATCACGGCCAGAGAGGAGAGGAGGAAACGGATCTGGCCAACGTCGGGTCGGGTTGCGGCCGTGGAGGAGCAAGAGAAAGGGTTGACGGTGGGCTGGATGCTTGGATGTCATCTGAGGTGGAGAGGACAGAGTAGGAGAGAGAGGAACACCGTGACCCGACGGCCGTGGGGGCAGAAAGCAGGATGTGCATAGATGATAGAGAAAGAACGTTTTTTCCTTGAGAAACACTCCAACGATAGAACCCTGCTTTCTCTAAAAACGCCTAAGAGAAAAAACTTACAGATAGAAAAGGTCCAAACCTTTGCTGGATGGTTCTCCAAACACATCCCGGAACTGTTCAAGCCGAAGGTGAACTAGTCCCTATCTGTCCCTGCCTGCCGGGCTGCCATTGCGACAGCCTAGCTAGTGCCTGCGCACTATTGTCTTCACATAGACAACGTGGTCCATCTATCTCTATAAGAGGAAATAAACATCAAACGATGTATATCATGAAAATGCAAATGAGGTAAGGGGAGGGTCCAGATCCCAACACACATGTGCGCTTGTGATCGCAGCCGTCCCAGCGAAGTTTCATAAGTTTGCTTTTCCCTATATATATAGTGTTACTATTCATCACTCAGGATGCAGAATAAGTTATTCTTCACCCGAGGTAATCTTACGATCGCTTCTTAAATAAATTACGTTTAAAATATAAATAGTTACATGTGTATTGATTTAATATGTAAAATTTGGTATAAAAAACAAAAAATAGGTTATAAGACCAGAGAAATCATATTTTATGTATGTTTTATACTATGTTTTTACATTCGTAATTTTCGTAACATAAAATATTTTTTACGGTGAGTACATATTTTCTTACATTCTCTTTTTATGTTGAAATAAGACAAAATTTACGAAACGTAAAAATACGGTTCATTGATGTCAAAATAGAGAGGGGGTGAAGAATAACTATTCCCCACCCAGAGCGTCAGTGTTAACTATTCCCCACCCAGAGTGCAGAATAAGTTATTCTTCATCCGAAGTAATCTTACGATCATTTCATAATTAAATTATGTTTCAAATTCAAATAGTTACATTTCTATTGATTTACTACGTAAAATTTGACATAAGAAAATAAAAATATAAGTCATAAGACAAGAAAATTTGCAGTTTATGTGTATTTTAGACTATGTTTTTACGTTTGTAATTTTACATAACATAAAATATTTTTTACGGCGATTATATATTTTCTTACGGTCCCTTTTTGCGTCAAAAATAGGACAAAATTTACGGAACATAAAATTACGGTGCATTGATGGTAAAATAGAAGGGGGTGAAGAATAACTATTCCTCACCTAGGGTGGCGAATAGCGTGACCCTATATATATAGGAATAGTTATTCTTCACCCCCTCTCTATTTTGACATCAATTCGCCGTATTTTTACGTTTTATAAATTTTGTCTTATTTCATACATAAAAAGAGAACGTAAGAAAATATGTACTCGCCGTAAAAAATATTTTATGTTACGTAAAATTACGAATGTAAAATACAGTGTAAAACATACATAAAATGTGATTTTTCTGGTCTTATAATCTATATTTTTATTTTTTATACCAAATTCTACATATTGAATCAATGTGCATGTAACTATTTATATTCTAAACACAATTTATTTAGAAAGCGATTGTAAGATTACCCCGGATGAAGAATAACTTATTATGCACCCTGGATGATGAATAGTAACACTATATATATATATATATATATATATATATATATATATATATATAGGGTCGCGCTATTCGTTAACCTGGGTGAGGAATAGTTATTCTTCACCCCCTCTATTTTAATAGCAATGCACCATAATTTTATGTTCCATAAATTTTGTCTTATTTTATACGTAAAAATAGATCGTAAGAAAATATATAGTCGCCGTAAAAAATATTTTATGTTAGGTAAAATTAAAAACGTAAAAACGCAGTGTAAAAAAATACATAAAATGCATTTTTTGATCTTATGACCTATATATTTGTTTTCTTATGCCAAATTTTACGTGCTGAATGAAGATGAATGTAACTATTTTTATTTCAAACGTAATTTGTTTATGAAATGATAGTAAAATTATCTCGGGTGAAGAATAACTTATTCTGCATCCTGGGTGATGAATAGTAACACTATATATATATATATATATATATATATATATATATATATATATATATATATATATATATATATATACATCTGGGCTATTTTGTTACCCTTTTTGAACTGACGTGTTTTTCAACGAGAACTGATCTTCCTGCGTGCACGACAGACGGAAACAGGGGATGCAACGTGGAGCTTCCGGTCGTTCCCCGGCGCGATGCTGCGGGCCATTCGTTGCTAGAGTGGACATGTAAGGGGTTCCGCACGTCCGCGCGCTCAGCTGGATGAATTTTGCGATCTGTAGTCATCGGAGGTGACGGCTTGGGCATTTTGGTGGCGGACGTGATTTTGGGCGTCAGTGTTTACTGTGGTGTTCGTGGGCCTCAATTTACGTCGTGTTTGTCGTTTTTGATGTGAGAATTATCGGTATGTTATAGTTTTTTGAGATTTTTTTCATCTGTAATTTATGATTACAAGTTTTGTGTTCTTGGTCGTTTTCCACGCCCGCCATGGAAATCTGTTCTTCTTTTTCTGTTGTTTTACTTTCGAATTGGTGTTGCAGGGAGAGATATAAGGACTGTATGAAAAGATTTGCGTTGTCAATTTTGCTTTTTTGAGTTGTTTCTACCCCGGATTCGCATGTTGTTTTGTCGTTGGAGGAAGTTGTGTATGGCTGCTGACTGTAAGCTACGATTTCGGGTAATCTGGTCAAACTTTGTAATTAAGTTGTGTGTTTTTCAGTGTTGTTTTGAATTGATGCATGTATGTGTAGTTGGACTGCTGTCGTGTCAAAGTTTTGTTACTGTGTGTTGACATGGGAGCCGCACCGATGGCTCTGCACTTTGATTATAAAGCCCGAGCCCTCTATCAGTTTCATTCTACGAGCTGCAACCAAAGAAAAGGGAGATGGATCCTAAGCTGGGAGAGGTTACAGAGGAGGAGGAGGACGCCATAGATGTTAGGGCTGCAGTAGCGGAGCAGAGGAGGAGGAGGCGCAGGCGCAGGCAGATGGCGCAACGTGCTGCCGAGGAGGAACTGGAGGCAGAGTTCAACAGACGACTTGCGCGTGAGGTGATGGATACTTGCAACTCCAATGAATTGGAGCTTCTTTTCCCAGAGGGCAGGGGAAGGAACCATATTCAAATCATTAGTTGGGCTAGGGCGAGAGCAGCCATGGCTCCACATCCATCCACCAGGGCAAAATGGCGTCGTTTCTTTGATTGTTATGACTGAAGTAGTGAATATTATGTTTTTAAGATTTTTGTTGTGAGGGAGCAGATGTTCGAATGACTAAATGAATTCAACTTTGTTTTTGTCTCTGAATGTGTTGTTTTGTCTGCATATGTTCGACATGTGCACCTTTGAACTGCTTGGTTTTCTGAAGTTGAACTGATTTGCGGTCAAATGTTGGATGGCTTGTGTAATAACTATTTCCTACCAGCTGGCTGCCCATCTGCCTATTTATTATTTTTATAATCTATGAGTGTCCCTGACTATAAACGTTATCCATCTATGTGTGGTGTGTGGCCAAGTCTCCCCCCTCCCTTTTATTCATTCTTCCAGAATCAGATCTAGGTTCCTCTCTCTTCTCTTCGTTGCCTTTTTCTCTGTTCCTGTGTGTTCGATGGAGGATTGTTCATGCGGATGCCTGGTAAAGATGGCGCGCATAGCTGACGGCTGTGTGTACGAGTCTAGTTTGGAGCTCACTCAGACTCAGCGGCGTGGGCAACTTTCTTGTTTGCTATATGGCAACCATGGGTTTCGTACACCCTATGTTTGTCGCGTGATGGATGGTGACTTGAAGGAATCATGGGTATGTGTTTGTATTCGTTTTGTTTTCTACTTTCTTGTTGGTTTCTGTTCGAAACCCATGGACTGGATCTGTAGTTTTGTCTTATGAATAGCTTGTCTATATTTTTTAATTTGGTTTTGTTGGATTTTAACAGTAGGGATTTCTGTGTGTATTTGTTCATTACTTAACAGAATTTAAACCATTTTTTGTATAATCCCTGATCTGTTTATGAATAGATGTTTTTACTGTAGGTGTATTGATATGTATATTTTTCAGTTTAGTCAGTTCACATGTCTAGTTAGTTTTGTGTTATTGTTTTGGTTCAGATTTTTTCCATTTAAGTTTGTTATGCAAATCGTTCCGATATCTGTGTAAAAATTCAGTTATGTCAGGTGTTCATTTTGTTTTGTACTCCCATGTCGATTTGCAGAAAATGTCACCCAGGATCAGGATTGTTGCTCCTAGTTTCGGTGTTCTGAAGATGGAGACTTCAGACAAGAATGGGTATCAGTTGATGGATGTTGCCTACCACATCGACTTTGATGGTTGCATCAACCTAAGTACTGGGTGGAAGGAGTTTGCAGCTGAGTCTGGATTTGAGGATGGTGATGTGGTTATGGTTATGTTCTTGAGAGAAGACGACTCTCCGACGTTCAGAATTTATGTGCTGTAGGTTTAAATGTGGCAAATGACGCCGGCTTTGAGATTTGTGTATGGTTGATTATGTTGCAGTATTTTTTTCTTTTAAAACATTTGCATGTGAGATGGTTGAATTGTATGGTTTTATCAGAATGGTATGGAACTAGTTATGTAATGTTTTTCCTATTGTTCTGCTCAATTATAAGTGTTTTATTTATACATTCTTTATATTAGTACTGGAACATTTTCTATAGTTGAACTGATGGGCATCCTTTGTTTTGGTTGGTATATTTTTCATGTTCATAACTCGGAGACGGTGCTATACGCTGATGATTTTTTAGAACCCTTTTTTGTTATTGAGTTTGCTGAACTTACATTCTGTTAATGATAGTACTGCTCTATTTTAGGGTGCCAATTACCAATCAAATTTGTTTGTTGTATAATATTTTTTTCTTACTTTTTTACATGAATTTTGGAGCACATTTTTTTCTTTTTTATAGATGAATAATGATAGTTTTGGTATTTTATAAAATAAAAAAAAATTAATCTTCGCTGCACAATACTTTCTTTTTATTTTTGTACTTGAACCTTATGAATTGTAGTAGTTGAACTTTTTTGTAAATTCGTTTCTGAAATTTTTATTTACAGTCTTATATATATATATATTACTTCTTACCATTAAGATGTGTTTGAACTTTTTCACAATATTTTTGTTTATTAACTAATTTTTCTTGTGAGTTTTTTTTAAATTATTTTCATTTTTTATTTTTTGTCATGCGTGATCTACTGGATTTTTGTAATGGGGCGAAGTACTTTGTTGGGCCATCGGCCTGGGTCGTTGTATTCGACCCGGATAGCTTCTCTCGCGCGGCTGTGCAGCACGACGTGCACGTGAGCTATGTGTTTAGTCCCACCTCGCTAGTTGAGGGGGCTCTAGACTTGTTTATAAGCGCAACTGACGCTCACCAGTCGAACTCCTCTGAACACTTACCTGAGCGCTTATACACAGCGCTCTCTCTCTCTCTCTCTCTTGACCTGTGGGCCCTGGACGGCAGGCCCTGCGGGTATGCGGATTACTAGGGATTCGCCCACGGGCTCGAGTTCAAGTATCTAGCATTGTCAGGGCCTGCGCCTGTCCTTGGGCGGTCAATTTTTTTGTTTTTTTGGATCTAGTACTTGACTACACCAGTAACTTGGACTGGTACTTTTTTGTCCTTGTGCTGTCAATTTTTTCTTTTTCTTTTTTTGTCTGTTTGAATATAGTACTGTGGCATGACTTGCCCCCGCACCGAACCGTACCGAGGGGCATAGTTGTACTGACACATCTTCCTTGTATGGACTTTGCCCCATTATCTATCTTAGGGGTGTGGGTGCGTGGGGTGGGGTGGGGGGAAACAGAATAACTGCACTACGTCTGTCAAACGAGCGCACTGCCGCGTTAGCGCGAGGCCGAGCCGGGGGGGAGGGGGGTCGGGACCCCCCCTCCCCCATCCCGGCGAGGCCGAGCCAGGAACGAGCCGTAGCAGGCGACGATGCGCCACTTTTTTTTGGATCTAGTACTTGACTACACCAGTAACTTGGACTGGTACTTTTTTGTCCTTGTGCTGTCAATTTTTCCTTTTTCTTTTTTTGTTTGTTTGAATATAGTACTGTGGCATGACTTGCCCCCACACCGAACCGTACCGAGGGGCATAGTTGTACTGACACATCTTTCTTGTATGGACTTTGCCCCATTATCTATCTTAGGGGTGTGGGTGCGTGGGGTGGGGTGGGGGGAAACAGAATAACCGCACTGCGCCTGTCAAACAAGCGCACTGCCGCGTTAGCGCGAGGCCGAGCCGGGGGGGAGGGGGGTCGGGACCCCCCCTCCCCTATCCCGGCGAGGCCGAGCCAGGAACGAGCCGTAGCAGGCGACGACGCGGCGTGCCGCGGCGTCGCATGCGGAGGCGAGTCCGTAACATGACTTGCCCCATTATCTTATCTTATGGGTGTAGGTGCGTGGGGAAACAGAATAACCGCGTTTTCTATCTTTAGGGGTGTGGGTGCGTGGGGGAAACATGACTTGCCCCCGCACCGAACCATACCGAGGGGCATAGTTGTACTGACACATCTTCCTTGTATGGACTTTGCCCCATTATCTATCTTAGGGGTGTGGGTGCGTGGGGTGGGGTGGGGGGAAACAGAATAACCGCACTGCGCCTGTCAAACGAGCGCACTGCCGCGTTAGCGCGAGGCCGAGCCGGGGGGGGGGGGTCGGGGGGGTCGGGACCCCCCTCCCCCATCCCGGCGAGGCCGAACCAGGAACGAGCCGTAGCAGGCGACGACGCGGCGTGCCGCAGCGTCGCATGCGGAGGCGAGTCCGTAACATGACTTGCCCCATTATCTTATCTTTATTTTTTAGGGGAAAAACATCACCGTTATGAATTGTTTTTTCATTTGTACTTTTTTGATAATTTTTTGTACTGTTGTGAGTTATTATTTGTACTTTAGCCGTTTGTTTTCACCATATATATTAATTTTTTTTATTTGTATTTGATTTTTGGTATTATCTTTTGTAACTGGCTAGAGATAGTGGGCTTCGCCACGGTTGTGGGCTTTAGGCGTCCGTTTTCTCCCAGTCATCTTTTAACCCTCCCACTCACCTTTTAACCTTCTATCTTCCCCGTTCCGCTCCTCTCCCGTCCCCAAATTGATTCCGTCTTCGTTCCCCTCTTCTTCTCTTCTCGGAGCGGGAGTTGTTACTCCTGTTTCGCCGCGGGAGCGTCGGCCGGAGGGCTCAACCCCAGGGGTGGAGGTCCGGGTGCTCTTTTTTGTTCTTTTTGCTCTGCCATTGACTTTGCTTGTGCCCTCTTATGTTCAGATTTTCTCTCTATTTCTAATCTCTTGCTCTCTTTACTGTCCTAGGCTGCACTCGCTAGGGTTCCTTTGCTGTTGAACGAGCGTTTGGCGGCAGTGATACTGGATTGCGTGGCGGATTTTGTGTTTGCTGGTAAGAGTTTTGCTTTTGTATGGCGTGCTTCGTTTCTGAAATAGTTCAAATCCCTAATTTTTTTTCATGTGTCTTGCAGATCTGGTTCGGCCGATTTTAGGACTGTAGATCTCAATGGGTACATCATCCAGTCCGGAGAAATTGAATGCAGGTGATTTTCCCTGTATTTTGGATGATGTTTTAATAGATCTGGTTTTTATGTTGTACAGTTGTTGTCTTATCGACTTTATAAGTTGTATGTATTTTGATATGTGTTAATTTTGTCCTGGATTGTATGGCGTGTATGGTTTTGGCAGTTGATGCAACGTGCAGACATGATGTAGTACTTATCACCATGTGTATTTTGAACTGCCGTCCTAGCATTTGAATAGGTTGTAGTAGTCAATGAAGAACTAGTATGGTGTTGAAAGAGTTGTGTTTTCTGAAGTTTGTTCTACAAGTGGTGGGTTCATATTGTTTTATTCGGTGAACTTGTAGTGTTCACATAGTTGAACTGATTGATTGTTCTTGTACTTTTTTTTGCTAATTATGATGTTGTTGCAGATGTTGGAGTGCTGGTGCCTCCTGATTCTGACAAATCAGAACGCTTTCAAGATCTTGTGAATGTTATTTTTGAGACACCAAATCCTCTAGAAGAACTTGCGAATGTTGCTGGTGTTTCCCTTATATTTGCTCTATTTTTATCAGCCTTTAATACATATATATGCTTAGTTACATCAGTTGTTCCGTTTTGTTTTGTGTCTGATGCAATGCGCTTTATTTATCTTTTGTGTCTGCAATGTTAATTGTGTTTTAATTTTTTATGTGCGTGGTTATGTTATTGGTTTATGCAGTTAATGACAGCCATGGTGTTCCAGAGGACATTGCTGATGTTGTTAAAGATATTAATGATGGAATGTATTCACTTAACGTTGATGATGGTGATGGCAGCTTGCAGTTGTCTGTTACTCATTCTCAAAGTGTTGATGGCACTGAGCCTGTTACCCAAGCTGAGGATGTTCCTATGCAGTTACAGCTCGAGGATGAAAGGATAAGAAAGAAGAAGTATGAATTCCAGAAGAGAAAGGAATTGGAACAACGTCAAAAGGCTGCCTGTGTGCCAGAAAGTGATGTTGATGTTGCTCAAGCTCCTAAATGTGTAGGCGACGAAGGTGGTGACGCGGGTTTTTCAACTGTTCATGTCGGATCTCATGGAAGTGACATGCCTGTGAAGACAAACTTGATGCAAACTCGTTTGACGCAAGTGTTTGATCGTGATGGAGTTAAGGAGAAGAAAGCTGTTTTGAAGAGGAAGATGTCAGATCGAAATCCTGATGGCACACAGAGGCGTAGTCCACGTGTGAAAGCTGTTTCCCAACCTGGTAATAGCAAAGCTGATGCGGATAGTTTTGCTGTGAAAATTGGTCCAAGCAAACTTGGTGGCTCCTCTGTTCGTCGGAGTCCACGAGGTTTGACAAATAAGAAGCCTTCTTCATCTCCTCTTCAAGAGCGGTCTTTGTTGAAAGAAAATAAGAAGCGTAAAGTTCTTCCTGCAAAAGTGAACAAAGGTGTGAAGAAGCGTGCTCGTGTTGAAGCTGAAGATTCTGCATCTGAAGAAGATGATATTGAAGTTGATTCAGAAGATGAATTTGTAGTGGTATGTGTTTTGTACTGCATGTGTCTTGCTAGTTGTACTTGCAATGATTTAATTGTGTTTGGGCTGGTATGCTGGCCAGGTGAGGCTGGTCATTGTTTTGCATCTATTTTGATTGTGGTACTTATGTTGTTTTAATAGTTGAACTTGTGCAAACTTTTCTTTGTTTTACTTGCCTTCATATGCTTGTTTTGTTTCCTATACTCATTGTTTGCAGTGGTATGTGTTTTGTTGTGCATGTGACTTACTAATTGTAATTGTAATGATTTAATTTGTGTTTGGGGTGGTATGCTGGCCAGGTGAGGCTTGTCATTGTATTGATTAATTGAGGGTGGTACTGATGTTGTTTTAATAGTTGAACTTGTGCAATCTTTTTTTTACTTACATTCGTATGCTCGTTTTGTTTTCTATATTCATTGTTTGCAGTGGTTTGTGTTTTGTACTGCATGTGACTTACTAGTTGTACTTGCAATGATTTAATTGTGTTTCGGCTGGTATTGCGGCCAGGTTAGGCTGATCATTGTTTGCATCAATTGAGGGGTGGTATTGATGTTGTTTTAATAGTTGAACTTGTGCAATCTTTTCTTTTTCTTTTTACTTGCATTCATATGCTTTTGTTGTTTTCTATATTCATTTTTTAAGGTATGGCTTTTTTGTTTTCATTTACAGCCTGTTAGCGTCATGAGTCCGGTCAAGCCGGTGGGAGGCAATGCCAAAAAAGTTGCCTTGGATGAAAGGTGACCAATGGAAATTGAACTTAACTATGCGATGTTCGTTGAGAGAGGTTGAAGATTGTGCTAAATTGCTCGAGAGTCGGCATGTGGCTAGGGTTCATGCATCTGGTTTTGGTTCTATCTTCAGGTGGAGGGTGAAGTCTAACATTTCCCGCCCTCTGATGGGAGTTTTGTACCTAAGGATAGATTGTGATACAATGACTCTTGACATGGGTGAGGCTAATAAGAAGCTTCGCATCACTAGCGATGGTATACAACAATTATTTGGTTTCCCTCGTGGTGGTTGTTCTGCGCCAAGGCCGTCAGAGGACGGATATGATGATGCTCTGATGAAGTTAAGATCGGAGCTTGACATTAGCAGGGACAAAGATATCAAGACAAAGGATTTGAGGAATAAGCTCAAGGTGCTCGTCAAGGATCCTAGCAAAGATGACCTTGCTCTGAAAGTGTTCTTCATTATTGTGTTTATGAAGGTTGTGTTGCCTGGATCTGCCCCGCGTGTTTCCAGAGAGGCAGCAATGTTTGAGGGTCTCGTCTTTGAGGACATGGCTAATATGGATTATTGCCAGCTAATGGTTGATGAGCTTAGAAGGGCTGTTGCCAAGTACCAAAGTGGTCATACCATGGGGAAGGCAATCACAGGCTGTGCCATAGGGCCTGTACTAATGTACCTTGACTGCCTTATCCGTGGCAAAACTACGGAGCCTGACATGTGAGTCCCCCGCATATGTTACATGGATCCTGCCAAGCTTTCTGATCTCGTTGATGCAGATTTGATAAAAAAAGGCAATGCAGATCCAAACACTTGGGTGTTTGGGAAGCTTCCGGTGAGTTTTGTTTGTTTTGTCTCTTGCAGACCTTTTTTTATTTTTAGGTATAGCTATTTTTTGCTGTAGTGGACATGTGTACTGTAGAGTTGTCTGTTTATATTTTGTATGGTTTAGGTATGGATTTTTAGTACTGTTGTTTCGTGTTTGGTTGAACTGAATAACTTTGTTCAACTGGCCTGTTGGTAAATACTAACAAATTGGCAATAACAGTTAAAGTTTTATTAGTGGTGTTGATTTTAAATCTGTTAATATCATGATTTATTTCTCCCTATGTGTTGCGTTGATTGATTAACTATTTTTCCCTTTTGTTTGTAGTGGAAAACTCAAGAGGAGGTTGTTTTTTTCCGAGTGTATAAACGGCTAGTCCTGGAGATGCCGTCATCTCAGGTTCCGAAGTTTTCATCTTTGCCCGATGAGTTGAGGGATGGCCGTGGTGTTGAGGGTGCTGGTTATGCCCCCCTGGCCCTAGTAATGCTAGTGCTTCACAGAGGCAGGGTTTTGGTATTGATGTTGCTGTTTCAGTGTTGGAGCGTGCTGAGCATATCTTAAGTAATGTGTGTTATGAGCTGCAAAAGGTCCCAACGACAGTTGAGCGTTTGAGCTGTATCAATGGTATCCTTCTGAAGGTCATCAATTTAATGCTGAGGAATCTGTTGACTACATTGAGATGGAGAGAATTTTAATCGGTGATATGCGCGACGGTGTCGCTAATCTAGTTCAGAGCTCGGTTCGCCTGTTGAACAACATGAAGCGTTTCAGAACTATGCAAAACTCTCACTGCAAGCCATATGAAGAAAGTGCAAATGTTGTTATCAAGCAGTTTGAGCAGGATGAGGCTGCTGCCACCGACAGCAGGGCTGGTGATGGTACTGAGGCTTAAGTTTTTGACCACGAAACGAATGATGTTGGCTTTGAGCGTCCTGATGTTGATGTGAGTCAGTCCTTGGTGTTTTGCAATTTTTATGTTGTTATCCTGATGTCAGTGTTGTAGTTGAACTTCCTCATGTTCATCTATTTATTAATAATTTTCTTTCATGCAGATTGATCACGATGAGGCTGCTGGCACCGACATCAGGGCTGATGATGGTACTAAGGCTAATGTTTTTGATCAGCGTACGAACGATGTTGGCTCGCAGCACCCTGTTGTTGATGTGAGTCAGTCCTCATTGTTTGTATGTTTTTACTATGTTGTTCTGCTGTCAGTATTGTAGTTGAACTTCCTGATCTACATCTGTTTATTAATTTTTCTTTTCATGCAGGAGACCAGTCATAATGTTGAGGCTGCTGTTGACGGTGGAGTTAATGATCTATCCACTGATAAGTGCAAGGTTATTTTTATTTTCATTGTGTTTATTAATATTTTCTTAAAATTTCATGCGCACCGATGTGTCTTGCTTGTTCATTTTTCTATCCCACACCGTTTATTGTTGCTCATAATAGCATTATTTTTTTGTCTCATTACATTTGAATCAGGGTCCTATTGTTGGCGATGAGCCTTGTTTGCCTGTTGGTGATGTCGCTTTGAATGTTAGCAGCAGCAAGTTCGATGATGTTGCTGTGAATGCTTCCAAGGTTTATTTTTCTGTGCACCTATTGGTAGCTTATTTTTTATTGTTAGTTTTGTTCATATTATTTACTTTTTTCTGAATTTTTATTTTCATCAGATTACTATTGTTGAGCGTGAGGTTGTCCTTAGTGGTGGAGATGATGCTCATGATGTTCCATTGAGTAGTGGGTGCAATGTTGGTACCAAAGTTGCTGATGAGGATGCTGGTGCTGCCAACATACTTGATGCCAAATCGCCTGGTGTTGGTATTGCTGGGAATGAAAATGTTTCTGGTTGTGAAGATTTCCCGCCGGAGAATTTCCCGCCTGGAGGTCTTGATTACGGTGATGCATTGCAATATGCTTCTAGCGTGGAGGAGGTGCCATCCGAGGATGATGATTTACTTCTGTCAATTTCTTCTGACCCCTTGACGCAGGAGGCGCTCTTGTCGTCCCAGGATTTTCTTTCTACAGACCCTGAAAGCGCATCAATATTGGTGTCCTCTCAACATGTCCCATCGTCAAACCCTGAAACTGGAGGCATAATGGTCTCATCACAGGAACTACCGTCGTCGTCAAACCCTGATAGTCCAGGTAAGGACTTGTAAATGGGGTGTACTTCTCAATTTTGGCATTTTGGACATGTTCTCTTGTAGTTGTTGAACTTATTATTTTTCATCATTTTCTGCAAGCAGAAAGTGGTAATGTTGTTAAGGTTGATACGTTTTTCTTCGCTGTTACGAGGTTGCGCACGAACCGTACGAAATGGTTAGTTTGGGATTTTGCCCATACCATTTTTTGTCTCTTTTTCTTTCTCTAGTTTGATTATTGTTGTTGTTGCAGTAGTTTTAATTCATGTAATCTTTTGTGTTTTTCTAGTCACAAGCCGATGTTTCAAAATAAAGAATGTGATGCCAGTGTTGGTTCTATTGCTAAAGCGTTTGTCCCCACTGGCATGCTCAACTCAGACAGTGTTGATGTTGTTTTATATTCTCTACGTCAGAAGTACCGAGACACTGACAAGTTGATAGTTCCCAGATGGGTGACGGTCAGTATTTTGCTTTTTTTGTAAATAGGATGATAACTTGTTTTGCCAATTTTCTAACTATTGTTGTTCTTTTTGTACAACAGACCAAGATCCGTGATGGAAATATTGATTCCAATGTGCTAAATTGGTTCACAAGATCAGGTGCTGATGGTTTTGACCAAGTAGGTGAACTTGGACTTTTTGTACTCATTAACTAGAACTGTCATGTTTTCTTTGCAGTTTTGGGAGGTGTGGGGAATGAACTTGATCTGTGCTTCTTTTATTAAAGCTGTACTTATTGTTGCAAGGGAATTGAACTGATATGATTGTTCCTCAATTTTGGGCGGTGGATATAATTTCTTTATGATTATTTGATTTTTTGTTTGTACTTATGAATTTCAATTTCCCTCTTTTATTTTATTGTTTGGTAAATTCATTTTTCCTCTGCGATTTTTTTCAGCTTCTTTTCCCTACATTTGATCCGCCGTCATTTGTGGCTACCATGAAGCCTAGTGAAGTATCTGGGCATTGGTGCTTGGTTGTTCTGAATTTGAAGTTCCGTCGTTTCGAGTGTCTTGATTCACTCCGTGATGAAACCTGGGGTGATGCAGTTAGATTCTTAAGGAATATGACAGATAATATAAAGAAGCTTTGGAGGGAGTCCGGTGTAGACAGGGCCAAACTGTTCTCACCGGCGCATATTGATGGTTTCTCTTGCGAGTTTGTGCGGGTGCCTCAGCAGGAAACCACGTGAGTATCCGTTTTTAATGATTTTTGCTGGTTGTTTTTGTTGCTGGAGGATGTTGTTCCTGTATTTTTTGGATTTTGTGTTGTATCATTTTTTTGATTTTTCCTTTGTTTACAGGCATGATTGTGGATTCTTTATGCTACAAAACTGCAAGACCTATTATTGCCGGGAGGATGGTGTAATTGAAATGGCCGATTACAACCATGAAGACATTTTGGACATCAGGAAGACTTTGCTGTATACCTGCGCAACTAGCGATGTGTTTGATGTTGACTTCCAGGGTTTGTTTGGCATCGAACCCTATACGTGTGCATGGACTTTTGTAATTTTTTTGCAGCTTGTACTTCTCTATTAGTACTTTCATGAAAGATGTATTTGAACTTACGCTTTGTGCGGTCTTTTTTTTCCAGGTGAGTGGCTAGATCTTGGTGAGCCTGACTACAGGTTCTTTGGTAGCCAGTTCTTGGAGCTCGAGCGCGTAGCTATTGATCTTAGCCAGGGGCGTTCTCCCGAAAAGACAAGATCTGGTGTTATGAAGGGGCGGTTGGGAGCTCTGAGAGGTTTTACGGCTGCTTGTGCAGATAGCCCTACTACACCCAAGAATCCCATTGTGGAATTGATAGACAGTGATGATGATGTGTTTGACAAGATTGCTGGCGTTGGAAGAGTCACGAGGAGCGCTGCTGCCAAAGGTTTATCTCCCCTTGCTAGAATAGTGGCTCGTAGAGCTGGTGGTGCTAGGAAAGATCCCGCTTTGGATTCTGGCAATGTTGTAAGCACGAAGCGTGTGCCCAGAGCTCCTATAAAGTTTTGCTCCCCTGTGCAGCAGCTTCACCCTTATAAATTCCCTCACCTGGACAAGGCTCGCAGGTTGTATAATTTGTTGCTTAGTAATGAATGGCGTGAGAAGTATGGCGAGTGAGTATCTCTCATTATTTTTTCCTCTTCCTTTTCTTCTGTTGTTTGTAACTGCTAGATAAATATGGCCTGAACTGTTCCTTTTTATACAACTCGAACTGCTATGAATGCCTTATCTTGCTTCTCCTTCTTTTTGTTCTTGTATGTGCTGCAGGAATACATTCTCAATGATACCTCAGCCTGATGGAAACGTAACTAACTTCACTGGGAATCGCATCTAGGAAGTTTTTTCACCTGGGCAAATGATGGAGGGTGATGTAATTGACTTCCTCATTGATGATTGGAAGCAAGATCCCGATAGAAATGCTGATTTCGCATCTGGGAAAAGGATATTGCTGAGTCCATATTTCATCACGGTAATCAATCAGATCGGTTTCTTTATGTTGAACAAGACTGTCTATTGTTTTTACGATTTTTAATAATACTTTGCTTGTTGATTCTTTTTCCGCTGTCTATTTTCTATTTTGGCTTTTTTGCAGGTTGTGCTTGACTGTTCGTTTTACGAGGATGAAAATAAAGTGTTTAATGTGGAGAGTGCAGCGAGAGATTTCAAGAGCTATGTTAAAGCTAATGAAGACTTGCTCAGTGCCGACCTTGTGAGATCTACTAGCTCATTTTTGGTTTTTATTTGTTTGTTGTGATGCTGGTTTTTACTTCGAATATTTAACATCTCTTTTTTGGTCATTTGTTTTTAGATCATGATGCCTCTATTCAAGCCTATGGTTTTATCAAAGGATAGGAAAGTGAGCCACTATTCCTTATATGTCATGAATCGGTACCGAAGTAGCATTGACATCCTTGACTCTTTACCTTATCCGAAGAACCACCATCCTTCGAAGAACACCTATCACAAAGACTGCGAGAAGATTGTGAGTGACATTTATTATCTGTACTGGATTAATATTTTTGCATCTTTGTTTCTGCTGTTTCTGAGACCTAAAACTGTGTGGGTTGTTTTGTTTTTTTACAGATTTCTAGATTGGTCAAAGTAATGAAGGCTGTGTATGGTGATGCTCAGTACAATGCGAGCAAGCAGCCCAATTGGGAGCTGTTTGCAAAGAAACCAACGTTTGTCAAGGTTCCACTTCAAGGGCCGAATGAGTGTGGCCATTATACTCTGAAGTATGCGGGATGCTATGATGGTGAAAATATAGTTGAGAACATTCGAGATAATGACGTGGGTTTCTTGTTGAGCTTTTCACTTTCTGTTTTTGGCTTATTGTGCATCCTTTTTTTATGTGTCATGATTTTTGATAATTTGTTTTATTGTTTTGCAGCCACGCATTGTTGATTGGAACGTTGAGGATCTGTATAGAGTTGTGTTCAACTGTAATAACCATATTATGGTGACGGAGCTTCCCGAGGAGGTTCAGGCTTTGGCTCCTGATGCATAGGATAAATGGTCATCATTTGCATAGTGAATTGGATAGTTGTGTGATATATCTCTTGAAAACATTGTAGGCTCTATTTTGTAGTGTTTGATGTCTTGTCGAGTACTATGTAATAACTAGTATATTTTGTGTTGTGTTTCAAGTGTGGCACAATGTTTCATCGGGAATTCGTTTTGGTTAAGTTTTTTTTGTACTGAAGACTTATATAGTAGTTGAACTGAAAACAATTTTTTTCCAAGTGTATTTTCGAGTTGTTACTCAGAAAGTGAGATTTATTTTATTTTTATGTGATTCCATCCTAACTTGGACCTTTATAGTTTCTGTACTCTCGTTTTCTTGTACTTATGATATAGTTCTGTTAGTACTGATTTGAAGTCTCATTCAGCGTAAGGCTTTCAAAATTTTAGTGCCAAATTTCTTTTTGAACTTCTTGAACTTTAGTAGTTGAACTTCATAGTAAGAGTTAAAGTACTGGTTTAAATTAGCTACGTTTAATAGATATTCCTATTAAGTTCAAAACTATTTCTTTCTCAATGCATTAATTGGTATCATCATAGCACTTACCGAATAAACTTAGTTGTACAGAGATTCCAATTGTGCTAGTACTTTGATTAATTATTTATTGTTTGTGTTGTTTGATGCTAGTATGTCTTCTGTTGTGTTTCTTGTGATTTTTCTCTTTTGTCAAACTTATATTTTTTTGATTTAGTTTTTGGCCTTCCTTTTTTCTAGGCTGTGGTTCTTCTCCAGGCAATGTTTGGTATAATCCTAGCACTTGCTGTATAGACTAAGTTGTACTGAGATTTCAGTTGTATTGCCACTGTTAATTCTTAGTATGTCACTGTTTTAAGGAATGCGAACTGAAGCTTCCCGTTCCTTTTTATATATTTGTACAATGAACGTACCGTGTGTTCAACTGTACCAGAACTTTTCAGTCCTAGGATGCTACTGACTAGGAAATACGTACCGGTGTTTCTTTGCTTTTCCTGATGCAGTACTTAGTGAATTTCTAACTACTTTTTACCACGATGCTTTTTAGTACTGAATGTTGTCCTCGGCTGAAACTTAGTCTTTTTAGTGTTCGTCTGAAACTAAAAACTGATTTTTTTAGCGTGATAGTACTACCGTTCATGTCTAAGTTGTATTGAGCATCGAAGGCTACTATTTGCTTTTGTCCTTAGTTAGTCTGCCACTTTTTTTTGTTTTTGCGAAAATATTCATGTGTTATTTTTTTTCTCCATGACTAGTGCTGCGTGGCAGCCATCAAGTTTCAACTTCAACCTACTTCAACTTCAAATGATGGATGAACAAAATAGGAAGCTAGCAAACTTGTTGGACGACATAAGCAAACAATGTACTTGATAGACATAGGCAAACTTGTTCAAACCCTGACACATATAGCATAAGGTAGCTGGTTCAACATAACGAAAGCAAACTACAAATCTGAAACAACAATACTAAGGACACACACAGCATAAGGTAGCTTGTTCAACATAACAAATGCAGACTTTCATGCATCTTCATCCGCGAAGTTGCAGTGGTAGTAGGGGTCAGCCTCTTGCTCTTTTGAAATATCCCAACCTGTCACGATGTTGTCGATTGTCTTCCATGACTTGTACGTTGCGTACGCATCTATTCCTGCGTACGTGATGAGGTTGTCTGGCAGCGGGCTGTTCCCCCACAGTTTGTGGTCTGCCCTATTCATCTTCTTCTTCATGCCTTCGTAGAATGGGTGGATGACGCCGCCTGCAACATCGGCCAAGGAGTCGTAGTATTTTCTGGTCTTTGGATCTTTCCACTTGCGCTGCATGTCGATGAAGTTGTTGGGGTTGATTTCCAAACCAGACTCCTGCAGCATCCGCTTGTCACCTCCAATGCTGAAACTAACAAATGTGTACAATTTCTCCTCCCGCAGGAAGTCTTTGAGGCGCTTGGGCCTGCAAGGGGGGAGACATACATTTATAGATTAGTCTTCTTTTTTGAGGATTTAATTCTTCTGCTTTTTTTGTTTTACAAGTGATAATCCATGAGGTAGATGCTTATATATTATGAGTCATGCATGAATGTAGTTCAGAAACTAGTACACAAAGTCCTGAAATTAAATTGAACTACACCGTGTTATTTTTTCTTTTTTGCTATCTTCTTTGCTTTACCAAATGCTTCACCAAATTAGAGAATCATTTTACCAGAGTCAACGATAGATGCGCTGCTTGATTCAAGTTTAGTTTTCTTTTTTGTTGAATAAAAGACCTATACCGGTGCTTGATACATCTTTGTGCATTAATTCTATATCAAGTTCAAAAATTAGTTTGAGAAACATGTGCATCAAGATATGGACCTATACCACTTCACCAAAGATCTTTTAATACATCAATTCTATAAACTATACTAGTGCATCAAGATCAGAATCTATGCTAGTTCATCAAGTTCAGAAATTAATTTGGTGCATAAAGTTCAGAATGCTATAAACTTTTTTTTTCAGATGCTAATCTGGTGAAACAATCCACTTCACAGTTTCATAAATGCATTTAACTTGATAAACATGTAATCGTGTATCCACTTCATAGACTATAGTAGTTCATCTAGTTGGGAAACAATTTTTAATTAAGTTTTTAGTGACTAGTACTGGTACAACAGATGAATGAACAGTAGTATGGGTTACCATTTTGTGGCTGCTGCGATGTGGTACACCAAGCAGAGTTCCTCGACGCATAACTGCAGGACTGCCGCCATCTGTGGAGGTTTTTCCTCGTCGGTGTACTCCACATCAACTCCGATGAAGCTCAGATACAAGCCGCCGCCCTTCATCCTGAGCCTGCTCATCATCTCGTCGGCCTTGTCTGGTTCGCTGGTGCAGACGATCTCCAGCGTATCCTTGCCGTGGAGCTCAACCCCTTTGAGCGTTCTGGTGTACTCGCGCTTCTCGCCGGGGACGTTAATGTCGACGAGGTTGCTCCTCTTGTCCGACGTCTCGGCATGATGATGCTTGGCGTACGGTTCCTCCGCCATGGCCTTCCTCCGGCGACTGTGGGCTTTGGAGTGAGCCACTGGAGGTTTGGGTGCAGTGGAAATGGAAGCGGGAATGGTGCTATGTGGGAACGAGGGAGAGATGGAAGACAATGGGGTTTTTTTGCAGTGCGCCGATGGTGGTGTGTGGGAGGCGGTTCGTCGGGGGCGTGTGTGTAGTGGTCGTGGGGTTCGCCGTTTGCAGTGCGTCGTGGCAACCGCCCAGTGGGTGGCGCGGGTGGTGGCCTGGAAGAACTAACCGTCCAAGACAAATGTTTTTTACTGGTGCAATGATTAGTCTTGTCAAGCTGTACTTACGATCTGCTAAATCCCACTTGCACGTCTTTGTGGTTGTGATGATGGCATTTTGCACTGTTTAGGTGACGTATGGATCTGTGATGTTTTTCCATGTGGATGTTTAAGTATTGTTTTTCTATTGAAGCTTTTATACACTAGTGTATGTCAAAACATTTTTTCAGTGCCCTGGGAGTTGTTGCTCAAAACTTGTACTTATTTTATTTTCATCTGTACAAACCTAAGTTAGGCCTTTATAATTTTTGTATTCTCATTTTTACTGCACTTATGTTTTAGTACTGTGTGAACTGAATTGTAATTTCAAACAGCGCATGGGTTTGAAATTTGATGTCACAGTGGTGCGAGTGGCCTGACTGATCCTGCTGTTTTAGTACTGATGTTGTATGTATGTTTGAACTGATTTTTTTATAACTTAGGTTGGGGGTGGGGGTTTGAGATTATTTTACGAGCAGATCGTTCGTTGTGGTGTGGACAGATTACATATAAATAATAAATTTAGCAGAATTGACAAATAAATTCTATTTGAACTTTTTGAATTTTAGTAGTTGAACTTGTCAGTTTTTATATAAATAAGAAATTTAGCATAATTGACAAACATTATATGTTTGAACTTTTAGATTTTTAGTAGTTGAACTTGTCAATTTTTATATAAATAAGATTTTTAGCATAATTGACAAACATTATATGTTTTGAACTTTTTTAGTTTTAGTAGTTGAACTCGTCAGTTTTTATATAAATAAGAATTTTAGCATAATTGAAAAACATTATATGTTTTGAACTTTTTTAGTTTTAGTAGTTGAACTTGAGAGTAATATTTAATTCTGTTTTTTAAATTATGTACATTTAACAGAAAGGCTATTAAGTTTTGTTCTTTTTAGAGGTTCATTGTTTTTGTATCATATTTTTTTCCTTTTTTCTTGTAGAGGTTAATTGACAAACATTTTTCTGGTGGTTTATATTTCTTTGTCCCGCCCTCTGGTTTGTATAGCTGGGCTTATTTGGTGGGGTGTTTTGTTGACGATGTAGAGGCTATTGGGCCGTTTTCCGGCCCAGATAGCTTGTCCGCGCGCCTGTGCAGTGTGTCGTGCGCGTGCGCTCTGGGTTTAGTCCCACCTCGCTAGTCGAGGGGGCTCCAAACCTGTTTATAAGCGCAGCCGACGCTCACCAGTCGAACTCTTCTGAACACTTACCTGAGTGCTTATACACGGCGCTCGCTCTCTCTCTTGACCTGTGGGCCCTGGTCGACGGGTCCTGCGTTGTGCGGATTACTAGGGATTCGCCCACGGGCTCGAGTTCAAGTATCTAGCATTGTCAGGGCCTGCTCCTGACCTTGGGCGGTCAATTTTTTTGTTTTGTTTGAATCTAGTACTTGACTCCTCCAGTAACTTGGACTCATACTTTTTGTTCTAGTTCTTGTCAGTTTTGTGTGAGTGTAATCTTTTTCATTTGAGTTTTTTGCCTTCTTTTTGTGTTTGTTTTTGTGATTATTCTCAAGTGTCTTCTGGTGTCATTTTCAGAACTATGGTACTTGCGTGTAGACTAAGTTGTACTGATAGTGCATTCATAGTAGCGCTTACGGCCTGATGCTTCTTTGTACTTTTTATTGTAGTAAGTATGTAATGTTCGATCAAGTGTACTGAGTTGTACTGACATGGAACAACGTTGTGTGATTAGTTGCATCGTAACTAGTACTTTAGAGCAACGACAACGTTCCATTCAGAAGCTACTTTTTCAATTTTGAAATGATGGATTAACAACATACGAAGCTACCAAACCAAACTTATATAATGAGATAAGCAAAACATTGTACTTGATGACATAACTAAACTTGTTCAAACATGACAAGCACGACATAATCATACTGGTTCAACCCAACAAGAGCAAACTACTAATTTGAAACAACAAGATAAAAGGCAAGCACAAGCGGAAGTAAAACTAAGGCAGACTCTGATGTATCTTCATCCCGTAAAGGGGCAATAGGGGTGGTCGTAGAAGTTGTTAGCCTCCCGCTCTTTCGCAAATTCCGAACCATCTGTGATGTAGTCGATCATGAACCATGACTTATACGTGGCGTACGCATCTACTCCTGCGTACTCGATGAGGTTATCTGGCAACTCGCTTGTCCCCCATAGTTTGTAGTCTTCCTGCGTGTTGATCTTGTTCTTCATGCCTTTGTAGAATGGGTGGATGACACTGGCTGCAACATCAGTCAAGGAGTCGTACTCTTTTCCGGTGTATGGAACTCTCCACTTGCGCTGAATGTCGATGAACTTGTTGGGGTTGATCTCCATACCGGACAATTTCAGCTTCTCTTTGTCGCTTTCAATGCTGAAACCGGCAAATGTGAACAACTTGTCATGCTGCAGCATGTCGGTCAGGCGCTTGGGCCTGCAAGGGCAGAGACATTTTGAATATTAGCATTACTTTGATGTTTGAATTATCCATTTTTGTTTTGTTTTACAAGTGATGAATCCATGAATTAGTTGTTTATGTAGGATAAACAATGGATGAATGTACTTCAAAAACTAGTAAAGAAAGTTCTGAAATTAAATTAAGTACATCATGTTATTCTTCTTCTTGGATTATACATAGTTTCAGTCAATGTTGTATGTTCCGCATTGGTACTAGTTTAGTCTACTTTTGTTGAAATAGGATAACACAAAACTAGTGCTTCACCAAGTCCTTAGTTTATTTTCTTACGAAAATAACATTACATCAAATTCAGAAAATACTTCACTACATCAAGTTCAGAAATAACTTTTTTAATACATCGAGTACATAGACTACTCTATTGTATCAACTCCAGAAACTACACTAGTCGATCAACTTCAGAATTTAATCTTCCGCAAGATTTTCCAAATAGTAATCCAGTGTATCAGGTTCAAAAATACATTTATAGTATATCTACTTGAGAAAATGCAGTAGTGCGTCCACTTTTCACAAACCACACTAGTACATCTAGTTGGGAAACAAGTGTGATTAAATTTTCAGGATACAGTACTAATAAAACAGATAAACCATATGCAGGGCAAATGAGTAGGATTGCTCACCATTTTGTGGCCGCTGCGATGTGGTACACCAAGCAAAGTTTGTCGACGCACAACTGCAGGACTGCCGCCATCTGGGGAGGTTCATCTTCGTTGGTGTAGTGCACACCAACGCCGATGATCCTACGAATCCTGTCGCCAAGCTTCCTCCAGAGCCTGGAGATCACCTCGTCGGCCTTGTCTGGTTCGCTGGTGCAGACGATCTCCAGCATCTCCTTGCCGTGGAGCTCAACCCCTTTGAGTGTTCTAGTGTAGTCGCGCTTCTCACCGGGGACGTTAATGTCGACGAGGTTGCTCCTCTTGTCCGACGTCTCGGCATGATGACGCTTGGCGGACGGTTCCTCCGCCATGGCCTTCCTCCGGCGACTGTGGGCTTTGGAGAGAGACGCTGGAGGTTTGTGTGCAGTGGAAATGGAAGCGGCAATGGTGGTTTGTGGGAACGAGGGAGAGATGGAAGACAATGGGGTATTTTTTCAGTGCGCCGACGGTGGTGTGTGGGAGGCGGTTCGTCGGGGGCGTGTGTGTAGTGGTCGTGGGGGTCGCCGTTTGCACTTCGTCGTGGCAACCGCCCAGTGGGTGGCGTGGGTGGTGGCGTGGAAGAACTAACCGTCCAAGTTAAATGGTTTTTACTGTTGAACTGACTAGTCTTGTCAAGCTGTACTTATGACCTGCAAAACCCCACTTGCACGTCTCTGCGATGGTGATGATGGCATTTTACTGTGGCACCGATTCGTATAGTCAAGCTGTACTTATCAGCTGCTTATCCCACTTGCACGTGTCAGCGTCGGTGTTGGTGGAGGTCTGAACTCCTCTACTGTCGTACTCGGACTGGTGATTGAAGTGTAATTGAACGTACCAAATACCAGCGATACTATGTGTGGTGCTAATGTTTTTTTAAAACAATTTTCGTATTTTTTTAAAAGGATTGTTTATATCAAGATAACCTGTGAGTATTTTTTACAGATAAATTAGATTTTCACCAGTACAGGATGTATTATATTCGCATTTTGCTTGAGGTAATTATTTTTATGTACTGATGGTATTTCTGAATTGGGACTGGTAGGAGCAGGCATAGCTTTGTTTTTTCAAAATGATGTTTTTTTCAGTCATTCACTGGTGTGTTTGTTATTACTATGCCTTTTGTACTGCCGACTGAGAGTTATCAGTACTGATGTAATACAAGAGTTTAAATTTTTCCTTGACATTTTTTTTGCTGAGTTACTGGTTGACAGTAGCGTTTTGCGTCAGATATATCAAGATAAGTTTTTTCAATTTTATTTTTGACTGCATTCAAAAGGATTATCAAATGGTTTAAATAATAATGTCACTGCTTCACCAGGCACAAATCAGAAATTATATCAGTACTGATGTGTACTCTGCCTTGTACTGACGACTGAGAGTTATCAGTACTGATATGCTACAAGAGTTTAAAATTTTCCTTGACATATTTTTTTCCTGAGTTACTGGTTCACAGTAGCCTTTTGCGTCGGATATATCCAGATAAGTTTTTTCAAACGTATTTTGTGACTGCATTCAAAATGATTATCAAATGGTTTACATAATAATGTCACTGGCGATGACTCCACATGGACTCCAAGGAAATAATGCAAGGGGCCCAGATCCTTGAGAGCAAAAGAGGCTTGAAGATCGGCAAGTAGCTTGGTAGTAGCAGCAGGAGAGGAGCTGGCCACAATAATGTCGTCGACATACACAAGCATGAAAATGATGACACCACTCCGGTTGTAGACAAAGAGAGACGTGTCAGCTTTGGATGCTATAAAACCAAGTTGTTGGAGCCGAAAACTGAGCCGAGAATACCACGCTCGAGGAGTCTGTTTGAGACCATATAAAGCCTTGCGAAGTTTGCACAAATGATGAGGCACCGAAGGATTCATCGTCAGTTTCAGTTTCCTCGCCCCCGACACTGTCATCTTCATTGTCTTCGTCTGATTGGCCGTCATTCTCATCAAACTCTTCTTCTTCATCGTCTTCATTTGATTGCTTGGAACTCTGTACCTTGCCCTGTTTATGTTCAGCTCCACTGACCTCCTTGCCCACTTTGCACGTGCGGGCATTATGTCCGTCAGTTCCGCCACACTTGCGGCAAGTGTAGCTGTTACGTGTGTTGTCTCCATTGGTAGAAAGCTGGGTGGCTCCAATCTGCTTGTTCTTGTTGACAGTGGCATCTGTGCGGAGTGGGCATGTGCGGTAGTTATGGTTTCTCACGACGTTGCAGAATCCGCATGCCCTTACCCCGAGGGGTTTGCCGTCCGGGCCAAATTCCACGCGCTTGATGGGGCGTGGTGGCTCTTTGGCTGTTGCTTTCGCAGCTTTCGCTGCTTGCGTCTTGCTCTTCCTCCCCATTGTGTTTGAGAATATTGGGGGTTTAATCACCCTTTCCTGCTACTGCTGGTAGGATGTGCTATTGTCATGTCGTTCGCCTACAACACCATCAAGCTCATGATCTCGCATGTGAGTTTGTCGGTGCTCTTGAGTGTGCACACGGGCAAGCTCCGGTTGCTGCTGCTCCTCTTCCTCGTTCTCAAACGGGTCAATAGCTCCCATATGGTTCATCTCGAACAACATTGTAGCAATATCCTGCTCAATGGCTTCATTGTCCGCGACACCTCCATTTTCAGCAGAATGCATGGCGTCGAGTTCTTGTTCAAGTTTGTCCATGACGACCCGCGTCCTTGCCATTTGCTCTTGGCTTCTCAAGCTTTTTCTGTGCACCCTCATGTTCAGCGTCAGCAGTGAGCTTTCAATGCAGTATTGGGATGCCTTGTTTGACGCTACTGTCCTCAAGTCATTTCTGTCAAATGCTGGCTGGATGTTCGGGCGTTTGGTGTATCTCTTGAGTATGTATTTCTCTGGAACGCTTTCAGCCTTAATTATCTGCATCATGCACAGGACATGCACGCAGAAAAGACCTGTATTTGTTTTTGGAAGAGGTGCATGTTTTTTGTCATTTCATTCGAACAAAAACTTTGCAAAAAAGTAGTACAGTATGTAACATCTTTTTTGTAGTCCTCACCTGTGTGGTCCCATAGCCTGCACTCGCACTCATATGTTTCTCCCACGGGGTCTGCAACCACCTGGAACGCGTGCTGAGCCCACACAGACAGTTTTTGCGGGTGGTTGTAGCGCACTAGGTACTTTGTGGGCTCTTCCGTCTCTGTCGCCGTGAAGAGAGTGCTCAGTTTTAGCCTATCTCTGATCTCGCTGTACATAGCTCGCGTGTACAGCTTTGCCATCTGGGTGTCAAACCCATAGAAGGTCAGCGTGTTTTGTTCCTTCTGCAGATGCAAGAATGATGACCAAATTGTTAGTTTTCTCGCAGGAAAAACTTCTAATAAAGTTTTTACTTTAGTAAGCATGTAATTTTTTGTCTTACGACAAGTGATAGAGCTATACCCGGTTACCCATCGTCTCCTGGTTCTCTGTCTGCCTCCTGGTTTTGACGCAGGAGTTTACCTGGCTGACAAACCGGTGTAGGTTATGTCTCTCATTTACATAGTTCTTCTTGAGCACATAGTTCATGCTCTCACTTTGCTATGTGGATGTCATTTTGGCGCAGAAAATTTCTTTGAAGTAGGCTGGTATCCATTTCCCACGCTCGTTCCACATGCCCACCATTGTGGCATCATTGTGGAGGTTGTACTTATCCATGAGTCTTTTCCAGGCATCCTCAAACTCAGTTGGCATGAGGGGCCAGTTGAGAATTGATGTGAATTCATCCTTAAGGTCCTCGTGCAGGAAATACAGGTACGCGAGGTGTTCCCTGTACTTCTTCATAATGTGCCAGCGGCATAGCTTATGTACTGTGTTCTTGAAAACATCTGCGATCGCCAATGAGAAAATAGACTCGGAGTGGTCAGCAGATGGTTGTGCATATATACCAATACAACTGACACAACATTTTTACTGTGTTATTTTCCTTTTCTTTTTTGGTAGGGGGTGGTGGTTGGGGGTGGTTTTAGCGGGTGTACCTGTGAGAATGCATGTAGGAGCCTTCCTTCTCATGCACCTTAAAAATGTCCTGAACAGCCACTTGAATGAATCTGCATCCTCATCTCTTATCAGGGCAAAACCAAAGAATGTAGTCTGTAAGTGGTTGTTAGTTCCGACAAACACCCCAAGTGGAATATGGTACTTGTTGGTCTTGTATGTTGTGTCAAACGTTACGCAGTCCCCGAAGTCCTGATACGCTCCTCGGCAGGTTGCGTTCGCCCAGAATATGTTCTTAACTCTGTCAGACTCATCGAGTTGCATGTCACAGAAGAATTCCCTGTTTATAGCTTTCATCTCCCTAAAGAAGTTGACAGTCTTTAGGACATCATCCACATCATCAATCCTTGAATTCTTTGCTTTCCTGCATATAAAAAGTTCATTGAAAAATGCATGTTGAACTGGCGTCAGGTCATGCGTTGCTTGATATGTTTGTACTGACAGAGGAAAAAAGACGTAGGCGGTTTATGGGAGGAGAACAAGTTTGTACTTACAGGTTAATCAGGTCTTTGGCATTCATTTCGAGGAAGTAGCTACCAGGGTCATCACTGCCCAGAATGCTCATGATTTGCGCGTGTTCAATGCCTTTGAACTGCAAGTACTTGACGTACTCCAAGATTGTTTTGTCAAAGTTTTTGTGGGAGTGCAAGAAGACAAGCATTTCTGCGGTGAGCTGTAGCCTGTGGTTGTGTTCCCAGACTATATCTTTTACGACAAATGTTTCATCCTTTTCCTTCTTCAGCCTCATTTTAGCCCCGCAGTTAGTTCTGGCTATCGTCTTGTTACGCTGTCTATTTGCTTCAGACACCTTTGATTCATAAACTCCATGGCACGTGCAATAAAGGTAGGCTCTGGTCTTAAACTGGGGGCCTTCCTTGACAGCAAAACCAGCGTGCTTTGCATATACGTTGTAGAAGTTCTTAGTTTCTTCGAAAGTTTCAAACCTCATCTCTAGCCTTGGCAGAACATAAGCTTCAATGTCAGGTGGCTGCACACAACAGTGACAAAACAAAAATGTTAGATGGGGTGGTCACAGCACCATGGTATGGACTGTGCTTGTATTTTTTTTCCTATATGGATACTTACATGTGTATAGCTCTGCGCTGCCTCTGGTGTTTGTTGTTCTCCCTGGTTTATGGGCGCCGGTGGTGTCACCCTTGGCACATGCAGCAATGCATCTCTTGGAGGGAGCAACGATGACGAAGATCTCCGTCTCTCGTTGTACGGACGTCTCTCCTCAGATTCATTGTGATGTTGCTCCTGTCTATATGGCTCATATCTTATACTTTTGAACCTGCTAGAGTGGCCAAAATTTCTGTCTTTTTGCCCTGGTCTTCCCGTCGCAACTGCTTTTGCAGCACGGATGATTGATGTTGACGGAGCGACTGGTGGAAGCCTTCTTGTCCTTGGCTTTTTGCATGCGCTGGGGAAGGAAAACATTTGTTGTTGGTGATATTGTTGGCCTAGTTGCAACCCAGTAGCGGCAAAGCTTACATTCCCAGACATTGCTGTTTGCTGTATAGAAGGACCTGTCCGTGCTTCTGATGATTGCGGTGTATCTTCAAATCTGCCTGTACTGTTGAAATATCCAGGCGGTATTTCTGGTGTTACCCAACCAGGTGGTGCCCCATATCTGTTTTGCTCATGAAATGCTTGCTGCGTGCGCCGCCTTGCATGCTTCTGCAAACAACATTCAAAAGTTTTTGGGATTAATCTGGTTTCGTTTTCAGTCGAACTGATGAATGTTCATGTTCAAACACGGATGTACTGTTTTTTAGCACTGTTTTGTAAACTGGACATTGAACTCATGCATGACTTCTCCTTTGTTCTTCTGTAACTTATGCAACTACACTAGAAGTACTCCTAGTTTATGTATCATTGAACTTACTGTGTAACTGTGGCACTCTCTCGTCACTATCTACCTGGACTGACGCATATGTGCTATTTTTTTTAACTTGAACTGAAGATAGCATATTAGATGCACTGACAGTAACCTCGACATCCTAATCGTGCATCAATGCACATACATTACAAGTACTGCTAGCTTATGTATCACTGAACTTATTGTGTAGCAATTTTATATTATTTTTTTGTAACAGTTTTGTTACTCGTTCGAACTGGCGCAATTACATGACTTGTACTCTTAGGAATAACAACATACAACTCTCAGCGGTAGCTGAACCTTGTCACTATACCTGGACTGACGCATATGTGTTATTTTTTTTAACTTGAACTGAAGATAGCATATTAGATGCACTGACAGTAACCTCGACATCCTAATCGTGCATCAAGTGGCAGGGGTGTCAATGAACTGATGCTAGCATTTGCAATGTACCATCGGGTTCTTCATAGCAGGACTGACGAACTGATGGAGTGACACAAACGTGGGGAGCAGACATTACCTCCAGTGTACTGTCTTCTTCTTCTACATCTCGTGGGCGTCTTACTGGCATGTTCTTGCGAGGCGGCACCATTGACGCATCACCTGCTTGTGGTGGACATCTGGCGAAGAGGTTCGTAGAGGAAGCACCTTGTGGGGATAACTGCCCCGGAGAAGGAGACCCGGCGACGGAGGGAGGCAGGAGGCGGGGATGACGGCTCCGACGATGGATCCGGCGACGGAGGGAGGCAGGAGGCGGGGATCACGGCCCTGTCGATGGATCCTGCGGCGGAGCGAGACAGGAGGCGGGGATCACGACCCCGACGATGGATCCGGCGACGGAGGGAGGCAGGAGGCGGGGATGACGACCCCGACGATGGATCCGGCGACAGAAGGAACGAGGAGGCGGCGGCGGATCCGTCGCCGGCCAATCACGGCGCCGCGGGCTCCCTCGCTCCGGCTGCCGCCGTCGCTCGCTCGCCCGCGACGGCTGCCTCCGGCGGTAGGAAGCGAGTCGGATTGGGACTGGGTATTCTGTTACCGGTAACAGAATAGTCCAGCATATATATATATATATATATATATATATATATATATATATATATATATATATATATATATATATATATAGGGTCGCGCTATTCGTCACCCTGGGCGAGGAATTCTTATTCCTCACCCCAACCGGACCACACACTTCACGAAAGACCGGACTTGCGGGGTAAATTTACCTCACGCATCTTTTTTTTCCAGGGATTACCTCACGTGTCATTATACTGCTAAAATAATCGGGAGAAACCCCACTATGGATCGTGGGATGGTGGGAGACTGGGAGGTGTCTGCCATTTTCCAAACCGTCTCTGTCACACAACCTGTGCACCGCCGCTAGCCCCGACCTGCTTCGCACTAGCCATGGCGGCTCCTCTTCTCTAGAGACCGGCAGGGCAGGCCACTCTATCCCTGCGGTGGTGGCTTTGCAGAAGGATAATAGGTCGTCCCACCAGCGGGATCCAATTCAGCGCAAGCGACGGAGCCAAGTCTGACCTCGACCTGAGCGCCAGGGCAGCGCTCGCCCGTGCAGAGGTGCTCCGCGAGCAGCTCTGGGACTATGTTTCTCTCATCTCCCATCGTCATCTCCTTGGTTGAAAGGACCTGGGATCTCGCTGGCCGCCAGTGAGCCATCATGGTATATGTATCATCGACCTCCTCTTCAATTTGTTCACTTCTCCTTCTTCATGCGCTCATGAGCTCAAGCTTCGCCCCTTGCCTCTCTCGAACATCGAACATGGCCGCTTCCATCTACCCTGGTGACTTTCCTACCTATTTTTTATAGACTAATTTTATTTTATTTTTTTGATGTCGTCAAGAGTGCATCAGATTATTTGTGTTATACGTTTGGCATCTAAACGGGGTTGGTAAGTTGTGATGGGGCAATCACTTGTCAAGAAGTTACTCGTGCCTGTTGTGATGACAGCAGGACGAAATTACCATGCCATGTGAAATTTAAAATGCTTATGCTAAGGTCTCAGATTATGAGAATTTCTCCTGCCACGTCTGCCACAAAGCTAGCATGGCTGCGACCGCATCATGTAGCTACTTAGCAATTTTTCTTCAGCTTGTAGTTTGGGTACTGGCTAGATGGTAATTTTGTTGTCTAAGTTCTTCTCTTGTTTCCTGATTTTCAGGGAGATGCCAATACGCAATCCCAAAGGAAGGTACTTGTCTCCAACTAGTGTTGTTTCTTGATGTTGTTTCCTTAAATTGAAGCACGACTAATTCTTTAGTTCAAGAGTTCAATATTTTTGTTGTAGGGATCCAACTGAGCCTCACCTTATAAGTAAGCTCTACCTGCTGTCATCAATGATGATGAACTCCATCAAAACATCTACTTTTTCCTCTGAAGAATTCCCCTTTTGTGAATCAACTTTGGTTCTATGGCCTGATTGCCTTATCAAACTAATTAATTTTCCTTGCCCTTTTTTTGGGAAGCTATGGGGAGAAAGAACTTGCTCTAGAATATAGGTTTGTACCACGTTACATGATGTGCAAATCTCACTGCAAATACGCTTGTATTGTTTAGAAAAGTCCTTGTTCTTTTACTTAAGAGTCATAACTATAGAGCTAGTGCTCCTCCAAACATTATTGTAATGTTAGTACTTAATGTAGATCCTGGAGGTGCTGCTAAAATTTCCTACTAGAGATAAAAGAAATAATTTCTGGGATTTCTGTCTGTTTAGAGTGCATATGTGACTTTCCTATCATCCAGGTATGGATTTAAAGTAGATGTACCTCATGTTGGAGTTGAAGTAAATACTGCACATACTTTTTGTAGAGTTTCCTATCAATTTTGAGCTCCTTGTGTGTCACCAGTGATTTTTCACATAAAAATTACGAAATTATGTCATTAATTTCAGGTAAAAATTATATCACCAAAGGCATCCCCAGGCATGCCACTTTTCACAATTGAAAAAAATGATAACCTTTTAGTCCTCAACAAACATATTGATGAACTTTCACAATTAGTAATGCAAATTAGCGGCTGCTTTACTTATCTTGTTTTCTACTGCAATCTGCAAGGAACTCAAAAGATAGTTGTACATTTGCTCACCTGCATCCTGGTCCATATATTGTTTGGGCAATGTAGAATGTCAGAACTTGCTGTTTTTTACAGGTTTGAATAGAAATTCATCAACACATTTTTTTGGGGACTAGAAAATTATCAATCAATTGGATGCCGAATTTTGTAATTCAGGAATAGATGACTCTCCATGCTCTCATATGAACGTGTTTCTAGATCTTCTGGCTCTGTTATGCATGGATCTAACTAGAAGCTTCATTTAGTTGGCATGCCATTGTCTTCAGTTTGAGATTCATGATGTTACTACTTGTTCTATACAGATAAAAGAAATTTATGTGTATATGGGCATTTCCAGTTTCTACCTTAAATATTTGTTTTATTTTCAACCTTAGAAGTTGGTACTTTGAATAATTCTTATTTCCATTTTTCTGGCTGGGTTGTTGTCTTCAGAATACCATTTTTTGTTTAGAATGTTTTCACTAAAGGAAATTTTAATGAAAAACCCCACAGTTTTATTTCTTACTCCAGTTATCTATGTGTTGATTTCTTGTTTGAAACTGTTGGGTATTCATATTAACAAAGCTCCAGATGTTTGACCCATCAGCATTGTGCTATAGGGTTTTCAACTTTTCATGCATGTTCCTTGGCATAAGATGAGATAAGCACTCTTTCATTTTAGGTGGTAACTTAGTAAAGTGATTCAGTATGAACTAATGGAGTACATGGGTGTTGTACAGATGCAGAAGTATCAAGAACTGCGCCCGGAGGAAGCACATGGTGCTATATTGCGGTAATAGCGGGATCATGTCACCTATGAGAACAAGCACAACCACAAGCACGTGCAGCTGCTCAACCTGTTGATGATCGCCGCGAATTTAGAAGCCCAACTGAACCTGCCAGTGCCATAAGATGTTGAAGAACTCTATATTTCTATGCCATGAATTGAACATGTCATTCAGCTCTTCTCTGGTTCTTCAGTCTGACAAATAGAAAAATTTGTAACAATATGGCAAAGATTTCACCGCCATCTTTTTCATGATGTATAGTGAATACTTGATTGGGGCGCAATGCATTTACCTATTGAAATATTCTATCGATAAAATCGTTCCGTGTGAGAGCTTGTCGAATTTCCTTGTAGAAGTACCACTGGAAATTTGTTCTAATTTGTATACTTCAGCAGATTGTGATAGGCTTGTCATTGTCAACAAGTATCTTTGTTGACTGTATCCGAGAAAATTTATGTTTATTTCTTGGATTAAGATATTCTTCCTGTTTGTATCTTCCTCTAGTATTTTGCCTGATGGTTGTCTACCGAATCATCTTGACAGTTATAGACCACAAACAAAAAGATTGCTGATATGCCAATTCAGAATGCACGATATTCTCTTAATACTATCAATGTGAAGGAACTCCTTTCTTCTCAGTTCTCGTCTTCAGCATTCTCCGCGAGGTAAGTTCTATCCGTTTGATTCTGTGGCTCTATTGGAGTAATTAGAATATGACAGTATGTTTCTTTATTCTGCTCTGACATGATAGTATATGTCTTGGTAAATACGTATCTCTGAATCTTGAAACTCTGAAATTCTCGGATTCCAGTGCAAATTCAGTGAAAAAAGTGCATGCCAAAATAAGATGCAGTACACTATATTAAGAAGTAAAGTTCATGCATACACCAAAATCCATCCAAATTAACTCAGAAATTCTCTGAATTTTTAGTATACCACGTAAACTACAGTACGCAAATAACTTAACAAATTTCTTTGAGCTGCAAAATAACTCAACTAATCAGGATTTCCTCTAGCTCAGAAACCTCCTATCTGGCAAAAGAATCATCGCCGGCCCCAATATCAATCACCTCTTCTGTCCTGGTGGGATCATCTTCGGAATTCTTCGCCCCTGCAGGGGTCATCTTTAGTCTTTTCACATATACACACAGTAGGGTTGGCACAGAATTCGCCTCTTTGTGGCATGATTTCCATGGAATGTCCCATAGATGCTTTTTGGACTACTCACACCTGTGATGAGAATTCGCCCCATGACATATATCCCATGTTTGTAAATAAGGTGTAGAGTTTTTTAACATTTTTCTGTGACAATATATCTCAAGCGAAAAGCAGTGTCATAATTCAAAATGAACCAAGAGATATAGCTAACAGGGATTTGCAATGAAACAACAGAAGCATCAGAGCATCACCTTGGTCCAGCAATAGCAAGTATTCTGGCCATGTTGCCATTATTGTCAGAATCACTTCTATCGCAGAAAATGAAATCAATTGAAGTCATGAGAGATGAGTGTGCCCAAATGGAGTCAACTCATCTTTACTTGACAATGATCCTTCTGTATGGAAATATGGAAAGAGTGCTCTGAGGGTAGGTAAAGTATCTTCTTCACCTCGCTACAAGCAGCATAAATATGGACATTGCTTCTGTGGCCTAATGCTCCCAACAGCAGCCCTACCTCGTTAGGAGTTAGTGGGCAGGGCACATACCTTGCCTTCTTCCTTTTCTCTTGGTTATTTGTCTCAGATCTGAACACAAAAAGTTGGCGATAGGTAGCTTTACCTCACTATCAAAGTATTGAGACCTGAAATTGTTCATACATGCAAGGTTTACATCGCTTCCAAATGGCACCTTGATCTCAGCTCTCCTTTTCTCTGCCATAGTAACACCTTAAAAGGCAAGCATATCACTTCAAATCTGCCATAAAGCCATGGAACATATATTGATAAAAAAACAAAAGCATAATGATGCATGCTGCAATATTTTACAAACAAAATATTATTCATTTCTTCTTTATTTTTAATTAATTAGCCTTTATAAGTTTGGTGCTCCATTATCTTTTAGTTATAAACTGACAGGCTCTGAAAGACAACTAAATAGTAATCACTAAATTGTACTGGCATTAGCTGCTCTAGGATAAATAAAATCCATGCTTCATTCTTTCCAAAAGAGTGAAGTGGGGAGTATTCTCAAACTAGAAATGTTAAAACAAAGTTTCTTAGTGGAAAATATTTGGCGGTGATCACAATTAGCATATGAGAAGAAAGTAAACATTGAGACAGAGTCCATGCCTCTTCTATTTTCGGATGAACTAATAAGTCAAACATTGTTTATAAAATCAACTAGCGCGTACAAGTAGTTAAACACTTTTTATACGATTATGTACACACACATAAACCTTCAGCTGCAAAATAATGACCCTCAACATAAAAGCAAATATTTTATCCCAAAAACATATGAAAGAACATACAGTCAAGGGATGGGTGGTTTTAGCCCAAAAAAGACAAAAATAATACTGAATTAATTTTGATAGTGCATCAACAGGAGGTAGATTGAGATGTAATCCCATGGAAACCCGTAGTCAAATACTCCCTCTGTCTCAAAATTCTTGTCTTAGAATTGTCTAGATACGGATGTATCTAATACTAAAACGTGACTTGATACATCCGTATTTAGACAAATCTAAGACAAGAATTTCGAGACGGAGGGAGTAGTTTTTGAACAGTCCAACAGTACAAATGCTTCTGAAACCAAAGAGAAACAATCAGCACGACAACAATTAAGCACTAGGTTAATGTCAAAACTCATGTAAATTCTCATTGGTAGCAGAAACCTGAATACCTTGGATCACTTTATTTGTTGCAACGTAGAGAGTTGGTGCATTTAATCACTTTCAACTCATTAGACAAAATTTGTATCTCTCCAGTAGCAGTCCACTTTTTTCACCATGAAAACACTAGTTCAGAGCAGCAATAATACTGAACTTTGATACCCAAATAACAAAGGTACCTGCAGGTTTTTGAAGCAAAGATCTCATGTTTTCCCAACTCTAACTACATTTACACATTTTGCAGAAAAGGGAGGGGGGAATATTGAAGTTACTACACGACAATAATCTTAGCAGTGGCATGGTGCCTAAACAACAATTTTTTTAAAAAAATACTCTTGTCAATTCTACGATCATCTAACATAACCCAACAAAAGAATCATGAGGAGGGGAGCCTGGGAGAGAATTTTCAGACGAGGAAGAGGAAGAGAAATAAGAGGGTGATGGAGGAATACTTACAGGAGAGAACCAAGCAGTCCTCGTCCTTGATGCAGGCGTCACTGGCGATCGTGTATGCAGAGGGGAATGTGGGGACAAGAACATCTCGGCTTGAAACAAGTATTTAGCTTGTAGGATAGCTATGCCCTAATAAACAAAAAAAATACAGGGCTGAGATCAAAATCAAAAATACAATGCTTCACCTCTGCATATGGGCAATCTATATAAATTCAGATAACTGAAGTTCTTACTAAATGTGACCAAACTGGAGCATGGAGCAAATACTTCCCATGGGAGAATAAATCAATAAATGCTCCTGGCATGGAAATCAGATCAGTCCACAATTAAATTTAGCTAACAACAGTATACCTATAACATTTTTTAAATAACAACATAAAGAAGAGAAGGTTGCTGTTTTTGCGTGACATGGAAAGAAGATCATTCTACGATTAAATTCGGCTAACAACAGTACACCTAAGTTCTGAGAGAAATGCACCATCAAAAATAAGGGAATAAACTGAATTTAGATAGATAGCCAAGCACAAATGCAGATTTAGGACAACATGTATATGTCGAGCCTATGAGAAACATTACATGGCATTTGAAATACGGAAACATCTAGGTTTGCAACCATCAAATCAACAAATTTTGTTTGATGATTCTCCAACTATGTCAGAAATTAAATGATTAATATGGGATTTCTAAAATACTTTTGAGATTCGGAATGAGATAAATGCTACTGTGGTACAGTAGTGGATTCAAGTTGGGAATAAACTTATACACAGGCCAAAGTCAAATCACAAACCTAAGAAATAAGGAAATATCTAAGATGGTCAGATAAGATGTAAATTGACGCCTGAGCTTCCTGCACAATACTCCTCCTGCATAACACCAATTAATCTAAACATCAGTAATGACTAATAAGAAGAATACAAACGCACGTATGCACACATATACAGAGGGAGAGAAGGAAAGAGGAAAAGAGAAAAACTTGTCCAGAGGGTAGCAGCTAAGACACGAAGGCCATGGAGCCTCGTCCAGCTGGTTGAAGAAGTAGGGGCGTGGAATAGATATTGCTGCTACAACCGCGCATCTTACGCGGGGTCTGCTTTCGCTGGTCGTAGGAAGGGGGCCGCGAGCCTCGCTCCAGATGGAGACCTCCTGCTGTTGTGCGCAACAAAAAAAGAAGTGGGATGGGTTCCGGCGCCGGTGCGACGACGACAGGATATGGCACGAGCTCGAGATCGGGGAATGGCAAGGCAGGCCGGGCCATCGCCAGCGCGATGAAGGAACCGGAGGGTGAAGGCGGGTGGTGGCACGGCCGCCGGCCGACAAGGCTGCCACCCGCAGGGAAGCCTCACGAAACGCTGCTGCAGCAAGCCAACGGGGCCACCATCAGCGTCGCACACACCCGAATCCACCCGCAACTGCCGTCCGCTCGCCGCCGAAATCTACCGCCGCTCACCTCCGAACCGCTCGCCGCATCCGCTCCCAATAGTTTCAGAAATTGCGGGGAGTGGGGTGAGCTCCTAAACGGCTAAAGCCCATGGTAGAAAAACAGTTGGTAGGGGGACTAAATTACCTCGGCTGGAGAGGTACGGGCGGGTGTGTGATGGAGTCAAGTTGCCGCCGGCTGGCTGGGTCATTCGACCGGGGTGAAGAATTACTTATTCTTCACCCTGGGTATTAAATAGATTATATATATATATATATAGGAAAATGGGTTAGTACTCCTAGGAGTACATACTCCTATTCACGAGTCAGCTTTGAGGCTATCCGATATCCAATTACTTAATTAATTATTTAATTAGATGAAAATCTCAGGGAAGGGATAAAGTGGACTTTGAAAAGTTGTTCCGGAATACTAGGGATAAACACACGTACTGTTGCACGTTTGTTGCCCCGTATATAATCTCATTATTAGGATCTTGAATCTTCTATCCGCACCATGCCGGGCGGCGGTGATACGGTGACGGCGGCGACAAGAGGATGAAGTGCGGCACGTGCCTACGGGGAAAACGCACATAGAACGATGCGGCGAGCCTCCCTGGCCAACGCAAGCTACAGGAGGGTGATCCATTGATGACGCACCGCGCGTCGTGCTCACGCGACTCACAGGGCGACACATCTGACGAGAGATGGCGCGTTTTGTACGTTGCCGATCTGCAGCTGCGCTCGCTCACGTTCCATGACGGCGAGCTGGTGCTCCGGCGGGATGCTCTCCGTATTATTCTGATCGATGACCGCGGAGTCACGGTGGATGCGCGTTTTCTCCGGGCGGGGGAGTTCATCGACGTCGGCGACATTGTCTCGCTACCGTGTCACTTTGCAAGAATTCGGGCGCGATCTACGGAGACGTGCACGGTCCATGGCGAGGTGCAC